>NC_142081.1:25916943-26219974 GCF_054644295.1 Miniopterus natalensis | reverse complement strand
ATTGAACTTATTGCCCTTTCTTCCTGCACACACACACACACACACACACACACACACACACACACGAGAGTGATCACTGAACTAGTGTTAGGAGTATACGTTAATTTGTGTTCCTTTAGATCAGGGGTGGGGAATGTCTGTGAAATCATTTGGCCTGGCCCTCCAAGGCATCCACAGGTGAGACTCGAAATTCAATAAATCTCGGAGCTTTTTTCATAGCTAATTTTTAAGTTGATAATTTTGTATGGCCCAAATATGTTATAAATATCCAAATGGCCCTTGGCAGAAAAAGGTTCCCCATTCCTGCCTTAGATGCTTGTAGCAAACACCATTCTGTGTGGTATCCACAATAATCCTGTTAACAGGGCTCTGTAATTGCCGTTTTGGAGATAAAGAAATAACCTCTGTTAAATCATCTAAGACCCCAGGCTAATAAGGGGTAGAGCCAAGTTTGAATTTCCCTGATTTGGGTATGTAGTTGGTATATTGCATAGAGCAAAGGGTTTGAGTAGAGACTGGCACCCTGCCTGTTCTTCACTCACTGGACCAGTGCTCGGACTACCAAGAGTGGAATACCTTTCTCTAGTTTTTCCAAAGCTACCTTATGTACGAGATTTGCTCCTTACGAAGCTCTGTATTCTAAATCTCGAGCAGTTCCTATTACATCACATAGTCTGCTGCTTTTCTTTGCTGTAAATTCATTTAGGGTCCATATTTCTTGACAGAAAGCCATGTGCTTGCTTCTCTGGTGTTTGAAGATATCATTGACGTGTTCAGTGATAGTGAAATCTGCTAAATTCCTTCAGATGTTACAGTGAAAGCAGAAAGATTACAGACTTTTTAATGCATTTATCTAAACAAATTTTATGCTCTTTTTTCCCCTGAGAGTTTTGTTCGAGTAACAATATTTCATTCCCAGTTGCCTTTTACCAGTTCTCATCTCCTACTATCCCTTTTTTTCTTTTTTTTTTTTTAATTAAAATATTCTGTGTTCTCTGTGACTTGGAAAAAGTTTACATTGTAGTATATTGTATATTCAGCCTAAGCTTGGAAGATTCTTCTGTTTTTCTGTTTAAATTTCTTTAAGATTAATGTATTTGTCCATTTGCTTTATTTGGATCAGGCATAAATATCCATCTAATAATATTCATGTAAATCAGTAAAGAAACAAATGTAGCTTAAGCCAAATTCACGTAGGGAATTTATTTATTTATTCATTCATTCATTTGCCTAAGCTCAGAAAACTTGAGACCATTTCTCTTAAATTTTTTGCTTTTTCCTCTCTCTGTTCATATGTTGTGTGGCTAACTTATCTACAAGCATAGATTAAAGGACAGCTATATTTACTTCCAACTTGCAATCTATGGTAGTTTGTAAAAATACCTTTGTACAGTCCTTAAACTTAAGGCTATTTTACATAGCTGGTGTTACATTTCAAATTACTTTAAAATAAACTATCTGTAATTCATTTTTTGAATAGGAGAATATTTAATACATTGAGAAACAGATGATAGATTTAATGTTAATATACTCAACACAAATATGTTAATTGTAGGAAACATGAAAAGTTAGCGTTAGTTATAAAGTTTTTATTATCAGTCAAAACTTCAGTGTTTGAATAGACTCAGTTTTAAATTTTCATTTTAAAATGAAGTTTAATAGCTTTGCACCAAACATTTTTTTTTCTGTTCGTAATTTGCTAACACATCATTCTACAACAGAAGTACTCCCTTAAAGTTGACTGTGTCTTCCTGCCAGTATTTTGATTAATACACGCATGCCAGGAGACAAATTCTGCCAGAAACAGCAGCCTTGTTTTAAGTGAGGAAAGGATGGGGCAGCTGATTTATTTCTTTCAGAGGGAGCCTTCAGTTTCCAGATGATACATCATCATTTATCTGTGAGTAAAAACTGAAAATGTGTTTGGAAAGGTTAGATACTTTAATTGTCTAGGTGGTGGTTTTTAATGAAAGCATTTATAAATTTGGCACTGGGTAGTAATAGAAGTGCAAGGATGGAGGAACCACCCTACTAGATGCACCAGTTTACATTCCCACCAATGATGCACTGATAATAACCATCCTAATGAGTGTGAGCTTGCCTTGATTTCTCAGGTCGTAGAAATGTGCATAAAGTAAGTGCATATAATTTGCTAACACACTTAGAATAATATCTGTTACAGAGTAAACTCTATGTTAAATTTGTTAAATAAATGTACAAATCACCAAAGTTTTTTTTAAAAGTGCAGGAATGGAATTGATAGAAAATATTCAGAAATGATGAACTAAATTTTCTTGTTTAAAAGCACTCAGAACCTTATTGAAAATTAGAAAATAGTGATGTGGGAACTTAACTCCAAATGATAATTAATATTAGTATTATAAAGTATTTTTAAAAATTATATATTTGAGAAATTTTGAACTAATTCCAAGTGAATAATTAATATTAATATAAGTTATACAAATTTGATATATTAAGAAGACTTTCCTTAAAATTGTCATGAGTTATTAAAACTTGCTTTGCTATAAATAAAATGTTCTTGTCTAGTTCTCTTTCATAAGCAAAGCAAACTACCTTGTGGGAAAAATCCTGAGAAAAGAATAGAATGCAGGTTAGAGTGGGATGAGGTAGAGTAGGATCATTTCCAGCTACGTCTAGATTGTAGATTTACTGTTTCGGTTTTTATATTCATAAATAAGCAATTTTGGGCCACAACTGTGAACAGGTAAATACAATGGACATAATATTTAAAGAGAATAAACTCAGAAACACTGTATTCTATTGTATATGTGACTATATGATTGTTGCATCTTTGAAAAGAGCTTAGGAAAGGCACACTCAACCACCCTTACACACCCATGGTGGGCTATCTGTTTTGCGGTTTATAAGGAGACTCCTGAAGTTGGTGATTCGGGGCTTTCTAATTTATACCAGAAGAACATGCTATTAATGTGAAGAAAAATTTTAAAAAGACATACCAAGGGGAAGAAAACTGAATAAAATACTTTTATAATAATAATAGCATGTTTCAGTATTGATTAGTGTCTTTTTTTTTTGCCAGATAGCTCTGAATATTCAGACTGTACTTCTGGCTTTGGCTGGGTGGCTCAGTTGGTTGAAGCATTGTCCTATACACCAGAAAGGTTGAGAGTTCGATTCCTATTCAGGGCACATACCTAGGTTGTGGGTTCGATCCCTGGTCAGAGTGCGTACAGGAGGCCAGCGATTAATGATTCTCTCACATCTATTTCTCTCTTTCCCCTCCCCCCCACCCTCCGCTCTCTAAAATCAATAAACATATCCTCAGGTAAAAATAAAAAAAGAGTACTTCTGTATTTGACGTTATAAAGTGAAATATCTCACATTTATTTCTGACAGTTTTTGACTGTTGATTGCCCATGGTATTCTAGAATATTGCTGGATTGTTATGAACTTCTTTGAAGACTGGCTTTTAAAATAAAGTTTATTTAAAGCCAGCGAACAAAATAACAGTGCAATTAAACCTTGAGGTCAGCCTGCTTCTGAGAAGTTATTCTTGCCATTGAACTTATGCTCAACTGCTGTAGATATCTCCACATTTGATTAGCCATTCTTTGAGGGACTTTTTTTTCCCAGAAGTGAAATGATTAGACCTATTGGTATAAGATTTAATGTTTAAAATGTTGGGACCATTTGAAAATTTTCTGATTTGTTAAGATTGCTAAACTTAGAGCTAAACTAAAATAAAAATTCTAAAAATTCAGTAGAATATGGTAATAGTCATGTAATGTTTGGTTGTTAAATATGCATAATTTGCATGAAAAATGATTAATTGCTACACCAGCCTTTGACACAATGCATCAAAACTTCATTCCATCTAACAAATAATAATACAGTTTTAATTTTTCCCCTCTTGCAGACTTGAATCAATTATGTTCAGAAATGCATGACATTGTTGCATATTGGGAAGTGCAGGGATGTCTGGAGTCTGATGTGTAGAGTTTAAATACTTTTTTTTTTTAAATATATCTTTATTGATTTCAGAGAGGGGAAAGGGGAGGGAGAGACAGAGATAGAAACATCAATGATGAGAGAGTCATTGATCGGCTGCAGCCCACAACCCGGGCATGTGCCCTGACCGGGAATCGAACCCCGATCCCCTGGATCCTAGGTCGACGGCTGGGCGAGTTTAAATACTTTTTAACTTCACTTAGTTGCTATTGACCTTGGAGAAGTTACTTTACTTTTCTGAGCCTCAGTTTTAGGATTTTTTTTGTCCTCACCAGAGGATATTTTTTCCATTCCTTTTCAGAGAGAGCAGAAGGGGGAGAGGAAGAGAGAAAGAGAGATCGATGTGAGAGAGACATCGATTGGTTGCACGCCCGACCAGGGCCTAGGATTAAACCTGCAACTGAGGCACGTGCCTTTGGCCAGAATCGAACCTGAGACCCTTCAATCTGTGGGCGAACACTCTAACCACTGAGCCAAACCGGCCAGGGCAATTTTAGGATTTTCTTGAGGACCAAGCAAAAAATGTTTATAGCATTTGGCACAATGGTAGGGTTGACCAAAATTTAAATTTTATTTATTTATTTTTGGGGGGGGGGCATCAATTTGTTGTTCCACTTATTTATGCATTCATTGGTTGCTTCTTGTATGTGACCTGACTGAGATCCAACCCACAACCTTGGCATATACCAGGATGATGCTCTAACCAACTGAACTACCTGGCTAGGGCCTAAAATTTAACTTTTGTAAGAACCAGAAGCTACCAGAGAGGTCATCTAATTTTCTAGTCATGAAATTAATTTGTAGATCTCAAACAGTAATTTTTAATTTAATATTTTAAAATAGCAGTTATATTAAGATATAACTCATATACCGTAAAATTCAATATTTTAAAATGTACAGTTCATGAGTTTTTAGTATATTCACAAGATTGTGCACCCATTACCGCTATATAATTCCAAAGTATTTTTATTACCCCCAAAAGAGCAACTATATCCATTAGCAATTACTTAATATCCTCCCCTCCCTAACTTCTACAATCCTAATCTGCCTCTGTCTATGGATTTCTTTATTTGAGACATTTCATTTAACTGAGTCACACCATGTCACCTTTTGTGACTGGCTGTCTTTCACATAGCATAATGTTTTCAAGGCTTATCTGGGTTGTAGACAAACTAGAACTTTATTCCTTTTTCTAGCTAGGTAATAAGTCCATCGTATGGGTAAAACCGCTTTTTGTTCATTCATTCATGGAACAGTTGGGTGGTTTCCACCTTTTGGCTATTGTGAATAGTACTGTTATGAATATTCATGTATGAGTCTTGGGTTAAAAACCTGTTTTTAATTCTTTTGGATATATACTTAGGAATGGAATTGCTAGATCATACGGTAATTCTGTGTTTAACTTATTGAGGAACTGTAGTATCTGGCACAGTATCTGCACTATTTGACATTCTCACCAGCTTGTGCGAGGGTTCCAGTTTCTCTACATCCTTGCTATTGTTAGTATAGTCTTTTAGTCTTAGCCATCTTAACAACCAGTAATTTTTTTAATAACTAGGAGAAAATAGGAAATATTAAACTATATTATATTGCACATAAGTATTCATAAATCTTTTATTTCAAATTGGTATGTGTATACTGGATTGAGAAGTAAAAAAATATTTTTTTAAGGGATCACCAATAAAAGTTATAAATACTATCGTAGTCAAACCCACTTATTTAATAAAAAAGCTCAGAGACTTCTAATGGGTTGTCCAGTGACATAATATACAGTCAAGCCATAACTAGGACACAGGTATTCTGACTCCAAATTTTGAGCTGTTTTTTTCTCTCTCAAAATCATGAAGCTTTTATACTTGATTGAATTGTAGTTACTTCAGTGACAGTTTTCCATTTTATTAAAATATATTTGGGGGTAAGATTTTACTGTCTCAACTGCTTTTGCATACATACTTGTATTTGTTTGTAATTTGTAACCCAGTTTGTTAAAGAATAATTGCTGTTCAGGATCTTTCATGAGCTTCTGCTTATTTTTAATAAATTCATTTTGACCTAGTTCACTAAAAACCAAAGTTCAGAGATCTAAATTTTATGTTCTTAAATTTAAAAAGGAAAAAGATTTCCTGAATGAAAGTTCTAATTTTGATTCCATAGATATGCTGGTAACTGATACAGTTTTCTCATACTTGATAATATCAAGTTCCTCATCTCAATATTCAATTTGACTCTAAAGTTTAGAGAAAAAGAAGTCTTTAAGTGTTTCAGATAAAAGTAATGAAGTTGGTTGAAATCTAGAAATTTCTGAACATAGGTTAAAAGAATTGGTATTATTTAAACAATGAAATCTTAATGTTAGAATAGCTCTCTAGACAGGCTCTGTTTTCATGTAAGAAAAATGATAGCAATAAGTAAAAATAAGCAAAGCTAATCCAGGATAGATGGTTATCTCTATTGTTTTGAGAAGTCTCAAGAGATGGAGATTCCTTAGCTTCCTTAGGTAATTTTATTGTTTATCCTTACAGCCAAAAAATTCTCCCATATGGCTGTCCAGACTCATGGGTGTTTGAAGATAGAATTTTCAGAAAGAGCAACTCTTGGTGATAACTTTCTGTTGCCTTCTTTCTTTTACATTTTAGGCTGCCAGGAGAGGCCAAAGGGAGACGAGAGAGTTCAGGGGGTAGATTTTTGAACTTAATGTGTATGCTTGTAGTTATCTGATTAATTGTATCCCAAAGGCAAATATAAGTGATTTTTCTTTAGATAATCTGTTCTCTCTTTTAACATAATCAAGATTTAAGTGTTGTATGAAATGTTAGAGAAGATGATGAAAACTTAAAACAATTTTTACTGAATATCCAGAGGAAGTAGATCAAACTGTAGGACAAAGAATATAAACTAGATATGAAGAAATTTTTTGAAGGGAAGTTGTTACAGACTAGAATTTATTACCAAAGCCAGATTTGCTATACCTGCCTTTGCCTTCCTCTCTCGCAGTATCCTTGTTTCTGCCCTCCTTCCATCCTGCCTTGCCCTAGGTACCTCTTTACCCAATACTCCCTTCTTTGTCTACTTCCACACTGCACTTGTGTCATTCTTTCTCACCAGTCCTGTGAGTCTCCATTTGCCTCTTTTTCTCTGTCCATGTGCTTCTTTCTTCTGTGTCTGTTGTGTCTGTGTACAGGAGTGGGAAGGGGACGGCTGGTTTCTGTGTATGGAAAGTCTCTCTTCTTTCTGTATCCTGTCCTGCCTTTGTTGTCTGTCTTATCTTCATTACTACAGAAGAGGGTGCATATTTGACAGGATTGATTTAGTTGCATCTGACTGGATTTTTAAAATTCCCTCTGAAATTGCACAGACTATTGAAGAACTTAGGTGGCTTTTTGTTTTAAGTAACATACAACCTAATTGCTACATCAGAATGAGACATCTCTTAAAGTATGTAGAAAATCAACTGTTACTGAATAATAGGTATTTGTAAAGTGCTTTTAAAGATGTAGGTTAAAAAAAAATTTTCTTCCGATATGATACAACTAAATATTCTGGCCTTTGTCCTGGGCGGTGTTGTTCAGTTGTTAGAGCATTGGCCCCTACATCAAAGAGTTGTGGGTTTGATTCCTGGACAAGAGCACATACCTGGGTTGTAGGTTCATTCCCCAGCCCTGATTGAGGCTCATGCAAGAGGCAACCAATCGATGTGTCTCTCTCACATTGATGTTTCTCTCTTTCTCTTTCTCTCCCCCTTCCTCCCTCCCCTCCACTTCATCTAAAAGCAATGGGAAAATATCCTCGGGTGAGGATTAACAAAAAAATTTAAAAATTAAAAAAATAAATATTCTGACCTTTAAAATTAAGAATTTTTTATATGAAATTAAAAATATGGGAATGTCCAAATGAGAATCTTTGAGTTGATGTTGCCAACAATTATTTTTTGTTATGACATCATACTTAATAGCAAAGAAAAGACCCTTTGTCAGAATTCCATTCAGAATTTTCTAACAGAACTGAGTCAAGACAGTGAACTCATTTTATCATAATCAGAATTTTAAGACAAATGCTGTAGGTACTTGTTACTTTCTGTGTGATCTTAAAACTGTTATTGGACAGAAGGAGCATCATTTTCAATTTCCTTGAAATAGATAAACTTTTCGATCTATACTAATTTCATCTGAGGGTTTGTAGTATTTGATATTTCATCTTTCCTCTTAAATATTCATTTGTTTCAGCTGCATATTTAATCCATATCTTCTTGTCAAGCTACATATATTTCATAAAGTTTTAAAAACTCTTCTAAGTGTCTGTTAACTTAATCTGTTCTGCTTATTCATTAAACATTTTCAGTGGAAGCATGTTTGAGCTTGAGGGATGAGAGAACTTTGGGCAACTTTCCAGCCTAAAAATGCCGTCTGGAAACCTTCCCAGCTAAATTGGTCATGAAAGCAGATACGGAATTTATCTGAAAACTGCCCATGTAAATCATAGTTATCAAATTTTGCTGTACTACTTTGCTACCCAGGCTAGTGCAATACTGTCAGAGATGCTTTACAACATTTCTCAAAAAGATACATAGCCTCTACATTCACAGAAATTGCAATTTTCGTTTCTTTTGCTGAACTTTTCCCAGTATACTACCTAGTATACCGTTGTACTGTTAGAGCTGAAATAAAATACTCTGAGAAAATATTTAGACCATAAGACAGTTGCTTAAAATAGAATTAAAATACGATATTATAAAAGTAGCCAACAGTATTATAAAAAGTGTATAAAAGAATTAAGACATGCAGTATGTATGGAGACATGCACAAGCACAGTTAACTAGAGGAAATTCCTCGTACAGATCCACGGTGACATAACTAGTGTGCATAAACTTCTCTAAATTCTTGTCAGTGTATGTTACATGCTGCTGTATTGGGTGAAAAGATATCTTAGGACAGCTTTTCTAAAACAGAAAAACAACCTATCACAATCAAGCCCTAGAACCTGCAGAAAAAAAGCTTATCTTTTATTATTCCCTTAATGTGGCAGAAAAAGCAGTCTTAGAAGTTGAAGAAATGAATTATTGATCCAGGTGCCATTTTTATGTATGACATCATTTTCTCCATCTGTAGAGATTTGATCTGTTATGTCTCAGGTTTTGATGGTTTTGGTTTTCATTGGAAAAAGTTTTTCAGGATTTTTATGAGGATTGCGTAAAATGTATATGCATATAACATGGTATTGTTCTACATCTGTGCAATTTGGGACAGATAGACACTTGTAGTTTTTCAATAATGGTTGGTGATACTTAATTGTAAAACTCAGCTTCAGTGCAAGTGATTTTAATTTAGTCTGGCAACGTTGATTGACAACTCCCAACTCTGGAGACAAGTCCCAAGAAAAGATAATTTCATTGAAAACAGTTTTTACTAATTAAAACGTGAGCAGGACTCAATAGAGGTGAATGAAGTTCTGAAGGATAATTAGCAAGTTTGCATTCGTCTTAATGCTAACCTAAAAGGCTTGAACCTTAAGCCTAGTTAAGTTTGTTGATATTTCTTGTGCTGGCATGGTCCTTATGTTCTCCCAGAACCCATTATTAGGTACTAGGTTATCAGCATCTTTGGAGTGCAGTTGTAATCTTCTGCTTTATAGCCTTCCCATTCCTATAGATCTGATCTTGGTCCCTGACCTCCTAAGTGAAAAACATTTCCAGTTTGACCCTGAGGTTTTTTTATGGATTTTAAACTGTCCTACCTGGTCTTTATGGCTTTAGAATTCCTCAGTATGAAGACAATATGGAGAAATTAACTAGATTTCATCATTTTCTGAAAACTCTTAACCTCAGTTCCTATCAACATGAGAAGCCTACTAATTTCTTAGAACTTTAAAGCTGTCATTTCTTTGGGACTAAGCACAAAATGCCCCATTTCCTGATTGAGTTAACTGATCTCCTGAAATAAGGTCATTGATCTCAAGTTGTATCTCTCACTAAGCCATTCCTAGTTTAGGTTACCCTACCTTACTTTCCCTAGTTTTTCTTGCTGGCTAATGACTACAGTATCCTATTTATACTTAAAATATTCTAAATATGAAAACTATATGCCATGTTATAACAGAAGCTCAAAGAGGGCAACAAAAGGAGGCAGTTGTCAAGGAAGAAATTTAATACCTATTAAAAGTAGACACAAAAACTCAATATATATTACTCTAGTTTACTTATTATAGAAGGAAATCATTTTGAGTACTTTAGTGAGTCACAAATATATCATGTCTTAAAATATTACGACTGATGTTAATAAAGCCTTTAAATCAGTAGTTCTTAACCAAAAGGGTACATTTAATCAAATATATATAGGACATGCTGATTGTGTTTGAGGTTGAACTCAGGACAGAGATCTCTAAATTTCCTTACTAATTCTCATAAATATCCTTGATTAAAATACATTGTTCTAATATAGCAAGAAAAGATAAAATTACATTCTGTATGTCGTGCTTGAAACTCTAGGCATTTTATAAATCAATGTAATTTCAGTCATAAGGGAAAAAAGAAAAAAAACTCTAGTAGAAAAATGGGCAAAAGAAAAAAAAGGATGAAAGAAGAAATACAGATGACTGTTAACTTTGTGAAAATATATCCACCTCACTCCCAGGCAAATAAATATGTATTTTTCCTAACCAGATCATCAGAACTGAAAAGATTTATCATCCTTAATTCATTTTGTGTTTGTAGAAACAGGCACTCAAGTTAATTGCTGGTTAGACTATAAATACAAATATGGATGGCAGTTTGGCAATACATATCAAAGTTATAAAAATTTTTATTATCTGATCAGTAATTTTATCTTAGGAATTTATTCTAAAGAAACCGGAAAATATCAGATTGCAAAACAACATTTACAATCTGATCTGTATGGTAGATTAGCATTTTTTTTTTTAAGTCTGAAAGGCCATATAGTATAACAAAATAACACCAGTAGTTATAGCTGAAAGGATATATATATCAGTATGTTAGTGTCCAACTGGGTGGCTTTGGTACATAGGAGAGTTGCAGAAGTTCTTTTGCCTTTAAAATTTTTAATCTCCCGAGGGTTGAAAAGACACAGTAGGGAGATGGGTACTTTCTGGACTGACTAAAGTTGCTTATTGATCTCAGTCAATGCTGAAATCTGAAGTTCCTGATTTTTCTCATTGCCCTGACAGCCAGGCTGAGCCCCTTTAAAGAATTACTAAAAATTTAAACGGGAATCCCCTTCTCCACTCAGGGAAGTCAGTAGTATCCATAAGATTGTAGCCAATTACCTTAACTGTTTTGTTGGTTTGTAATTATTTTTTCTTTTAAGATACTTAAATGTTGTACTGTTTTGACCTAAAGATACTTTAAAGCTATTGAATTCTTTATATTCTTAGGAAATTCTTTATACACTTAGGTAATTCTGTGATAACCTCTTTGAATTTCATGGAATCTGACATTCCATATCCCCCCACCCCCAACTTTATTGAAGTATAATTGACAAAATCCTGTATGTCTAAAGTGTACAATGTGAGGATTTGATGTACACATTGTGAAATATTTACAGTTAATTAACACTTCTATTGCCTCATGTAGTTCCTTTTTGTGTGTGTGAGAACGCTTAAGAGCTACTCTCAGTAAATTTTAAGTACACAATACAGTACAATTGGCTGTAGTCACCATGCTGTACATTAGATCCCAGAACTTATTCTCGTAAAGCTGAGCGTTTGTACTTTGACCAACATCTCCCAGTTTCCCCTGTCTGTATTCTGTCCACTCTTGCAGATAGCAACTTACGGTTCAATTCTGACTGTCACGTTGTATTTAGCTCTGAGTCACAGCTTCTTAGGTCATTCTGATGACAGTTTGACTTCCTAGTTCTTTTCCCCCTTTTTTTGCTGCATTTTAAGTTACTAAACACATATTTTTGTAAGAGCACTAAATCTGTTTTGATTGGTGGGGGGGAGAGGGAACATCAGGAATCAACTGGACAACTAGTCAAATCTATAAAAAATTTAACTGCTTTAAGTAGTGGGATACAAGGTAAATGTACAAAATTCAATAGCTTTTTGAAGGTCTTATATAAAGAAAACAAGACTTGAAAAGACTGCGTAGAAGACAGTATCCACTGTGAGTTTTTTTTCATGTTCATTTACAGTTTTAATTTCAGTCAAAATCTCAATAACTTTTCTTTTTGGAAGAATAGGAAAGAGAGAGTAGGAGATACCTTGAAAAAAATATTCTGTAAATTATATTTTGAATAGTCAAGGCATTTTTTGAAAAAATAATGAGCAAGTACTTGTCATGTCAATATGAGCAAAGACCATAATGCTATTATAATAAGGCAAGGAGGAGACAATCTCTGGTTCTTAACCATTTTGAGATAACTCCCAGAAAAATGCATATGCTACGTATGCACACTAACAGGTACGCACACACATACATATGCCACAACTTTCAGTATAATAAGACTCGTGTTCATAAGATTTTTATGGACCACAAAGTACTTGGTAAATATGAATAAACTTTAACTTCCCTATTAAAGAAATTGAAGATTTTTTAAAATGGTAATGTTGAATATTGGAGAAAATACTGCTAATGAGACGTAAATTCATAAAAATCTCCCTGGAAAGTTGTTTGACTTTTAAAGTGTCAGAATCTTATTTTAAAACTCTATTTCTAGGAATTATTTTAAGAAAACATCAGAATCTCTATAGACAAATTTTTATGCAGCATTGATCATTATGTACTCAAGTGCTTATTACTTATAGGAGCAAAAAATTGAAAGCAACCTGAATGTTCAGCTTTAGTGTAATGGTTATTATTAATTATGATTTAGCCATGTAGTAAAATATCATGGAGCCATTATGTGTAATGTCTTTTAAAGACTGGTGATTTGAGAAAACAATTAAAATGTACTGTTAAATGAAAAAAGGAAATGCTGTAAAATGTTTAAAATAAAGTTGTTTCTAGGTGATGGGACTATTGGTGATTTAAAATTTTTTTTTCCATTTCTGTATTCCTCTGCTCATTTGTTTTTATAGTAAGTATGTATTTGTTTTATATTTAAAACACTTTCAAAAAATGTTATTCTATTCTGTTATAATTTTAAAGAGTGTTACTTAAAAATCAGTAAAATGACAGTGACTTCACACTAAATATATATCTAGCAAGTTTCATGGAGTTTTTTAATTGTTACGGTTCAAAATATTTTATCTTAAATGTTGAATTAAGATGGAAAATTAATTTTTTTATACCTTTTCATTTTCCTACTAGAAGCGGAAGATTTATTTTCTTCACTTAAACATATCCAACATACTTTGGTAGATTCTCAGAGCCAGGAGGATATTTCACTGCTTTTACAACTTGTACAAAATAAAGATTTCCAGAATGCATTTAAGATATACAATGCTGTCACAGTGCACATGAACAAGGCCAGTCCTCCATTTCCTCTTATCTCCAATGTACAAGATCTTGCACAAGAGGTATGTATTCTGAAGACATTGTTGACATGTACAAGGTAATTGTTAGTGATGGTTTTTCTGAAAATTAGTTCCCTTACAGAGATGGTAAGGCAGTATTATTTCAAATACTGATGTGAACATAAAGCTTTTTTGATTACTACTGATCATATAATAATAATTTATTGTGTTGGGAAAAATTTGCTAAATACATTTTATCCTGAAAAAAGGATATACTTATTTCAGAGTCAGAACTCTGTTTCATGAAAAGAGAGAGTTCATTTTGTATATAAAATTATATATTTGCATGGTAAGAGAAATATTTGTCTAAATTACTAAAGGGGAAAGTTTTTTAATGCTTTTAGTATATTTTTTAAGCATTGTACATATAAACTGAGGTGAATGAATACTGATGAGATAAAAATTGTATCTGATAATCGCATATTATATAACTCATAAGATTTGTTACTAGCAGATACAGTAGTGTGCTGCAATACGACGTTTCAGTCAACAACGAACCATGTATTGACAGTGGTCCCGTAAGATTATAATGGAGCTGGAAAATTCCTATCGACTAGAGATGTCATAGCCGTCCTAACCCAACACACTTGTGTGTTTGTCGTGACGCCGGTGTAAACCTACTGCACTGACAGTCCTATAAAAGTATACACACTGTGTTATAGTTGCCTACAGTATTCAGTACAGTAACACACTGTACACATTTGTAGTCTAGAAGCAATAGGCTACCCCATATAGCTAGCTACATGTGTAGTAGGCTGTACCATCTAGATTTGTGTGAATATACTCCATAATGTTTGCATGATGAAATCGCCTAGTGATGCATTTCTCAGAAGCTATCGTCAAGTGGTACATCACTGTATTTTGAAGTTTTTCCTCTATAAAAACTATGTAGAAGGTCAGAAATAATTAAATTTTAATGTACAGTGAGAGTTCTAGTTTCTGCTGCTTGTTGATGTTCAGTGTTTAATGTGTTCTGCAAACAGCTTTTAATTTGAAGATTTTAAAAGATACAAATATCCCATCTCCAATCATGGTGGAGGGGTGAACATTTTGTCATTATTATAGGATTTTTAAGTTATTTTGATATTATAGAAACTAATAATTCCAGAAGCCCATCAAATAAATCTATTTTATGGAATCCAGATACAAGACAGAAAATGGAGTAGGCGGGAAGATAGGACCTCCAGAGCTACAGACTTATAAAATAAGTTAGGAGGCACTTGTCAGATTAGCACAGAACGTATTTTCTTGATGTAGATGCCTATAATGGGCAAAGATCCCAGGTGTAAGAGTGGCCGAGAGAAGTCTAGTGTTGCCTAGGAAAATGACCTAAGGACCTGTTCCTGGAAAGGAAATTTTCCATCCACCAGAGTTTAAAAGACAGCTGGTTGAAACCTATTCTTTGTGCTCATCTTTTATTGTTAAAAATAAATATGCAAAAATTTCTATTAAGAAATTATCCCTGTAGTTTTTATTATCATAGTTTAAATGGTTTTTCTGAAAATTAGTTCCCTTACAGAGATTGGAATAACTGACATTACTTTGATCTTACTTACTCACAAATATAGCATAACTTCTATTGTATAGGTTTGGGAGGAACACTTAATAAATAATTGTAATTCTGTTCCCTGTCTTTAGGAGGAAGTTTTGTTCAGCCCCCTTTGCTTTGTTGAATAGAACAATAGGTGGAAAAGAAAATGAGATAAGCAAGAGAGATCAGAAGTGCTCTAATTAAAGAATGTGACAGAGTCCACAGAAAGAGTAGAAAGAAAGGATACAAGCAGCAACATAGCTTTAAAGGGTTTTAGGATTGAGGGAGACAAAGAACTAGAAGTAGCTTAAAGAGTAAAAGCTTTGGGAGAGAGAGAACTGGTTGAAAATGACCTTTAAAATCAATTTTGAATATTAGTTTTAGGATAGTTAACATATTGACATGGTTTACAATTTTGAAAGTACCATATCAAGATTTTCTGAAAGTCAACTTTTACATCCTTAAAATATCTCTAGTAATACTTGAGGATTGTATTGCTTTGGTGGTGGTGGGATATGTGAGTGATAGTGACCTTGGACTGAAACTGATCTTAAAATGAGTGCAAGAAGATGAACCTAGTTGGCCACAATGTATGGTGGTGTTGCAGTGTGAATGACTTTCCCTAGAGCTGTGCATGCACAATTGTGTGGCAGCCCTGACTTGTGCATAACACTTAAGAAAAGTACACACTTAGAGCTCATCAAAGAGAGCTTTAAGTCTGGTAAAAGTGAGGGTTAAATGAACTCATTGCCTTTATTTTATAGCTGGGAAAACCTTAGCAATCACCTAATTCAATTTTTTGTTTTATATTTCTGAATATTGAGGCCAAGTGAGGTTTTGTTACTGGCATAAGACTGACTAGGCTGCTCATATGCCCATTGCCTAATTTGCTTTTTAGCATTCATAATTCCAGCTACTTTAATATGCAGTATTTAAAAGAAGGAATTACCTTATGCTTTAGTTGTATTATTTTTATGTGGAAATTTAATGTAAGTAAAAAAAAAAAAAAAACCAAACCTCAAGGAATTAGGGAAAGAATGTCTTAAAATGTTAGAAGTATTCTTTACTTTTCTAACTCAAAATATCAGTTTAGCATGAATTATATAATAGATAATAAAGACTATGAAAACTTCCAATTTGGAAATCCATATTAAATCTTCGAAGATCTAAGATATTTGTTAATAAATGCAAAACAAACTTTTTGGTCATTAAAGTGATTTTTATCAAAAAGTTGAGAAATTGGGTTTAAACTAATGAACTTCTGCTTATCCAGCAAAAACACAAGCCAACAGACTAGGAAATGGTACTTGATTATTTGATTTTGAGATATTGAGGTATTTACATGTGTGTATAAGTATACATGACAAAAACTTATATCCAAAAGGACTCTCTCAACTTAATAAGAAAAAGACTACTCAGTTTTTAAAGAATAAGCAAAGGACTTGAGCAGACAGTTCACAAAAAGAGGAAATCCAAATGTCCAGTAAGTTTGAAAAGTTCGAAATGTTCAGCATCGTTAGCAACAGAAAAATACAAATTAAAACAAAATGAGATACCACTGCATGGACACCAGAATGACTAAAATAATAAGTTTTTAAAGTCTGGCGGTATCAAATGTTAGTCAATTTATAGAGCAACTGAAACTTTCATATATTACTGCTGAAGTATAAATGGTACTATCACTTTGGAAAACGTTTGGCAATATTTATTAAAGCTAATATACCTGTATACTATGATCCAGCAATCCCTCTCTGGGTATGTGCCTGAAAGAAATAAAAACATACCCACACAAAGGCTTGTGCACAGATGTTCATAGCAGTCAGATAATAGTCAGAAACTAGAAACAACCCAGAGGTCCACCAACCAGTCAGTGAAGGCTGAGTTAGGCTATCACTGTGGAAGGAGTAAACAGTTCCCAATCTAGTGAGTACTGTAATAGCAGCATGAGAAGGTACCAGAGCAGGGTAAGATGTGCCTAATTCTGTGTATGTGTTGGGGTGGGGAGTGATGGGAAATGAAGAAACAGAAAAAACTTTAATTTGCTGAGTCTTGAAAGATGATTGGGAATATACTAAGAAGCCCCAAAAAGAAGAAAAGCTGTTCCTTTGGCAAAGGATACAAAGACAGTAGTGACTGAGAAAGCCTGGCAAGTTTCTTAAACAAGGAGTAAGGGGTGGGATATATTAAAAGATCCTGCAGGCCAGATAATCCATATTAATTTCAAATTTATTTCATGATAGATTCATGCTGATAAATATTTTAAAATAATTATGTGAGTAAATGAAAGGAGAAAACTATATGATCAAGTTGATGCAGAAAAGGCATCTGAAGAAAATTCATTATATTTCCCTTGATGAAAATTCTTAGGAAGTCAGGCACATTTTGTTAACTTAATGAAGAAGAAGAATATCAGAAACAGGGAACATCTTACCTAATGGCAAAACACCCAACACATTGCTTTTTTATAAGAGGGGAGGATGTCAGAAATGTTTAGGAACTGATTTTAAAAAGTAAAAATGGGGGGGGGGTGTCTACACAAAATTAATGTGTTGACTTGGTACATTTTTAATCTGAAATTTTCTTTCTCCGTCAGAATTACTTTCTCCAGCTACTAAAAGGTATATGATCAGGGACTATAAATTTCATTTTAAATTAATTTTGGTTTGCTGTATTTTAAATAGAAAGACACCCTATTTTAAAGCTCAGCGTTTAATTACAGTTTTGGATTACTGCACTTGTCCATTAGTAAGACTTCAATGGAATTTTTTTATAATATATTTTTATTGATTTTTGGAGAGAGAGGAAAGGAAAGGGATAGAGATAAAAACACTGATGACAGAGGAATAGCAATTACCTGCCTCCTGCACACCCCCCACTGGGGATCGAGCCTGAAACCTGGCCTGTGCCCTGACCGGAAATCAATCAGACCATGACCTCTTGGGTAGAAGATCAACCACCGAGCAACACCAGCCAGGCTCTTTTTTTTTTTTTTAATTGCCTTTTACAGAGAGAAGGAGAGGGAGAGAAACATCAATGTGAGAGCAAAACATTGATCGGCTGCCTCCTGCATGCCCCCTACCAGGGATCAATCCTGCAACCCTGGCATGTACCACAACTAGGAATCAAACCGACAGCCTTTCAGTGCATGGGACAACATCCAACCAACTGAGCCATACTGGCCAGGGCTTTAATGGAATTCTTGAAGAAGATAATTGCTATGCCATCCTGTTTATACATACAGAACTCGAAGGTTAGAAACATGTTTTTCTAGGTACCAAAACTAGAGGACAGACTGAGTTTATTACTATCATAACTTTGATTCACTTGTGGTTAAATTAGTTAATCTCAAAATTATCATCTCTTAGGATAGGGGAATTACTAATAAAGTGATTTAAAATAGCCATAAGAGGTATTAGAGAATTACCGGATTCCTATTTTAATCATGAGTTACTTTTGTAAAAAAAAAAAAAATTCTATATATGAATTTACTTCTGTTTTCATTAATACATAGAAATTTTGGTTTTGTTATCTGCATTGTTGCAAATTACTCTTTTTGGTGTGTAATTGAGTTTGGAAATAGAAAAGGAAAGAAAATCAGAGGTATTGACAATGAGACCTTACATAGTATAATCTTTGTGGGAAAGTAACCTACAGAGCAAAATTTGTACCTTTAAATATTTATTATAGAAGGAAAAAGATTGAAAATAAATGAACTGAACATACAGCTTAAGTGATTAGAAATTAAAAAGGAAGATACACTAAAGCAGAAGAAAGGAATTGTTTCAATAGAAAGAACGATAGCTTGAACATTAAAAGCTGGCTTTTTGTAAAACAAGAAAATATAGAAACCTTTGACAAGTTAGATGAGGAAATAAATATTAGTAACATTAGGAAAGAAAAAAGCATGAATACAGACACAAAGTTAAAAATTATAGCATAATACTAAGAAAGTTATAGCTTTCTTACTAAATGTAAAAGTACTATCAAGTGAGTGGTTTTATAAAAATATGTAAATTGTCAAAAATGACTTAAGATAGCCAGAGAAGTAGACCGGTAGCTGTAGATAAAATTGAAAATCAGAAATCCACCCCTAAAATAATCTGCCAGGCGTAGATGATTTTATATACAAAGTCTATCAAAACATTCAGGAACTTGCAATTCTAATATTAAATAAAATGTTTTGACACATAAATATATACTTTTCCAGTTCATCGTACTAGGATATAATGACCTAGTTAGTAAAAGCAGTTTTGTAAACCAGTGTACATTGACCACACTCACCAAGTAGAGGCCAATTCAACTTATGAACATTAATGTAGAAACCTTTAAAATATTAATAACTCACATATAGAAACATTAAGTAATAATTTATTATGTGCTAAATACTGTGCTAAGCAGTTTATATTGGATTATCTCCATCTTTTGAGAACCTTAAATGGTAGCTGCTATTCTACAGATGAGGAAACAAAGGCTAAAAAATTTATCATAATCAAGTGAAGTTTATCCTAGGAATGTAAGAATTACTTCACATTGGGAAATTTTTAAATGTAATTCACTATTATGTGGTGATTGTTCTGTTACTCTTATATAAATTGTGTTAGTCTGTAACTCTTGAAAGTACCGTCTGATTTAAAATATAGTTGCATAAACATGATTAAAAACTCTAAAATACCAAGTAACTTAGTTTTCCTTCCCTTATGTAATTATTAGTGTATTTTATAGTATGTTGGGAGAAACCTGCAAGAAGGAAATAGTTCATTCATAAGCATAAATACCAAAATCCTGTCTAGTGTTGTCTTTTTAAATAAAGAATGTTATTGTTACCCATAATAACAAGATTGAAAACTGTGAGAAAAAATAATCTTTTTCTAACAGTTCTTTTTGGTGCCTTTCTTTCTTATAAGTAGATTTTATGATTTTAAATTCTATCTTTTTAAAAAATATGCCTGTATAGGTGCTGGTGATATTTTCTGTAACCTAGGAAGATTAATCTTTCTTTTCATTCCTTAGGTACAAACTGTTTTGAAGCCAGTCCACCAGAAAGAAGGACAAGAGTTAACTGCTTTGCTGAATGCTCCACATATTCAGGTAGAAAATGGACAGAGCATTGTATATGTGGTTTTCCTATCTGCAAAGTCTCTTTGAATCAGTCTCTTAGGGCTAGAAGAGACCTCAAACATTATTGATAGACTGTTTTGATTATTTACAACTCCCCCTGCAAAGTAATTATTGTTGGATTATAATTTTTCATATTTAAAATTAACATTTTTTGAAACAATTTCTTATTCTTTAAAAGAAATATCTTCCCTTTGTTTGGTTTTATTTTTCATAAATTTAAATTATCTATGGTGTTGGGCCTTTAAATTGATTGTTTTTTGCAGTATAATAAGCATTTTAGACTTTCATTTTGCCCCATTATACTTTACACATCCTTAGTTACTACTAGCTATGAAAGATACAAGGTTGCATCTCTACTTCATTGGAAAGTTTGGAAACAGATCTGAATATATCATTAATTATAGCACTTCTTTTAAAAGTTTAATGATCAGAATACTATATACATGATTAGGTTAAAAATCTCTCTAGAGAAATGTATCATGCTGTTACCTTAAATGCTACGGATCTTTTTTGAAACAGGCACTTTTACTGGCCCACGATAAGGTCGCTGAACAGGAAATGCAGCTAGAGCCCATTCCAGATGAGAGAGTTTATGAAAGCATTGGCCAGTATGGAGGAGAAACTGTAAAAATAGTTCGTATAGAAAAGGCTCGAGATATTCCATTGGTAAGTATTTCACGTCTCAGATCTGAGATCCTTTCTACCCAGGGATCTTTGGTATGGCAGATAGTTAAAGGCCCCTTTAACATTTCTGGTAGTTTTTCTCTTTTGAGGTCAATTTGTTGGAATTCTTTTATGTTCTTCCTCATATTCCTTTTTCAGAGAAAAATGTGTTTGTCTTTCTCACCCCTAATTTGATGAAAATAGTGGCTTGTGAAATAGTTGTTGAGGAACAAAGGGATAAACAATCTGCTTTATTCTCACAGCTTTTAAAAAAAATTAGAAAACCTGATCTTTTTATTCAGTTAAATCTATTGAAACACAATTGCTTATATATAATTCACATATACTTAGAAGTATGTATTCCTTAATGTTAATATTTTATATTTTTTTTATGTAAAATTTTTTGCAGTCTCTTCTTAGTCTGCTATTATTGCCTTAATTTTCTTTCCTTTATTTTCAGAGGATATTCTTGAATCCTGATCTCAAATTGTGTTTTGAATAGTGTGACACATGAAATAGGGACCATATTTTATGGGCAGTTTATGTAACTTAGTTTTTTCCCCACCAGAAAAAAGAAATTGGGAAAGTTATTACAGAAGTTTAGGATAAAAATGTAACAAACTCTGTCTACTTTCAAGCTTTTTTCTCTATTTTATTTTTTCATTTTTTGAAGTATATATTTTACTTCTGTTTCTAATTTGTGTAACAAATATCAGTGTTTAATACATTTTAATGTGAATTGGACAGAGCTATAATATTTAACATATGAATCAATCAGATTAGTATTCATTACCTCACCTTTTTTTGAATTTTGAAAAAGGACTTTTATAGTTATGGTCATGTTCACTAATTACACCTAAATTTAGTATAACCATTTTTGAAATAGCATCCAGTATATAGGGAACAAATTTGATTATAGGTCTTCACATGGTTTTTAAGCAAGTGCACTTTTCTGTTGTATGCTTCAAATGCCTGCTTGATTTTTAGAATTTTAATGAATGGAATGCTTCTGAAGCAGAAAATGTAAGGAAATGGTCAGCTTTCAAACCTAATTATGATTACTCTAGCTGTGTAAGTCTATTTTTTCCTCAAGATAACTGAAGGCTAGTATTACTGAATAGAAAAAAATAAGAATTTAAAAATGAAGAAATGCTTAACCAGAAAATCACATTTTTATTTTAAAATTGGATGTTGAATTTTTTTAGGGTGCTACAGTTCGTAATGAAATGGATTCTGTCATCATTAGTCGGATAGTAAAAGGGGGTGCTGCAGAGAAAAGTGGTCTTTTACATGAAGGAGATGAAGTCCTGGAGATTAATGGCATTGAAATTCGGGGTAAAGATGTCAATGAGGTTTTTGACTTGTTGGTAAGTTGACACAGATAGAAAAATATTTGGTAGATTCTTGAAAGCTGGGGCTTTTTTGTTATTAGACTTCAGAATAAAATATTTTAAAACATTTTTAAAATGTTAAGAGCACTGGATAATTTCTAGGCTTATTTTCACATGATATTATTTCTACAGTATTTATCAGTAGAGCTTTATTTTGGGTTGGGTACTAATATTTTTTTATTTTGAGCTTTATCACTATTAGGTATATTTTATTTACCTCGAAAGTCACTAATATATCTCATTAATTCATTCAACATATATTTATTTGAGTGCTTACTGTGTGCCAGCTGCTAGAGAAACAGTAACAAAACAGAGTCCATGCCCTTGTGATTTTTATATTCATTTTGTTTATGATCTATAATTGATTAATGTTTTCTTAACAATGTTAGGTAATGGCAATGGTATAGATCTATATTGTCTGATAGCTACATGCTCTATTTCAATTTTAATTAAGTAAAATTTAAAATTGAGTTTCTCGTTCCTACTAATTACATTCCAAGTGCTCAAGAGCAGTATATAGCTAATGGCTCCCATATTAAGGTGTAGATATAGAACATTTCTGTCATAGAAAGTTCTGTTCTCATATAATCAGGAAGCCATTTGTAGACATGTTTTGAGAGCAATCTATGATCACTGCATTTATACCCGCAAACCAGGTTTATATTCTTATTGACTTAACATCAATGGTTATAATAGAATCTCTCCTATCTGCTGTCTATTGATGAATCTAGAAAACATCCTTATAGCCTTATTTTTACTCAACCCCGTTCATTGCTTTGGCAAAGTGCCAGTGGTCATTGTTTTTTGCCCTTATTTTATTGGCTGCTATCTCTAGGTTGAGCACTGCTTCCTACTATCTCAGGATCAGAAATTGTGATTACTGTTTTACTGTCTAGGCTGGAGGTACCTAAACAATCCAGTTAGTGGTGTACTGGGAAATAATAGTAAACCTAGCAGTGAGACACTGCGTAGTTAAAAAATAGAATGGATGACAGAGACAAGGCATCTGGGAAGTGAGAATATTTGTATCACTTTTCTAACCCTAGTCACAATTACTATTTCAAATTCTGTATTAAAATTGATGTATGTCAGAGTAGATAGCCCAGAATTGTTATAGCACTGCGATATTGTCCAAGCCTTCACTGTGTAATCTTCCTAAACTTACACTGAATAAAAGACAAGAACCCAAGACTTACGGGCTAAATGTCCTTGCCCAGTGTGCCAGAATTACAGAATGCCATGTTACTGGGTAGCTCTACTGTAATGCAGTCCAGCAAAGGCATAATTTGTGCTTCCTAATGAAATGGGATTCATCTTTACCAATTTTTATAAGTCTCCTAGGGATTTCGGAATAGTACAGTTTAGGAAATATTGATCATAAGATCATGAAATGATTTTCATAAATATGGGTTTTAAGAATTACCTAATCTCTCTATTACAGTCTGATATGCATGGTACTTTGACATTTGTTCTGATTCCCAGTCAACAGATCAAGCCTCCTCCTGCCAAGGAAACTGTAGTAAGTGATTTTTTTGTTCATTATTTATTGTCTGATGGCTACTGTTTACTTTTTTTCTAAATTAATAAAGTCACTTTTTTAGAGTAGTTTTAGGTTCTCAGCAAAATGGAGCAGGGAGTCCAGTTTTACATACCTCTTAACCCACACACATGCGTAATCTTCCCCACTGTCAACAATCCTGCACCAGAATGGTACAGCTGTTAATCAATGAACTGATGGATCCATTATTGCTCAGAGTTCATAGTTTATATTAGGATTCGCTTTTGGTGGTGTACATTCTGTGGGTTTTGACAAATGTATAATTACATGTATTCGTTCACCATTGTATCGTATGGAATAGTTTACCTGCCCTAAAAGTCTTCTGTTATCTGTCCATTAATTCCTCCTCCCAACCCTGGCAACTACTGGTCTCTATAGTTTGGCCTTTTCTAGAATGTCAGATAGTTGAAACTTGACAGTATATGGCCATTTCAGATTGGCTTTTTTCATTAGTGATAAACATTTAAGTTTCCTCCATGTTTTTTCATAGGTTGATAGCTCATTTCTTTTTAGCACTGAATAATATTCTATTGTCTGGATATATAACAGTTTATTTATACATTCACCTACTGAAGGACATCTTGGTTGCTACCAAGTTTTTGGTAGTTATAAATAACACTGCTGTAAACATCCCTGTGCAGGTTTTTGTGTGGACGTAAGTTTTCAGTTCATTAAAATGTACATCTACCCCAAAATTTTTGCACCATGGATGTTGTTGTTTTGAGTATCAGAAGTATCAACCTGAATATTTCTTGCATTCAAATAAAAATAAGGAAATTCAGTAGTTTTTATTTAAATAAATACGAATATCAGTATTTCATATGAGTAAACTCATAAAATTTCTTTCAGAATTTTTCTGACATAACATTGAACTTTGTCTTTCTGTCATTATAGGTAGGTTTATTTAACTTAAATTTACTTAATTTAGGAGGAAAGTGCTTTTACAAAGTATGCACAACTCTTATTTTAGAATATGTATTGCTCTTTATGTTAAGCATTTATTCAACTAGCTATATTAAAAGACAGATTTTCTTACCCTATGACCCAGAAGTTCCATTCCTAGGTGTATATCCAAGAGAACTGGAAACTTACATCTAACATAGACTTGTACGTGAGTGTTCACAGCAGCATTATTTGTAATAGGCAGAAACTAGAAACAACCCCAATGTCTGCCAGCTAATGAATGGAAAATGAAATATGGGATATTATTTGGCAATAAAAAGGAATAAAAGTACTTATATAATATGCTTCAGCATGGATGAACTTTGATAAAATTATGCTAAGTGAATGAGGCCTGTCACAAAAGGCCATGTATTGGTTCATTTATATGAACTGTCCAGAACAGGTAAATCCACAGAGACAGAAAGTAGATTAATAGTTCCTTAGGTGTAGGGGTGGGGAGTTTGGACGGGATGGGAAGAATTCTTAATAGGTATTTCTTTTTGGAATGATAAAAGTGTTCTAAAACTGTTGGTGGACCCACAGCTCTGAATTTACTAAAAACCATCCAATTGTGTAATGGGTGCCTTGTGTAGTATATGAATTATATTTCAATAAAGCTGTTAAAAAATTACAGACTTCAAAGTCCTGGATTAACATGGAAGCCTGATGTATTACATCTGTTGTTGTTCTTAATTTTTATGAAATTATAGCAGCTTGAAACAACAGTTTCCATTCTTTCTCAATATATCATCACAGTTATACTTTATATTTTGGCTGTCATTCCATGTTTTTCTTTATTCTTTACGGAACACATTAAAGTTGATAATGCATTTGCAACCTTCCTTCTGTTGAAAGTTCTTCTGTAGGAGGAGAAATGAAAAAATAATTTCTCTCTGAATTCCAATAGACTGATTCTCTGTGCACCATGCCTTTCCACATACCTCTCCAGTGAACAAGCCTTGAACTTCAAAAGTAGCTCTGTTCTTTGAGAAGACACACAGAGGAGAGTTGAAATTTGTCCTTACTTATGTGGCTTTAAAAAGAAAGGGAGATCACGGTCTATTTGGCTCAGCAGTTGAACATCTGGAGATTGAGGTTCGAGTCCCAGTTAGGGCACATGCCCAGGTTGCGGGCTCAATCCCCAGCAGGGGGCTGTGCAGGAGGCAGCTGATCAATGACTCTCCTCATTGATGTTTCTCTCTCTCCCTCTTCTTTTCTTTCTCTGAAATCAATAAAGATATATTTAAAAAATAATAAGAAGAAAAAGAAAGGGGGAGAGAGAAAGGAAAAGAAACAGTGCTCTTTTAAAATACAGCATTTAGGCCCAGCTGGCATGGCTCAGAAGTTGAACATCGACCTAGGATCCAGGAGATCGCAGTTCGATACCCAGTCAGGACAATGTGCCCGGGTTGCGGGCTCGAACCCCAGTAGGGGGAGGTGCAGGAAGCAGCCAATCAATGACTCACTCTCATCATTAATGTTTCTATCTCTCTCTCCCTTCCTCTCTCTGAAATAAAAAAATAAATAAAAACCATTAAATAAATAAAATAAAATATAAAATAAAATACAGCATTTGAGCCCTGCCAGTTGTTTGGAGTGTCATACCATACACCAAAAAGGTTGCTGGTTCCATCCCCAGTCAGGGCACATATGGGAGGCAACCAATCAGTGTTTCTTTCCTTTCCTCTCTCTCTCTAAAAATCAATAAACATATCCCCGGGTGAGGATTAAAAAAATAAAAATAAATAAAATAGAGCATTTGATGGATAGAGATCTTTTCAAAGTAGAAACAATGTTGTGCAATGTTTTCCTTCATTTCCTCCCTTTATTGTGAAGAGCTCTCAATTGCAATATCTCTTGCAAAGTTTTTATCAAACCTAACTGGCTTAGAATGAACTACTATTATTAAAGCTCACGCTGAAGGTTTCCAGAAAGAAAACAGTGATAGGAAACCATAGTTCTAGTTGGCATATGCAGATTAATGATTTTTAGAAATTAAAACCAATTTATTGAGCATCGTTATGGTACAGGTCAGGATTTAGTAAGAGCAAAGGTATCTTTCTAATGTATGTTTTGTGTTATTAGAAAGAAGCATGTATTTAAAATAGATAAAATAGATGTTATCTGAAACTGCACTATAATCAGTTGCTGAATTACAGCATCATGAATGGCAAAAGTAAACTGTGTCAGGAGAGGTACTCCCTTATGCATCACACATAGCAACAAGTGGCTGCTTTATCAGTTGCAGAGGGCAAGAGTCTTGGCACCTTTGGAGTTCACTCCTGGGTGACTGGCGCATTTATCCCAGGAAATGTGCATTGCTTAAACTGTTTAGTTTCTTTCTCTCCACATTGACTTAAAAAAAGTGTTAGAGTGCCCAGACTGTGTAAAACTTTAGATTGTATTTCACAATCTAATTGAAATAATATGGAGGGAGGAAATAGAATATTTGAGCTGAAGGCATGTTTTTCATCTAGCTTTAATGCCCTAATCAAGCAATTTTCAAATGGTGTGCCACAAGAATTTTTAAAATACACAGTACCTGACTAGTCAGGGGCACTGATCTCTTTTCCCTTAGATTGTCAAATAAAAGAATGACAACAGCCAACACAGCAGTAGCTGTCCAATGTGAATGAATCAAAATTAAACCTATTTTTATTTTGTCAGATTGGCAAAAAAATATATTTTTTGATGTGCCATAGAATTTTAGTAATTAATGTGTGCCATGAGATGAAAAGGGTTGAAAATCGCTGCCCTAATCTAACAGAGGAGTTAACTGAAATGTAGTGGGATCACGCTGCTTATTAGTGATGGAATATGCACTAGAAAATTCAGATTATTGATTGTCCGATAAATGTTAGCTATTATGATTACTTACTCTGTGCCAGGCACGGTACTAATTGTTTCATATGTTTTATCTCACTTAATTCTCACAGCATCCCTATGAAATGTAGATATCTTTATTATTCCCATTTAACAGGCATTGAAACTAGAACTTAGAAAGGTCAAGTTAATTGCCCAAGCCCACTATTGGTAAGTGACTGAGTCAGGACTAGAACCCATGCCTATTCCAGAACCTATGCTCTTAACTGCTGTGTAGTATAACAGGTAATGTCCCACAAAGCCATTAAATGTTAGAGTTCTACATTACTGTTTATCATCAGTCTAAAGGAAATAATTAGAATACCATGATAGAAAATGGTAACTATAGATGCATTAAAAATCTGTTAGTAACTATGTATGTGGTACTCTGGATTCTGAGAACAACAGAAGCATATTATGAGATTTTAGTACTTGAAATTGCTGTAGGATATCTCTTGCCTCTAGAAGATTCATCCCTCTACTAAGACTGGGAACATGCTTTCGTGAAGTCTTTTGATTTGCGGGGTCTGGGTTGGGAGGACAGAGAAAAGTGGTTTACAGGGAACTTAAAGGCTTAGAGTAGAAGGAATTTGAAATCGCATTGCAGGGGTACAAACCATAGAATTAGCCACTAGCCAGTGGTTTTAATTATTGAAATATATTCTTAGGGGTCCCAAATAACTATTTTCTTTACAATGAACATCTATTGGAAACCTTTTGTGTACTAGGCACTATGCTAAGCACTGGGTTTATAATAATGAACTGACAAAATAATTACAGCTTGCATTAAGTGATAAGGTAGGAATAAACACAGTGTGAACATCGAGAATAAAAAGAAATGGGGTTAATTATATAGGTGGTCAGGAGAGGTATCTTGGAAAAGGCAACATGAAGCTGAGGATGAGATGAAGCCAGAAGAGCTTTCAGATATGATTTCTAAAGAACTTTGTTTTGGAAGGCCTGTGCGCTTGGAGCCAAGTAGGAGAGGAGAAAGGCAAGAGCGGGATTCTATGAGATGAGGCTGGAGAGGTAGGTAGGGCCAGGTCAAGTAGGTATCCTTGGCCATGGCAGGGAATTTGGATTTTAAATATAATAAATGATCTGATCTGTATTTTTAAAAATACTTCTGGCTTCTATGTATAGATTGGTTCAGTAGGGCCAATAAGGAAGCAATGAGTTTTAAGAAACTTGCTGAAGCCATTATGAAGTATGATAATGGCTTACACTTGGGTGATGGCAGTGGCAGTGGAGAAAGTGAGTTGGGCTGTGTTCTGGAAGTGGAAATGACAGGACCTTGTAATAAATGTGGAGGGTCAAGGAAAGGGCGGAAGCAGAGATGCTTGAACAACTGGGTGGATAGTGGTGCAGCTTACTAAAGGGAAATCTGGAAGAAAAACTGATTTGGGGAGAAAAATCGAGGTCCATTTTACAGGTTTGAGATACCTGAGGGGCATTGCAGAGTTATTGTTTTTACAGATCAGGAATGGAGACAGTAGCATCAGTAGCTTTATTACATTCCTTCTGCTTCTCTTAAGCCCCTTAGCACCTCATCTTGTTTGTGGCTAGCAGTACAGTGTTCAGCATACTCTTGTACATGTTTGCGCTCAACAGAGACATGAACTTAAGTGAAGAAAACAGATGAGCCTGAGAAAACACTGCCCTCCAAAATACTGTTATTTTACTAAACCTCCCTCTTTCAACTCTTAATTTCTTTGCACGATGAAAAACCATAACATTTTAATTACATTTATGCTAACTATTTTGTGTTACCATTTCATCATTATTTTTCTCATTTTTTTTTAACCTTTTTATCTTTTAGATTCATGTAAAAGCTCATTTTGACTATGACCCTTCAGATGACCCGTATGTTCCATGTCGAGAGTTAGGTCTGTCTTTTCAAAAAGGGGATATACTTCATGTGATCAGTCAGGAAGATCCAAACTGGTGGCAAGCCTACAGGGATGGCGATGAAGATAATCAGCCTCTAGCTGGGCTCGTTCCAGGTAAGAACAATATAGTAGAAAGTGCATGTATAGTTAAGAGAACGTTTAGAGAACAGACCTTGACAAAGGAAACTCACTTTTCCATGCCTTTTTTAAAAATGATGTAATTACTTTTTCATGTAGTTGGGCTTTTATGTTGTATCTGTAGTATAAGTATCTTTTTTTTTCTTTTTTTAAAAAATATATTTTTATTGATTTCAGAGAGAGAGGAAGGGAGAGGGAGAGTTAGAAACATCAATGATAAGAGTCATTGATCAGCTGCCTCTTGCACGCCCCCTTCTGGGGACCGAGCCTGCAGCCCAGGCATGTGTCTTGACCAGGAATCGAACTGGGATCTCCTGGATCGTAAGTTGATGCTCAGCTGCTGAGCCACACTGGCCAGGCTGTAGCATAAGTATCTTGAATATAATTGTGACCAATTTGTTGGACTTTAGAATGAAATTGTGGTGTAATATAATATATACATTGGTTCTTTATGTGTATAATAAGGTTACAGAAAGTCACAAGTCACCTTTTAAACCCAAAAGCTGGAAACAGATTTTGTCTATATTCAGCCATATTTCAGGAATGGAAGAATGATCTTCATATATATAGTTGAGTGGGTGATACGACAGCCTTGATTCTCCACAGTAACAGTTGCAGGACATTTCCTATGGAGTCCTGAAGTATTGGGCAGCTATCATGGGTCCCTACTCAGTGCTTCTGCCAAATACCAATTTGGTATCTTCTTACTGTGCCAGCCTTTGCCCATAAATATTTAGAACTGGTGTTTATTGACAGATTGATTACATTAAGTTTCTGAAAGTACATAGATGAGTCAAGGAGATTCCAGTGGTCATTTGCAAGTCTTTTATAGTACAAATAAATGGACTCAGCTTAGTTTGAGTTTGATAATGGTTTTCTGTTAGAAGGATTTTTAAAAGGTCATAATGTCCATCTCCTATTAATGTCTGCTTCAATTTCAAAAAAAGTTAAATACGTGTATACTATAAAAGTGTGCCATAGAAGTATAACACTGTAATGTTTTTAAATATTTTAATATGTAAATGATTAAAATTTTGTTTCTTTTTTTAATTTGTTAAAGACAAGTATTCATTTTTAAATATTAATGCTCTTAGACTTACCCCTCTAGTCATAGTTACTTGTTTCACTAGGAGTGCAATCTGTATAGCCCCTGGAGATAACCTGGTTTCCTTTAATGCTTCTTATGTATGTTAAACTCAGTATTTTCACTTGTGCTTTTATAAAATACACTACATTCTACAGATTATTCCAACATAGGTGGAAATTGCCTATCAACATTTAAAAATCCCTGTCTTAAAATGGGAAGAATTAGATACACAAATTAAATATAAAAGTATACCTCTAATACAGATTTTTTTTTTTTTTTTTTTTACTCCTCACCAAAGGATATTTTTTCCATTGTTTTTCAGAGAGAGTGGAAGGGAAGGAGGGGAGGGAGGGAAAGAGAGAGAGAAAAAAAAAAACACATTGATTGTGAGAGAGACACATTGGTTGGTTGCCTCCTGCACACACCCTGACCAGGGACAGGGAGCAAACCTGCAACCCAAGTACAAGCCCTTGACCGGGAATCGAACCCAAGACCCTTGGGTGTGTGGGCCAACACTCAGACCGCTGAGCCACACCGGCCAGGGCTAATACAGAATTTTTTAAGTAAAACTAGTTTTAGCCTTCAGAAAAAATGTATTTGGTTTTAAGGTAGATGTCTTAAAATAAGATGAAGGTCAAAAACCTTGAAAGCCTCTTATATTGAAAGCTTAATCCTGAGATGAAAAACATGTTTTTCACTTATTTGTATCATTAGTAAAGGTGGAAATTTAAAAAATCATTAAAATGTATGCATACATACATACACATACAAAGAAAAAGAGGAATAGAGAATAATAAATCCAAAGGAATATGGTGATGTCTTGGAATCAAAAAGTGATGAATATTCACATATTATTTTGGAAAGTTAGCTCCTAGGATGAATTTGCTTGATTTCAGATAATTTTGAATGATCAGAACTGTTGTAAGATCCAGCATAGTACTTTCCACTTAGTAAATGCTCAATGAAAGCTTTGTAAAAATTGGACTGTTATGTTTCCTAACACTAGTTTATTATCTTTTTTTCTCTCAAGACTCTACTTTTATTTTTTATTATTTTATTTTTTCAAAATATTATAGATGTATTTTCTAATAGGTGATATATTCATGTCTTGGGGTTGCTTGAGAGTGAGGTTGGAAATATTCTAAACATTTGGAGGCTTATGTGCAATCATAGTTGACACACTCTTATAGGCGCCAGAAGGAATTAGAAGTGAAGGAATTAGAAGCGAATATAATTGAATAGTTATTTCTGGTGTTTTCCCCGGGCTTTTTAAAAAAATACGGCTATTCTTTTGTCTTAAATATTTTTCTCCTTTTCCTTTCTTCTATTAAGGGAAAAGCTTTCAGCAGCAAAGGGAGGCCATGAAGCAAACCATAGAAGAAGACAAGGAGCCAGAAAAATCAGGTTGGACACTTTTATTTGGCATTAATGAGAGGTTTCTTGGGTCTTGATCTGGAATCATGTTTAAATTTACATATCAGTTAGAACTGGCAAGAAAGATGTATTCGTGGCAAGAGTGATGTGAAAGGCAAAACCAAAGATCTTAGAACTGTAAAGAAAGGACAGGATTTAAATATTAAAGATTGTTGACCTGTAATGTGAGATTAATGGAAAATTGTAAATGCTTCCCTGAAAATAGTTCTGTGAACAAGTAATAAGTGTTTGTAACTTTAAATTAAAAGCTATGTGAGATCTTCAATTTGAAATAGGTAGCTTTGTTGAAGGAAACAGATACCACGTTTATAATTATGTTTATGGTCACTCAGCAGGAAAGCTGTGGTGTGCAAAGAAGAATAAAAAGAAGAGGAAAAAGGTGCTGTATAATGCCAATAAAAATGATGGTAAGCTTCACCCTCAGAGGCAGCTGGCTTGGTACCTGAACGAGACCCAATGTTTAGCACTTGAAAGAAATTGATAGTTTTGGGGAGTTTTGTTTCTAGTCTTGTTTCGCCTCTTAATATGGCACAAGGGCTTAAGAAAGTCATTGAGCAAAAATGATTTTTTTTTTTTTTTGGAATCCTATGAGTAATGCAGTGTTTTGAATTCTGAGAAAAACTGGTATAAAAATTAAAGTATATTAATATATATAGCATATTGAAAATTCTCTAATTTTGAGGAAATTGAATTGAAATTTCTCTAATTCTTTTCTACTTAAAGTCTTTATTTGCAAAATTAATATATGCTTCTAACAAATTCTAACAACATAGCTGTATTTAAGTAAACAGTGAATATTTTGTCTATAATAACTCCTGTCACCAAGACAACCCATTCCACAGAGCCTGCTACCTGCTGGCAGAGTCAGGTACACAGGAGAGTTTTTTGTTTTATTTTAAAGTTGTAGCTTCTCTTAAAATCAAAAGGTCTGATCATGTGGCTCATATTCCCAAGCGACAGCACTCTGCTGGACCTGAGTGACGGCTGTTGCCTTTACATTGGGCACCTATTGTCTTAGTTCAACAGTTTCCACAACCAATTTTTATAAACCAAACCTGATTTACTGCTTTCATTACCTTCTTGGTTGGTTCTTATGGGCATTAGATATGCTACCTGTGCTTTGGTTCATGTTAGAAACAAGCCAAATAATAGTCAAGACAACCCTTAACTTAAACAATTTCTAAGGCTTATTCTCTCAATGCCTTGAAGTTGTTTTTAGGCAGCATAAATTAAACCAATGAAAATAAATTGTTATAGATTATTGAAAAACTCCATATAAAACTAAACCTGAGATTCCATCTACTTTAAAAAAAAAATTTTCCCAAAATAAACATCCTTAAAGCTAATTGATATATATGTAACTAAGATGATTTATTGAATTTTTAATCCTTTCCTTTATACTTGGGTAAGCGATCATTAATACTTGCTTTTCATCTTTTGAAACACTAAAATTAATTGAGTCAGCTCTAATAGCTATTGAAGTCTAGAAAATTTGCAAATCTGAAGTCTACAGATTATAAACTAAGTCTGTAAATCACAACGCTACCACAGTCTGATTATACATGTTAGAAGAAGGAACTCAGATTTTTCATAGTGAAAAGCATTTTGGGAAGGAAAAGTGTCATCATAATTAATATTTTTATTAATAACTAATTTATAATTTTTATTCTAGAGGAGCTAGCTGTATATGTTTTAGATATCTTTATCCATTTAGTTCTCACAATAAATTCAAAATTCAGATATTAAAGTAACCTTCTTAAGTTCTTACAACTCAGATGGGTTGAGCTGAAATTTAAACACATATAGTTAGAATTCCTACTCTGTGCTCTGTGCTAAGCACTGGCAAGACTAAGATGGTCCCCTGCCCCCATGGAACTTATACCTGAGAGAGTCTGGCTACACATCTGACGCTGTTTCCCAGTCAGATAACCAGTATGAGTGAGAAGATGGCAGGCTGCTATTGTCTGCCTTTGTTCTTTCCACTTAAGCTCTGATTTCACCTGAATTATGGGTTTTAGGAATGTTACCCCACCTATCATAATTTATACCTCTTCTTGAATCATGACCTCAGCTATTCCAGAGCAAAGTAAGTATAAGTTCAGGAAGCGTGAATGGCACAGATAGGACCTGTGTTCACATTATATAATCACAGAAAAGTATTCCAGCTTTCTCTGATACCACTGGTTGTAGCCACTGTTCGGGATGTGTGTGCCAGGTGTTGTGCTCAGCATGTACATTATGTCTGATCTTTAACCAGCCCCCTCAGTAAAGTGTTAGTGTCCTCATCTTACAAAAATTATAGGTATTATTCTCATTAGTTTATCCCCTGGTTCCCCACCCTCTGTCAAACTATTGGCTGCAAACTAGCTATTTTACGTAAAAATCAGTATAGTGATATTAAATATTCAAACACACTATGAAACAAGAGAAGCAATAAAAATTTCTAGAACGATTAATATATTGTCTAATTTATGTTCATAGTATCCTGGGAAGGATATAATGACCAGAGAAAATACTCATGATATAATACTATCTTGATCCAAAAAGTTAAGTGTTTTTAATAATAAATTGTGCTCTTTCCCATTTTTTGGGCAGATCTATGAGTATATGTTTATTACATAGCAATAATTCTGTCTGAAGGGCTTAACTTTTTTTCTTCCTAAAGACTATGACAATGAAGAAATCTTAACTTATGAAGAAATGTCACTTTATCATCAGCCAGCAAATAGAAAAAGACCTATCATTTTGATTGGTCCACAGAACTGTGGCCAGAATGAATTGCGTCAGAGGCTCATGAACAAAGAAAAAGACCGCTTTGCATCTGCAGTTCCTCGTAAGTTTGGATGCATTCCCATTTTCCTGTGCTTTTCCATTTACCACCTTAGAAGCTAACTGTGTAGGGAAATTTTTCATCCATTTTATCAAAACAGTGTTGTCCAAGAAAGAACTTTTGTTTTAACCAAATCTTGCTCTTGGGAAATTTCATTTTTTTCTGAAAATATGGTACTAATTACTTTCTAAATGAATTTCATTTTGCACTTCTTATAATTCCCTGTTCAATATGGAATCAACTTCTGGTTTTTTAAAACTAATGCAGAAGATAGAAATTTAGACATAATGTATGAACAGAGAAGTTTTGTTTAAAAATTATATAGTACCATTCTGAAACACTAATCAGAAAGAATATATGCACCCCTATGTTCATAGCAGCGCAATTTATGATAGCTAAGATCTGGAAACAGCCCAAGTGCCCGTCTGTAGATGAGTAGATAAAAAAGCTATGGGACATTTACACCATGGAATACTATGCAGCTATAAAGAAGAAGGATCTTGTACCATTTGGGACAGTATGGATGGACCTGGAGAATATCATGCTAAGGGAAATAAGCCAGGCAGAGAAAGACAGACATCACATGATCTCACTTATATGTGGAATCTAAAGAACTTACTAAACTGATGAACAGAATAGATTAATTGACATGGAAGCATGGATCAGACTGATGAATCTCAGAGGGACGGAGGAGGGTGGGTGGGTGGAGGAGAAGAGATTAATGAAGGAATTCATACGCATATATGCACAACCCAAGGACACAGACAATGGTGTGGAGAGGGACTGGGGAGGGGGGTGGGATGGGGTGGAATGGGTCATTGGGGAGAAAAAGGGACATCTGTAATATTTTAAACAAAAATTAACACAAAACAAATAAATAAAAATAAAAATTATATAATACCTTATATAGCACCTAATCTTATGGAAATAAACTTTAGGAAAAGGTGAGTGGTAGTGTTTTAAATGCAATATGAAGTACTTTAAGCTGTAAGCATAAAATGTTTTAAGTTTTAAATGTAACAATAAGATACTAAAAACTTATTTTTCATTTCTCAATCTAGAAATAAAACCAGTGTTACATTAAACACACGGGCTCTTAACATTTCCTCAATTTGTTATAATCTGTGTTATAAAATTAAAATTTTTTCTGATTAACAGAATTATCCCCCATCCTTACCCTGATCCATGCCAATTATTCTTACCCGATTTTCTTTGCCTAGATACAACTCGTAGTAGGCGAGACCATGAAGTAGCTGGTAGAGATTACCACTTTGTTTCTCGGCAAGCGTTCGAGGCAGACGTAGCAGCTGGAAAGTTCATTGAGCATGGTGAATTTGAGAAAAATTTGTATGGAACCAGCATAGATTCTGTACGGCAAGTGATCAACTCTGGAAAAATATGTCTTTTAAGTCTTCGTACACAGGTAAAGCTGTTTTGGTTTAGGGTGTTGTACTTGAGGCAACTTTTTTGCAAAGTAATTTAGTGGAAACTGTGTTTTGGTCCAGGAACCACAGGACCTAATTGTTCTTATACAGCTTTTTCCCACTGATTCCCTATATGAAATCAGACAGATTGCTAAATCTCAATTTCCTCAGAGAGTAAAATACATACATATGTACATATATACACCTACATATTTTCTAAAATTTAATGCAGTAACTGTAGTACTGGTAATACACTAAGGATTTTAGAGGTTATAAAAGAATTCCCCTTTTCTTTTTCTGATCTGAGAAAAATTAGAATAAATGTCATATTTATGGTTTTAAATACGATAGTTCAGGTATTAGCAAGTATCATAATGAATGCTTAGTTGTTTTAAATAATGAAACTTGCATTGGTTTCTATTATTTGACAGACTAAGCAAAAACTTGAAAATGACTAACAATTATTCCTTAGGTTTCCATTAAAAAATAATAGAAATTTGGGATTTTAAAGATAGTTTGTTGTGGAAAAGTTTTCTAGACTAGACAGATTCAACATAAAACTTTTCTTAATGTGGTGAAATCTACTGCATATGTCAACTCAGGAAATCTAAGTAGTGGTTGTTAAATAGATGTACAGGAAAGGAAATTGACTGTAAAATGGCTCTCTTGCTCTAGCTGGCTTGGCTCAGTGGTTAGAGCATCGCCCTCAGATGAATGATCCCGAGTTCAGTTCCAGCCAAGGGCACGTACCTCCGTTGCTGGCTCGATTCCCAGCCCCAGTTAGGGCACATGTGGGAGGCAACCAATTGAGTGTCTCTCACATTGATGTTCCCCACTCTCTCTCTAGCTCTCGCGCTCTCTCTCTCCCCTCCTCCCTCCCCCTTCCACTCTCTTTGAAAAGCAATGGGAAAAATATCATTGGGTGAGGATATTAATTAAAAAAAAAAAAGGCTCTCCTGAGACCCTGGCTGGGTGGCTCATTTAGTTGGAGCGCAGTCCCGTGCACCAAAAGGTTGATGGGTTTGATTCCCAGGCAGGGCACATACCCAGGTTGCAGATTTGATCCCCAATGGGGGCACGTACGGGAGGCAACCAATCGATGTTTCTCTCTCTCTCTCCCGCCCCTTCCTCTCTCTCTCAAAAAATCAATGAAAACATACCCTCAAGTGAGGATTAAAAAGATAATATTAATGAAAACAAATGGCTCTCTTGAAATAGTAATTATCTTTTCTTTGTTTTTTTAGTGGACAAAAGAGTTTAGTCTCTACTATTTCAGTTATGAACATTTAATAAAGTTTTTAGGTTAAAAAAGGGGGCATGGCCCTGTAATTCCCACTGTGATGGAGTGCTTCAGTTTACGGCACATTGTCATGTGTGGCAAAGGGGAGGTGAAAGCCATACCGCCTAAATCAGACTGAGTCTCTTTTTCTTGGATATGCTTTTCCAGAATTTGTGTGTGTGTGTATGTGAAGGTTTTTTCTCTGATTGTGCTTGCATTTAGACCCTGGCACATTGTAAGGTGACTGCTCATTTCTAATTTCTCCAAAATGGATTTTTAATATGGTTATTATAATCTGCATGTGATCTAATGAGTAGGGTATTTTAACATCACATAGCTGTAGTCCTTCAGTATTACTCATTTTTATTTTATTACATAAAAAGAGCAAGCCAATATTGTGTGTTTGCTTGTGTGTGATTTTATAGGTACACAATATATTTTTAATAGTAATGGTAGGGTCTTAAAATATTGTGAATTTTTTGTTATGAAGATGTTTGGAAACCACTCATGGATTGTTGTTTCATTTTTAATGACATTAAGACATTACTACATTCCAAGTATATTATTGAGAAGTAGTTAAATATTGAAAATTATTTTAAAGATCTAAAATATATTTTCTTTTCAGTCGTTGAAGACTCTCCGGAATTCAGACTTGAAACCATATATTATTTTTATTGCACCCCCTTCACAAGAAAGACTTCGGGCATTATTGGCCAAAGAGGGCAAGAATCCAAAGGTAGAGTTATTCTGTTGTACTATCCCATTGAAAATAAACATGAAACAGTCATGGCCTAATATATTACAATGCTTAAAAGCTACATCTGCTTGAGCTTTCAAACTGATTATTCTTTCTGCCATATTACTTTCCTCAAAATTGCCATGGTTCCCTCATGGTTGGACTCTGGCAGCTCTCCAAAGATGTTGGCTTCCCTTGTTGTTGCCCACACATTCCCTGTTGTTACCCCAAATGTATGGTAAGCTTTGGCATTCCTTAACACTTCTTAATATTCATATGTGTGCATGTTATTTCCAGGAGGGATTATGTGACACCCGTCACACACACAAAAGGACTCACCGTATTTTTAGGGATTGCCCACTGCTCTTTGTAGTCCACGCGTGTGGGAGCCAACATTGAGTGCCTGTGTCTTTCTCTTTTTTCTCATTGAAACTTTTATGTTCTGTTTCTCTCCTCCCTTTGGTCTTCTTACATGAGCTGAAATGGAAAATTTTAAAAATTATTTTAAATACTGGTGACATGGTTGAGGGCATCCATAGTATACTAAACATTATTAATAATTAAATGATAATATACTGATAATCAGAAAGCATTGGCTTTTTATTTAAATGTGTGAAATTAAAACTGCCGTGTGACTCGTCAAAGTAACAAGTACTTACTCTTCCTTGGTTTTTGCTGATTTTTTAAATATTTCTATTTAAGAGAGGAATCATTCAGATCTCATTTCTTTTGCTATGCTTCTAAATCTCCTTAAAAGCCATAAAAACATGTAATAATGCTCTTCCTTGAAAGCTCCTTAAAAGTCACTCAAAGCGTAACTTTCCTTCGATTCTTGACTTTAGCACGGCCAACCCTCCTCCTCCTACCTCAAGCTATCCTTTTCTGCTCTGGGCCTACTTACATTCCTTCCTCGGCCTACATAAATGGAAGGTAGTATTCTTCAGTGTCTTAGGCTCTAGACACCAGGAACTTCCCCATCCTACATGTTGAACGTAATGTCTAGGCTAAGTAGACCAGCTGGTTAAAGTAGTGTTTCACCCCTTTTTAATTTTTTTGCAACACAATTATAAGTTCATAAATAAGTGGGTTCAGAGTGTCTGTTGTCCTTAGCACTTGGGATGATTCAAAAGAAATATTAGATATTAGAAATATTAGATACGGTCACTTGCTGTTCTTGAGGATCACAACATATAGTAAGGAAAGCAAGGTGAGTACTCTGTGAAACTTGGCGCCCAGCAGCTACTTTGTAAGCAAGAAATACTGTAGTCGTTCAAGGAAAGGGATGCCCCTTACAGACCGGTGAACTCCCTTCTGCTTATTCAGCCTTATTTTCAGTTTTCAAGCACACACACTCTTTTTTAGTTAGGTTTTTCTTCAACAGGAATCAGTGTCGTGCCAAGAGCCATGCACCATTCCAGAACATGTTAACCAACTTTCTTTAGGTTAGTGGTCTGGCAGTGCTCTCATGGAATATTTACCTACTCTGTTTTGAAATAGCCATCCTAAATTGAGTGAGGTCTAGAAAGATACCAATTATACATATTTTTAAAGCATGGACTTAATCAATAACAAAATGTTAACAGTATATATACAATATGCTTGATTTTCTAATTAGAATTTTCTAATTTTTAAAAATCAATGTTATTGAGGTTACTTTACATAAATAAAGTCCATACATTAAGTTGTATAATTGAGTGAGTTTTGGTAAAATGCATACCTGTGTTACTACCATGCCGATCAAGATTTGGAACATTTTCATCACTCCAAAAAATTCTCTCATGCCCCTTGAAAGTTAATACCCTCCGTCTTCCCAAGGCAACCACTAATCTGCTTTATGTCACTACAGATTTATTTTTTGTCTGTTCTCGAAGTTAGTATAAGTGGGACCACACAGTATGTTTAAGTTTGCATCTGGCTCTGTATGAGCATAATGTTTTGAGATTCATCTATGTTGCATCTAACAGTAGTTCATAGCTTCCTTTGCTAAGTGCGATATATACCATGATCTAAATATATGACAGTTTATCCATTCACCACTTAAGTACCATTTGGTGTAGTGTGACCAAAGCTCATAGTCTTTTGGCGACACGTTTTCATCCTTCTGAATTACTGGATCAGATGCTAAGTGCATGTTTAACTGTGTAAAAAACTACCAAACTGTGTTAAAAAGTTTGCCATTTTTTGCTCCATGGACTCCACAATTTTACCAACTTTTGCTGTGTTGATTTGTAACAGTTTTTTAATTCTAATAGGTGTGAAATGTTATCATGATGCATTTTCCTAATGACTGATGATAGCATCTTTTCACATGGTCATTTAGGCATGTTCTTTTGTAAAATGTCTCAAGTCTTATTTTTTAATTGTTGTTCTTTATATCTGGATATAAATATTTTTTCTAAGTCTTTGTATCTTTTTAATGATATTTTTTGAAATCAGAAATGTTTTTTCTTAAGTACACGTTTTCATTTTTCTTATGGTCAATGAGTTTTTTGTACTGAAAAAATTTGTCTACTCCAAGATTTATCCTATGGTTTCTTCTAAAAGTTTTCTTGTGTTAGCTTTTACTTTTAGGTCTATGATCTATCTCAGGTTCATCTCTGTTTTAGTGTAAGGCAAGAGTGGAGATTGGCTTTTTGTTTTGTTTTGTTTTTAAATCACGTGTGGTCATCCAGTTGCTCTAGAAGCATTCCTTGAAAAAGACTGTCCTTTCTCCCATCAAATTACATGGGCACTTTTGTAAAAAATGGCCTGACCAAATATGTGGGGGAGAGGGGTGCAGGGTAGATTATGGACTGTTTCTGGACTCTATTCTGTATTTATGCTAATATTGCACTGTCTTGATTACTGTAGCCTTATTGTATGTCTTGGGAAACAGTCATAAAAAGGAATAAAGTACTGCTACACAGTACAACACAGACCATATATTGTATGATTCCCTTCTATGGAATGTCCAGGTAGGCAAATCTAGAGAGACCTAAAGTGGTTGCCTAGATCTGCGGGGTGGTAGAACATGGGGAGTGCCTGCTAATGGGTATAGTTTTGGGGGGGTGGGAGTGATGAAAATGTTCTGAAATTGAATTGTGTTGATTACACAACTCCTACTATATTAAAACCTGTTGAATTGTAAATTTTAAATGGGTGAATTGTAAATGAATTTATATCAAAAAAGCTATTACCACTAAAAAAAAAAAAAAAAAATCTCAGATTTTTTTTGTAGAAATTGAAAAGACTTTAAAATTTATGTGGAAATTAAAAAGAATAACCAAAACCCTTAGAGAAAGAACCAAATCAGAGGACTTTTCTCTTTGTTAATTTTCCCTATTTTTTTTGGTCTGTTTTCTATTTAAATGACTTGTCTTATTTTTATTCTTTCTTTGTAATTACTTTAACATTAATTTGTACTTGCTCTGCTGTCTGAAGAAAACCTAGATGAGTTTTAAATCCTTCTTTTCTAATATGAAGCTACAGCTTTCCCCCTAAGCAATTCTTTGGTTGCATCCTACAGATTTTGAGGTTATATTTTTCATTATTTTGTTAGAATACTTTCTAATTCTCTATGTCATTTTTTTCTTTAACCCATGAGTTATTTAGAAGTACCTAATTTCCACCTATTTGGAGGTTTTAAAATATATTTTACTGATTTATAATTCCATTGTGGTCAGAGAACATACTCTGTAATATGTCGGTCTTTCAGATTTGTTGAACCTTACCATATGGCCCAACACGTGTTCTATCTTGGTGTATGTTCCATGCACACCAGTAAGAATATATATTCCGCATTTGTTGGGTAGAGGGTGATATATCTGATTGCCTTTTAATTTCACTTATGTTGTATCTCCTCTGGTATTTCCAATAATGCTTTATCACTCACAAAATAGAAGTGTTGTTTAAAAACAAATCCTCAGTTTTAAGTCAATTAACTTGTGCTAGCTAGGAAAGTGATGGTGTTTCTCTAGATGCAAAATGTAAAACTCAGTTGTCTGACTGTACTGTGAATCTTGGAATCTGTTCTGTTAAAAGCAGGCTTGAGTGTGAACTGATAGTACGAACTTAGTCACTTTCCCTGTAGGCTAATTTTGTCAGCCCAAAATTTTTTGAGCAAAAACATTTTGTTTCATTTTACTCATGAATTATAATTTAAAAAATAAGAGGAAACTAAAACAAAATAAGTGATATAAGCCATTTTGGCAAAAGATGAAATACCTTAAGTTGATCAAGAAAAAACTGGGTAGATTGGATGTTCGTGTGAATCTATGTAAGATGTGGGGCTTAACATTTACATTTCAACTCTAGTACCACAAGGTTTAGATTCTATTTTGAGTTCTGGAATGTCCTTTCAATAATCTTAAGCTTTGCCCGGCCGGCGTGGCTCAGCAGTTGAGCATCAACCTATGATCCAGGAGATCAAAGTTTGATTCCCAGTCAGGGCACATGCCCAGGTTTTGGCTCTAGCCCAGTGGGGGCGTGCAGGACGCAGCTGATCAATGACTCTCATCATTGATGTTTCTATCTCTCCTTCTTCCTTCCTCTCTTTGAAATCAAAGATATATTTTAAAAAATAATAATCTTAAGCTTTGAGTAGACATATGTTTCAGCAAGAATGTCAGTGTGCTCAGCTACAATAGTGTAACAGGGTCCCTGCCAGAGAACAAAGGATTCTGTGTACCACAGCCAGATGCACAACATTCCAGAATGAAAATGAGAGAACTGCACAAGAAATCACCTCAGGACAAGCCAGAGCTGTCATACTTTTAATATGTTTTCTTACTGTTACAGAAGTTCAACCAGTTGAATGATATAAATTATTCTGCATTGTGCATCCAATATAGTATTGATAATGTAACTTTTATATCTGAGACATTTGGATTTGACTTTAGTTAGTTCTTTTTGTTGACAGGGGTGATTTGGAGGCAGTTTCACATTTTGAACAATTGTGCCTGGTAGTCAGAGGCACACAGCCTTGCCACCTGCTTGTCTGTGTGAAATAGTTGTTTCCCTTACCCAGTATTTTAAAAGAACCTGCACTATATCGTTTCCCAAACTCCTCTTAGGATACTTGTTAGTGAATTTTAGACCTTCTTTGTGTATTGAAAACAGAGGCACCCAGCCAGCATGGCTCAGCAGTAGAGCATCAACCTATGATCCAGGAGATAATGGTCCGATTCCCGGTTGGGGCACATGCCCAGGTTTTGGGCTCGATCCCCAGTGGGGAACGTGCAGGAGGCAGCCGATCAATGACTCTCATCATTGAGGTTTCTCTCCCCCCTCTCCCTCCCCCTCTCCCTCTCCCTCTCTCCCCCTTTTTTCTTTCTCCCTCTCTCTGAAACCAATAAAGACATACTTAAAAAAAGAAAAAAAAGAGAGTAGCAATTTAACATATTAAGCTGAGTATTTCCAATATATATATATATATATACAGTTGACTCTTGAACAGTGAGGTTTAGGGCTGTTCACCCCCATGCAGTCAAAAATCCTGTATAAGTTTTGACACCCCCCAAAACTTGACTATCCTTGGTATCTCTGGCAGATTGGTTTCAGGACCCCTTGCAGATACTAAAATCCTCAGATGTTCAAGTTCCCAATATAAAATAGTGTAGATCAGTGCATGCAGTCAGCCCTCTGCATCTGCAGACTCCCAACCACAGATTGAAAACAATTACAGATACTTATTGAAAACAATCTGCATGTAGGTGGACCTGTGCAGTTCAAACCCATGTTGTTCAAGGGTCAGCTATATTGTTATTAAATCTTGGGTTGACCAGCAATATTTGCAATAAAAAAAGATACCCATTCTATTGATCCTTTGTTTTTTCCAATAATGTTTAATTTGCCTAACTTTGCAATAGATTTGAAGAACAGGCCCAGCCAGTGTGGCTCAGTGATTGAGCTTCGACCCATGAACCTGGAAGTCACAGTTCGATTCCCAGTTAGGACACATGCCCAGGTTTCAGGCTCGATCCCCAGTAGGGGGTATGTAAGAGGCAGCCGATTGATGATTCTCTCTCATCACTGATGTTTCTATCTGTCCCTCTCCCTTCTTCTCTCTGAAATCAATAAAAATATATTTATTTTAATTTATCTTATTGTTGAAATTATTATAGATGCCCCCTTTACCTCATTGACCCCCTCCACCCCACCTTCACCTCATCCCCAGGCCTTCCCCATACTATTGTCTGTGTCTGTGGGTTATGCATTTATGTGTGTAAGTTCTTTGATTAATCTCTCCCCACCCACTCCCCCACCCTCACCTTTCCTCTGAGGTCCCTCAGTCTGTCCCACGTTTCTATGTCTCTGGATCAGTTTTGTTCATCAGTTTATTTTGTTCATTATATTCTACATATGAATGAGATCATGTGATATTTGTCTTTCTCTGACTGGCTTATTTCACTTAGCATAATACTCTCCAGTTCCCTTTATGCTGTCCCAAAGGGTAAGAGATCCTTCTTTTTTACAGCTGCATAGTGTTCCATGGTGTGAATGTCCCAGAGTTTTTTTATCCACTCATCTACTGATGGGCACTTAGGCTGTTTCCAGATCTTAGCTATTGTAAATTGGCTGCCATGAACATAGGGGTCCATATTTTAAAAAAACAAAACAAAAAACCTTGCTCCAAGCAGAAAGATTCACTCTGTGTTACAAAAGATGCTCTTTTTAGGAAGAGGTTATGATCTAAAATATTTTAAAATGGATGTCTGTGGGGAACTCAAAGTAACGGTCTGTGCTCTTGAAGTATTGTGCGTAAGATAAAAACTAAATTGCCGTATAAACAGATTATATTGAGTTTTAAACTATTCACAATGTGAGTCCTGAAGATGGCAGAGCAAAGGAAGTCTCTGTGGCCATGACCAGGCTGGGAAAGAGCTCTTAAGGTGGAGTATTATGAGAGAAGGAGAGCAGTGTGCTTGTTCTTTCACCATCTTTGGTAAGGAGTTAACCACAATTTTTATCTACTCTTTACAGCCAGAAGAGTTGAGAGAAATCATTGAGAAAACTAGAGAGATGGAGCAGAACAATGGTCACTACTTTGACACGGCAATTGTGAATTCAGATCTTGATAAAGCCTATCAGGAATTGCTTAGGTTAATTAACAAACTTGATACTGAACCTCAGTGGGTGCCGTCCACTTGGCTGAGGTGAAGGAAACATCCATCTGTGGCATGATTGGACTTGATCTGGCACGCTGCCAGCGCGAAGGTAAACCGGATCCTTCAGCAAGACTCTGAGGGTAAGGTGGCTGGCAACGTAGACCTTGTTCTTAGATCTCAAACTAGCAAGAAGAAAATCCCCGTAGGTAATTTGTGCACAGCAGTCTTTATTCCCTGTGGCTTTAGGTTCTTGCCTCATTTGGGGATTCTAAATGGAAGCTTTCAACGGAGCAGTTCCATTTTATCCATGTAAAAACCTGTTTTCACCTAACTAAATCTTTCCTGCCTAGTCATATCTCCATGAAAAACGTGTGTGTGTATACACAGCAGTCCATGTCTCACATAGTTATAAATACTGATGTTATTTTAACAGTTAACTTAAATGACTTAACGGGAATTGGTGGGGGAGGGGAGGGACTCTGTTTCTGTGTACTGGGCAAAACTTTATTTGGTAAGAAAACTGGTTTAGTCATCAAAAATACTTAAAGTTTTTTTATGTGCTGAAAGTATATACACAACAGATTTCAAAAACTACATTAAATTATGGTGATTAAAAAATATTTTTTAAGGTGCCACTTTGGTCTGGGGCTAGGCTTGAATTCAAGGTAGGCTTGAATTCATTTGTATGTCTTTTAATCCTTGAAAAACATTCCGTTAGAAGCACCAGTTTTAGCTCAAACTTTGTGGATCGGACTTTACTGTACACACAGCAGACTCTGATATAGTTAAGCGCGTACAACATGCTGATCTTTTCAAATATGTGATTTTCTGAATTTTCCTTAAATTGTCACAATTGATTTGGTAACCTTGCTTCCTTTCTCTGATTTGCATAGGACAACAGAATGTGTAAGTTATATTTTTATGAGTGGCAGATGTTCATATAAACTATGTTGACAAAGTTTCTCATGATTCAGTTTTTTATATACATGAGAGGACATAGCACCTTTGACAGTGTCTGCATTTTTATAGAAGAGCACAGTAATTTGATGACTGTGCTATATAGAGGTAATAAACTGGAATTCTGTGATGAATATAGCTGCTGTACTGTATACTAATATTTAATAGGTTGACAAATGGTCATGGGTAACACTCAGATTGGACTAAAATTACATCTATCTGAAGGAAATACTATGACATTTGACTTTGAGATCAGAAGGAAAGGATGACCTGAAAGTCATTTGAACATTTTAGGAAAAAAACATGGGTGGGGGTAAAGAGGTTTTTATCCTAACAAGGTCTGCCTCTTATGATCATAATGCAACAGCTTGCTAAACCATAAATGTTTTAAGCTAATGGGATTTTCACCCTGGCATGAAAAGTTGATTTGTAGTCTTTTCAAGCCTTTAGGGATGGTGTGATGTGTGACAAACAACCTCAAATGTGAATGTGTTTTATTTTTGTGATAACTTTAGATACAGCATTTCCTGTTCTCAAAGCTAAACACTGGAATAATATTGAATTGTCACTTAATTTAATGTAAGCAGTTGTTTTTAATTAGTAGTTTGTCTCAGTGTCATGTGTATATTTGATTTTTTTATCATCTACATAATTTTATTTGAACAAATGTAGACAGTTTATATGTTGCCCTTTCTGTTCAAATTTGCATGGCCTTAAAGTTGGCTGCGGAGTGTGTCTTATGTGGAAATACTTTCAAGATGATGTTCATTAGGAAGAAAGTGACATCCTAGGTTAAGGGAAGGAATGCCATCCATACTCTTTCAGGTCTGAAACACTCCAAGTTTACAGCAGGAAATGCAAAGCTTACTGATTTTCAGCATTGGAAGACAAGGAATATAAGCACTTCATCTTCTCAGTCTTGCAGTTTACTTTCTCCTGGGGAATGAAAGGTAGTCTATGGTAGGCAGTGGAGTTTTGTGAGCTGCTTATCATAACTGACAACTGTTTTCAACCCTAAGATCTAAAATGTTGGCAGTTTGAATTGTTAGAATGAGATTTCAGGTAGTGTCAGTGGCTGTTGTATCATTCCGAGTTAGCCTGCAGACCGTACATCCACACTAAGCCACGTGCTATCAAGACTCAGATAATGGCTTTAACAAGCAAATCCCCTACCAAGGCGTGTGCCGAGCATAACGTACTTTAGGAAGCCTAAGAGGTATCTGGGGAGTCAGTGAAGTCTTACAGCTCTTTTCTCATCAGAAATGGTAGAGGGATAGAAATGCTTGTCCCAGTGATACGGATGTGCCGATATTCAACACAGTCCCTAAACAAAGTGAACACTGAGGTGTTGCTAACTTCCTTGAAAGAAAATGGAAAAACCCTTGCTGTACACCTGGCCGCTGTGGCCAGTTCCATTTCCTGTCCCTCTGTGGTTCTGATTGGAGACCCCAGAGAGGGGGAAGTCTTAACCACTTATAGGAATGATACCGGTAGCTAAAAATACGCACGTTCAAATAAGGAAATATCTTTTTTAAAGAAATCTTAAGTTAGAACAGATGAAAAGGAGAACAGTATTTAGACTAATCCAGATTTGCTATGAAAATCTAATGTCTGGATTTTTTTCCCTTTTCTGATGGCCTAAGGAATAAGCATTGATAAGGAATAATTTGAATGTAATTTTGTGAATGTGTGTGCAAAATAAGAACCAGGGAGCTAGCCTTAATAAGGTAACCTTTGTGACATTTTTAATCCTTTGTACTCTTATCCTGTATCTGCACTCTTATTTTGAGATGTCATACTGCACACTGTATTGTAAAAATAAAAAGTAAAATTATATTTCAAATAAAAAAAGCCACCGAGTACTTTCTCTTGCTGTATTTATACCTCTGCCGTAAGGTTTCAGCATCTCTAACAACCGTCCCGTCTTCAAGTTTGTGGGATGAAGTCAGTCCGTTGGGTCCTCTAGGTGAAACACAGATAGCTTTCAACTTATTCTTCACCAGAGGGAAGCTCCCTATTGGCACAGACACAGGTTCTGTTGCCTTAATTTCATTTTTAAAAAAGGAACAACGCATCTTTAATCATTTTACTGTTTATACCATAGTCACATTCAGATTGGCAAAACTGTTCGATAACAGACAGAACAAAGACCTGTCATGCAAAATAAAATAAGTGAAGGCTTCCTAAAGCTTGAGGAGAGAAGTGCACGGTTACACAAGGGTGGCTGCAGCGGTCTCACAACAGCGCCAAGGTGTGTAAGTGGGAGGAATGGAAGTTGCTCTGACAGCAGCTGGCCTGAGACCACTGCTGGCTCGAGGGGAATTTCCTAATATGCTTGGTGAGGTGACAAATGGAGTAGGTGACACTTCTGCAGAATAAATTCTACAAGTTCCCGGGCAGGTTCTCTACATCTCATCTGTGATCAGTGGTTGGTAAATTAGGATTCCAGGGGAATTTTACAACCAGTGAAATTCTTAGGCCAGAAACAAAGCCCCATGAAGCGGCCCTACACGCCGGCCTTCTGGAAGAAGCGGAGCGGGAAAGGTCACTCAAACAGAAGGTCCTCGTCCCTCTCCTCGGCCAGAAGGTTGGCCGGCTCCAGCACCTCGCCGGCGGCCTTCCGCTTCGCCAAGTCCTTCTCAGTTTTCTCCTTCAGAATCTTTTTCTTCTCCTGTATTTTCTTTAACCTGTAAAGGAAAGGAATTTTCTGAATGCTATTTCAGTACTAAGTAGATTTGCTTTCTTCTAGTTTTGTAACACGGATAATAAATACAAACTAGAACAAAATTTTACTTTAATTTCAATTTTAGTAATTTATAGCCCATTAAAAAAAGATCTGAGGTACAATACACACATTCTAAGCTAACTGATTTCAAAAGCTCCTGTCCCAAGGTGAATGAACTTTGAAATCCATTCCCAGATAATGGAACAGATTTTGAGCATTTATTAAAGTATCATTCCATTTGGCTCACCACAACCCTGAACAGCACTGAAGGACAGAAACTAAATAACCTTTGATAATTTATATTAGAAGTCATACTCAGCTGCCACTCAAGAGTTCAAGAGGGCCATGTGTTCCCTGAATATGCCTGCCTTTGCCTGTCCCCCACTTCTCTGAACCTGGCACTGGCCCCTGTACACACCTATTTAGTATTTATTGTCCCTACTAGCTCTGAATGTTCATAACTAATTTATGTACATGCATCATTTCTCTCCAAGTACTGCACTAGTTCTCTAATGGTATGATTTACACTACTACATAATGTCCCCTCTGGAACACAGTCAGCATGCATTACATACTGGTTGATTAATTCCAGTTTCTTTTTATGTGGGAGACAGACACCCACATAAATCACTGTTTCATTTTAAAAAATAAGTCTATTAATAGTTCCTCTGACCAAAGTTTTTGGAGACGCCATGTTTTAGGTATGTGCAAAACTTGGCATAGATCTTTCCTCACAGCCTTTGGCAATATTCTCGCCGCTTATGTATCAGAATAAAATGCAAGCAGTGCTAATTCTAAAGAACAGAAGCCAACAAGTCTCTCAGCAGACAGAGACTTCGGAATATGGAAAACAGAAAATAATCAATAACTGCCAGTTCCAACAAACCTATAGAACTCTTCTCGCTCTCTTTCATCCAGCTCTGTGATGATATAAGCAAGGGTACGTTCAATCCGGGGAATGATGACTAGGGTTTAAAAATATATATACACATGAGAACTTCAAACCACCTTTTTTTCAAATTGCCAGTGCTCATTTGTATACCACTTACTTTTTTTTATTATAAAATCAATGTACATTTAATGCAGAAAATTTTGAAAACAAAAATATAAAAAAGAAAATGAAGTATAATCCAACCACCCTAAAGTAACTATTATAAACATTTTGGTATGCACCCTTCTAATGTCTTTCCTATAGATAACATTGGACAGCTCGCTATATAGGACACTGAATTTATATGAATATATGACATTGAACCACAGTGTTATTTTAAATATACGGTAGTCTGTTGAAAAGTAGAGCATCAAGGCAGAGAGAATGCAGGGAGTTGGGTTTTGTGTTAGTCATAAGGTTCTGTTTTACACAGAATTTGCCTATTCTTCTAGAATGTGAACATGAGAGTTGGGACTATTACCTTATCCATTATGTTTCACTTGCAATTCCATGTACAAGGGCTGGCACTAGCAAGCAGTCAGGAAATGTGTTTTTTTAAGTTTTTAAAAAATGAGATAACTTCCTCTTCAAAGAACCCAAGCAAAATAATGTTGCTATTCAAAGTTTTCTTCTTACCTTAAAACTGAAAAAATGTTCCTTTGATGAAAACTGAGTTTCTTAAGCAAAAAGTATTATATCAACACTAAGCAGTCATAGTTTTAAAATTATGAACTAAGAGAGATGGAAAATAGTGCATCAAATGGGAAAATTTATTTTCAGAAATCAAGGAGAACACAGGACATTATTTCTGTAGGACACAGGCCTAAGGGGGAGGGACTTAAATATTTAATGTGTTCAAAAGATGTATCATTCACTCAATCATTGGAAAGAACTAAAGAAAACACTAGAGTTCTTGAGAAATAGTTTCCACCCTTTATTCATATATAACCAGAAATTAATAAAATATTCCATAATTTTGAACTCACCACTCTCCTTCTATCCAAGCACTTTACATGTTCCTGCACTAATGACTCACTGCACTATCCACCGTGGGCACTGTCTTACCACCCAGCGGTCAGTGCCTGATCCTGGCAGCTGTTCAACAAATGCAGAAGCGTGCACAGTGGACAAAGAGCCCCACAGGCTTGTACTCACCATGTTCAATGGCATTTACACGCCTGTTGGTTATCTTAATAGCTTCATCCAAAGTAACAAAGGAAGTCTAAAACAAAGAGGACAAATAATGTAAGTACAAAGTCTTTCTAAATTGTGCCTGCTACTTGGCTCCATTCAGACAGCACTTGTAGAAAAAATTTGTAAACCGAGACTACTACTTTCAACATGTTAAAAAAATATTTTGTAAGATTTCCATAAAGCTAACACTATCTCCATGCTATTAAACTTACTTCAGACTTATCGAAAGTTATAAAAATGGCAAGAGGAGAGAATCATGCACAAATGACCTAGATACACATTAACTGGCCACAAAGGAAAAACATGGCTTTCATGCATACACCGTGTTAAGTTTGCATTTAAATTCACTGTCCTCACCTAGCAGAGTAAAACTACACCACTGCACATTTTGTTAGTAACACAAGTTGGGACAATGGTATAGAAGCCACCATTTCAGAAATCAAAACATCTTTAGCTTGTTTCAAAGAGGGTCGCGGAAACAGCTTGAAGTACTGAATGCAGTATGCCCTGAGCCAAATCTGCATCTACTGCACTCAAATATTAGAAGGAAATGGCAGGAGTTCTTCAGCAATTCTCTACCTACCTGCAGCGAGGCGAGTTCCACCAGCAGTTCCACTGCTTTGGCATAATTCCTCTTTAATTTAGCCAATTGTTCCCCACCTCTGGCTAAACCAGTCAGTTCATAACCTGAAAGAACCAGTCAGACAACATTGTAATTGTAGAATAATCTTCTCCCTAAAATTCCCCAAAAGAAGATAAGGCAGAACAATGCCAAAAGGGAAAAACAAATTGACTATCTGTGTTAAATGCAAACATGAAGTGCCTATCTCACTCCCCAAACACTGTAGGACATGACGCTGAATAGTCTTCCACAAGGATACTATTCTGACTATAGAAGTTTTTATCCAACCCTCACTTCACCAGACCACTGGAGTTACCAACTGCCCCATTCTCTAAATAGACCATACTGCCTGATGCCCCAGTACAATGACACTCTGTCCAGAATGCTCTAATTTATTCGAGCTGTACTAATTATTTTATGTGGAACAATGAAAGATAAGTGCCCAAGAAAGAATATTGTTTCTATTAAAAAAATTTTTTGATTAAACTCAAAGATGTTTTACTACAAAAATGCTGCCAAATTAGGGAAGGATGAGACAATTATAAAAAAATTCAGAGTGGGTTATAAAAAGCTAGGAAGATTTAGCATTCAGTTTGCATCACAGTGTCCAAGATCTTATACTACTTTAAAAAGGCCCAAACTGGAAATTATAAACAATGCATTATGGGTGTGGTTTATGCAGAAAGACAATGTGGAAGTCTAATCAGTGGATTCACACCCAAAGGCCATCAGCTTATATTTCTGAAGTGTTAAACGGCTATACATTTATATATCTCTAGGTTGAAATAAAATATTTTAAGATAGGTACAATGTTTAATGACTCCCAGCCATAACACCTTTTGGTGAACTGACTATTGTCCTGGCTGTATCAGACAAGGCTCTAACACTGGAACCACCAAACTCATTTTCCAAAACAAGGTTCACTTAAAAAGAAATCAGGACCCAGAGACACTTACTGTCAGTTCCTTCATGGTAATGTTCAAATACTGGCAAAGTAACACCTGTTAAACACAGAAAAAGTCAACAGATCGTATGGGATTGTAACTGGCTTCAAGGAGTGAACTTAGGAACCTGCCTTCTTAAGTGTTCAATCCTATTCAAAAATTAAATTAGCTGAGTAATAAGGGATCTGGTTGTTACCGTGGGGTTTTTTCCCTTTCAGCTTTGATGGCTTAATATACAAAAAATTGCACATATTTAATGTATACATTTTGATAGAGTTTAGACACATGCATCCATCCATGATACCATCACCACAATCAAGGTAATAAACATATCTCCAAAAGATTTGTTGTGTCCCTTTTCCTGTGTGTGTGTGTGTGTGTGTGTGTAACTCTCAATATGAGATCTACCCTCTGAACAAGTTTTTAAGTACACACCATATTATTCTATTAGTAGTACAGCATATCTCTGGAATGTATCCTGTATAACCTTAATTTTATATCTACTGAACAACTCCCCATTTCCCCTACCCCAACCCCCTGGCAAACACCAGTTACAATGGGTTTAACATGTAAAGCCAATCAACTTGTTCTAGGCAGAAAAGATTAACTGGGATATCAAGATATTGCTATATAAACAGATTAATTTTAAAATGTCACCTTTTCTCCCCTAAGGGTTCTAAAGGGTTGAAGAGTTACCTGCTACATTATCTTTCTTTGCTCGAATCTTCACTTGGGCTTTATTTACATTTTGGATAACGGTGGTGCTGCAGGGGGAAAAAAGGCCTTGGTTTAGTTGTGTTTTTAGAGTGAAAAATAAACCTACCACTGGATAATTTTAACAAGAGTGAGGTGTCACAGGTAAGTATGTTCTGATAACATCTTTTTCCAGAAAAGGACAAAAATCACTACTTCCAGAGGAGGGCGTCAGAGAGCAAAGAGTGAGAATCAGCCCTACAAAAAGCAACAGAATGATTTCAAAGTATGCAGACTGCTTGAGTTTTCAGTCAAGACGTGGGATTTTCATCCTGCTAATGTAATTTAGAGAAAGCTTGCCGTCCTTTTAGGTCTGCTGTTCAAATCTAAGTTTGGCTAAGCAGGAGTACAATTCCTTTACCCTAGAACTTACCTACCTTCCATCTGCCTTTGTCTGACTCCTCATTTTTATTATAAAACAGTGTTTTCCCCGTAACCACCCTAAAGCATTCACGGACCACTTACACACTATTGATTCCCTCCCTCTTCCAGAAAAGTCAATGCAAGTTGTTATCCTACCAACACTGGCAAAACTTAGTCTACTGCTTCAAAGGCCTTATGCCCCTCAGGCTGTTAAGACCTGCCCACCAGGTAATGATCCTAGATAGATAATAGAAACTAAGAATGAAGGCATTGTTTTATTGGGCAAAGAAAAATAAAATCAAAACCCCTGAAAATAACTCCTACCTCTGCCCCTGAATAGCCATTTCACTCAGGAAGGCACTGAACTTAAACTGAGAATAACTGCCTACCGGGTCTACTTCACAGTCTTATTTGGGGAATCGCATAACATGGAAATGGGCAAAACCCCTTTGTAAAGCAATAACTGAAGTACTTTGTATGCTTTGTAAAGCATATATTGACAGGGCAAAAGCCATAAAATACATGCCCTTTAAATGATCAATTCCATCTTCAAAATTTTATCCTAAGGAAATAATTCAATAGAAACAAAAATACATATGAATGAAGATGTTCATGGCACCTTTTCTAATATTCCAGAAAATCTGGCACCTTTTCTAATATTCCAAACCCAAAGGTCCTCCATTAGGAGGAAAGGGTAACGAATTATGGTACATCTAGAGAAAGATTATGCAGCTAAGTGAAAACAAGGAAAAATATTTATGATAACGATGTTAAATGAAAATGGACTATAAAATATTAAGTATCCTGTGCCTGCAACTATGTAACAGATACATGTGGGTAGTAATAAAGACAGTGGTGTTAAGGTGATGGGGTTAGGTGTCCTTCCTTATTACTCCTATATCAACTGTCTTTAATGCTTATATTTTTTAAATTTAAAATGGCTTTTAAATAAAATTATGAACATAAAAGCACTCTGATTTTTTAAAACACCCCCTTTAGTCTTCTTACCTGAAGTCCCCTGCTGTGAATTTGGCCTCAGCAAGTGAAAAGGCAGCTTCTCTCATCACTTCACCCATCAACATTTTAGTCTGAAAAAGCATAAACCAATAGCTGATACAACTAAGTTTTTTACAAGGAAAAATCATAATCATGTTCCTTTAATAATCATCAGTATTTTATGTCAGGTGTGCATGTAAACACTGATTTGATGATGATAAAAAAAAAAAAATTCCAACTTTGCTTGAACAGTTTTGGTTATGGTCACTAACCTTGTTGCAAAACCATAAGTTTTATAATTAAAACATCAAAATAAAGACATTAAGAAATCAAAAACTGAATCTCTACTGCAGGACTATGTTATTTCTGAATGGGTCCAAGACGATTGACTTAAATTAATCTCCTAAATTCATTACAGTGCAGTCAAAATCCTAATGGCATAGTGATTCTAAAATAAATCTGGAATAGTCTGAGAATATCCAATAATTTACTTTGAAAGAGAAGAGTAACTGGGACAGGTGGGTAGAGAGCTACCTTACCAAGTATTAAAAATGTATAGCTATGATAAGGAAATAAATCAGGTACTAGGTCGGTAAGTCAATGAAATGGAATAGACAGTTCAGAAACAGCCCCAGGACTACACTGGAATTTAGTAGTGTAAAGAGACCATTCAACTGGCCATCCATTTACAAAATGATAAAGCTAAATCCCTACCTCTTCACATCACCACCAGCACCCCCAAAAACCCAGAAATTATTAAAGATTTTTAAAACTATAAAATAAAACAGAGTATTTTCCTAATCTTTTTAGGTATTTCCAAGCATTATATGTAACCCAAAAGCTATATAAAGGAAAAGACTAACAGATGTGACTGAAAAAAATTAAGATATCATTTTTAAGAAAGTTAGACTTGAAGAAAATATTTTTAGCATTTTATACACTAAATACAGAACTTCCACAAAAAAATAAAAGAAAATCAAATTACCAGTAAACATGAAAAGATGGTCAACATCACAATCAAAAGTAGTACAAACTAAAATAAGATAGCAATTTTAGACCAATGTATTGGCAACAAATAAAAAAATTAATACCCAATTAAGAAGAATTTAAGAAAATAGGTCTTCTCACTAATCATTTGGTAGATACATAAATTAGTATAACAATTTAGAGGGTGATTTCACAGTTATTTATCAAACATTTAAATGATTCTTGAGAGTCTAAGATTCTTTTCCAGAGAAATGCTAGCATACATACACATAAGCAATGCTAGCACACATACACATAAGGACTTAAGAGTACCTTCCCCCACAAATGGTAAAATTACACATCCATCAATAGTAGAGAAACGGTTAAATTCCATTACCCATGTGATGGAGTACTATTCAGCTGTTATACAGAATAAGACTGATCCATATGTAGTGACATAGAAAGCTGTCCACATTCTGCTATGGAGTAAAGGAAGGGGGAGTGGGGCAGAAAATAAATGTTATATAAATATAAATATATGTGTGTGTGTGTGTATATATTACATATATACACATAAATATATATATATGTAAGTTGCATGCACGTTTGTTACTAAGAACATGTGTGTGTGGATATACAGCCACACATGATACTCTTGGTATATGCTTTACAAAAGCAATACTTTTGATATGTGTTAAGAGAGATTGAGAGATTGAGGGAGAAAAAAATTGAGAGAGAGAAGAAGGAAAGGATATAAACCAAAATGTCACAAAGAACTCCTCTGGGAAATGAAAGGATAATTGGGGCTGGGGAAGGGGAAATGGGAAAGGACTTTTACTTTTTTATATACTTCTGTATTCACACATCATTTATCCAAAAAGTATTGAGTTAAAATACCAGGTGCCAGCACTGTGCTAGGCACTGAAAATATATTGCTGAAAAGACACAAGTCCCCCTCTCATGGAACTTACATTCTCTAGTGGAGTTAACCAATCAAACAAGAACATACCATGCAGTAGTACGTGCTATGATAAAAACAAAGTAAGGAAATGTGACAGAAGTAAATATGGTGGTCACTTCAGATTGGATGATCAGCAATGGCCTCTGGGAAGAGACCAGGATGGCCAGAGGAGCCAGTCATAAGTAGTTCTGGGGAAAGAGCATTTCGGACAGAAGAAACAGCTAATGCAAAGGCCCTGGACGAGGCTGTTAGGAAGAATGCGGCAAATGAGATCAGGGAGGCAGGCAGGGGCCAGATTAGGTCAAGTGGGGCTCAGGAACAAGAGCAAGGAATTTGGATTTTATTAAATGAACTATGTGAAACTCATTACTTTATAATGGTACTTTTACTTTTGAAAAAAAAAATTTAATTCAAATAACCAAAAAGTAAAATGTCAATAGCCACCTGGCAGGCGTGGCTCAGTATTGAGCATCGACCTAGGATCCAGGAGATCGTGGTTCGATTCCAGTCAGGGCACATGCCCGGGTTTCAGGCTTGATCCCCAAAAGGGGGTGTGCAGGAGACAGCAGATCAGTGACTCTCTCATCATTGATGTTTCTTTCTCTCTCTCTCCCTCTCCCTTCCTCTCTCTGAAATCAATAAAGAAATATTAAACAAAAATGTCAACAGCCATGTTCAATTTTCCTTAGCTATTTCTAAAATACTGTTCTAAGCAAAGTTCATTCTACCTCTATGATCTTCTTTAGGATCTGTCGAAATCGAAGAGTTAAGGCATCAGATTTTTTCTTCAGGAGGTTTCGACCTGTCTGTGCTCCTTTTAATCGAGCCTTCATGATGGTCTGTGCCCTGTATAAAGAAAGTTAAAGACATTTATTCCCATTGTTTAAAAGAAATAAAAATTCCTCCCCAATACAATGTTAAAATTATGCTTTATTTTTGATGTCATCAGAATAATATATAGCATTTGTAGTTGATGGATTTAATTGGTTTCTCAATACTGCAGTCTTCTACCCTCAAGTGTTCCATAAATGAGAAGTGTATTTATTTAAAACTGAAAACAATGTTTTAATCAATATTTGGCAAAAATACTTATTAAGTCATAATAAAATTTATCAGGAGTGCTATTTTATAATGCCAGCATGGTTTAAATACTTATTTGATTTGTAAGTTAAAACAATATCTGTTTCCATTAGAAGTGTATTAAGGATTTTTTTTTTTAAATCTGTTCACTAATTTATATCAAAATTCAAAATGCACTTATCTTCAGGACCAGCAATTCCACTTTAAGGAATTTATCCTACAGATTTACTCCCACATGTATACAAAACATGTCTAAGGTTAAGAATGAGCACTCCAGCACTATTTATAATACAAATGGGTGGAAACAAGTTAAATGTTCCATAAATTATGTCTCATTATACAATGGAATGACATGAAGTCATAAAAAAAAAGAGTAAGGTAGGTCGACATGTGTTTCCTATATTATATATACTGTTTTAGCTATGCAAAGCAAAGAAGGATAAATATGCTTATATAGATACAGAGAAGAGACTAAAAAGGATTCACAGAGACTGTAAGTTTCCTTTGGGAAATGGGGCTGACTGAAAAAAATAAGATTTACTTTTTACTACTATATTCTTTTGTATCTTTGGCATTTTATTCCACAACCACTTATTACTTTTTCTATTAAAAGTGTGGTATTAAAGTGTTTTGATATCAATCAAGATCCTACTACCATTTTATTAATTTGTAAATGACTTTACATAGCAAATAAATGTAATAAATTAGGTAACAAATGACTCTGGGTAACTTATAAGCGACATATATTAGTAAAGACTCCTAAGAAGTGACAAGCTACTGAAGTCTCCTTACCTCCTATTTCAACCTTTTCCCATCAGAAACCCCAATACCAAAGTCTAGAAACCAACAGTAGAAATTAACATTTCTGTTCTTGCTCCCATATGCCAAACAAAATTTAATAATGGAATAAAGTGGGTAATAAGTTCAACAATAGATTATCTTAAATACTTAAAGTGATTTGTTTAACGGGATATAATTTCATATGAATGGTTTGATAACCAATTGCAAAATAGTGGGTATTAATGGACGTTTTGGCTAAATTCTTAGTATTTAAATCTTTTACCATAGTGCAAAGCTTACTGAGGCAATTCTCTAGCTGGAAGGAGCTTTAGACATTATCCTTAAAGTTAAGAAAATGAGGCTCAGGAAAATGAAACAACTTTCCCACAGTCACTCAATGAAGAAAAGGCAGAGCAGGACCTGAAACAAATTTCTGGCTCCAGTGACTCGCCCAGGCTCAAACTCTCAAACCTAGGTCCACTGTACCCCAAACACATGGGACTACAGATTATGAATAGCACCAGATGAACAATTCTCTCTCTAGCGATCAGGGGCTGACTCTGCACTCACTGAAGGTCTAACCAGTGAAGCTGGTTCAGTTTCTTGCCTGAACAGGAGCTAGCCACCCCAATGTGTACATTTAAACATACTGTATTGTTGACACTAACCACCAGAATTTCGGCTCAAAGAGTTGGATCAAATTTAAGTCAAATCCTAGTACTGCAGCTTCCAGCAAGTTCATAGTAAAAAGGCAAACTGGTTGATAAAATTGAACTTACCATGCTAATTTTAATTTCCTCTTAGGTAATGGCACCTCTGTAAAATAAAACTTTTACTCTTGACACTTGAAGTGTGACTTGCCCAAGGGTTTACAGCCCTTATAGGTATAATTTGGATTTAACCGATTTCTGTGGACTCCAAATCCTTCATGCCTCTTTTAATCTCACCCTAAACTTGCTTCTGTTTCTGGTGCCTAAGTGGGTGTCAGCCCCATTTCACAGGCTAATACTGTAAGCTGGAACTGTCTCAAAGAGAAGTCACTACTGTATTTTCTAGCCTAGCTCTTAAAAAAATTGTTCTTTTACAAGTTCCAGCCCTACTTAAAAGTGTTTGACCTTCAGCTAGGATGATAACTTGTTTCCAGATGAATCAAAGACATATGACTACATGACCAAGTACCTGCGCTAAGCCTTGGGGAAAATATTTAGAGATGCCGTTAACTTCCTGCACCTGATTTTCCCCTTAAACAGCAAGCTGGGTGCTCTCAAATAGCAATTTTCCCCTTCACAAACCTATCATTCTTCTTAAAGAAGTCTATTTTCACCTCTTAGTCTTAAAGTATAACAAAAAAAGGTTAACATTCTACTACTATCTAAGATTAACACAGCCAAACTTCAGTTGAACCAGTGAAAATAGATTTTACTTAGTAACAACTCAGTAGGGGAAAGAGCTGAGCTCCATTCTTATTTGTGCAGAGGTGACTGGCATTTTAAAGGAAGAATGAGGGAAGGGAGAGAGAGGGGACTCTAGAAGAATCAGGGACATGAAAAATTACAAAGGGCTGGTCAGTGGAAATTAGTGGAAATGTGGCTGCAATTCTGGAAGTTAGGATTCTATCCTCGCTGACAGAGGCCCTATCCTTCCTGGTAATTACATTTCAAAGAAATGGTTTTCAGGTCCTTGAGAAAGATACTTCTATATACAGGGAGTCCCAAAAAAATGTATACACACACTTTGAATAATTATAAAGGCAGTGTTTATTAAACCACATTTCATTTTCAAAATTGAGCTATCAGCTGTTAAAGTGTGTACACATTTTTGGGGACCCTATACATCTCAATGGGAAAATGAAGGATTCATAAACTGAAGAGTTAATGCCCTAAGAAAGGGCGGTCAGAGATCTACCATCAGGTGTTGGCTAGAACAAACAGTAAATTCTCCTGGCAGCGCTGAGCTTTCTCAGGCAGACATTTTAATGGGGGCCGGTATCATCTAGGAACACAGCCTTAGACTGCTACAAGCTATGCTAGAGATTGGCTCTCTTCTCCACAACTGACAATTCCCAGGTAGTACAAACAGCTATTAGAAAGTTAGCAGGTGAAAGTAAAAATATAAACAAACAGCCAGTAACTCCTTCATTTCAATAAGAGCTGTAGCCACCCAGGCGGAGACAGAAATCTAGGTTTGGGGTTTGAAAATAACTCTTATTTTAAGAGTCCTCAGATTCTCTGAGAAAAAGGTCAAGATGAAGAAAAACAACAGAATACTTCCAAAGAGATAGGACCACAATAAAAAAAAAAAAAAATCTAAATGTCAGAGCCGAAACTGATCTTCTGCTCCTCACTGGGAAAAAAAGAAAAAAGAGGAAGAGGAGGAGGAGAGGGCCAATAAGAACAATCTTTACTTTCCACACATTGTTAGGTACTTGTGAGAAAACCTCAAAATCTTTACAGACTGACCAAACACCTAGGGCGACATGCTATTTCTCCTGCCAAAGAAATCAGGCCAAATGAGAGAGGAAGTGCACAGCTGAGCAGATTCCAAGGCCTGGGTTCATTCAAGGAACATTTTCTGTGGACTGTCTATGGATCGAGACACTCTCATCCTGGAGAGAGCCACAGTCCAGTGGGAAAGCTAGGTAAATGCCATCCACTCTACAAGGTGATGGGGGATATTAACGGAGGTCTGAACAGGGTGCAGTGGTGACATAGCAAGAGGAATGCCTCAGAAACTCGGGGCTATCTTCCCACCGCAGGTGACATTTCATGGGATTTTGGAAAATGACTAAGGGGATCTAAGATCGAATCTGAAGTCCACGCTAGGGCATTTCGATTCAACACCCAATTTGGCTTAGAAGTCTCCTCTGTATGCAGTAAACTTCCCTTCTCAGTCCATTTATCAAACCTCGTTGGCTTGTCCATCTCTTCGCTTAACCGAACGCTGTTAGGGCAGGAGTGGCGACGATTCGCAGTTACATAAAATCAGGGCCCGGTTCAATAAGGAGTGTGGAATGAATGGCTCGATTAATGAGGAAGGTCAGCCGACCTCCACAAAAGCCAGCAGGCCAGGTGCTCGTTCCTAGGGGCCGGGATCGCTCTGACCAGCCGGGTTCACTCGGAGGAATGTGTGAGGGGGCCGTCGGGGAGCCTCGCCCTGCACTCACGAAACGAGACGGGAGAGCTCAGGATCCGCCCAGAAAATCTGGAACCTCGCCGCTGGTCCAGGGTCGGAGGAAACGAGAATCCCTCCAGGCGTTCCTGAACCTAATGAGAGCTGCCCGTCCCATTCTTTTACTTACATTCGCGAGGGAAATATTTCAATTCGGTCTTTGCCCGACATTCTGACGGTGACTGTTCGGCTCGGGTTCCCGGCCCGGCAGTCGCGGTTGCCACAGACCCAGCCACAGCGCCTTCCTCTACCGGAGTCAGCTGATTGTGTCACTTGACACCCCCCTCGTTGCTAAGAGGCCGCGGCGATACGCATTCCTCACTTCCGCTTCCTGTTGGCGCTGGGGGTGAAAGGGTGGGTGGTGGGAGGGACCGGAGGGCGTGAAAAGGGCGATGCCCGGATGTTGAGGCGCGCGCACCACAAGACGGCCCCTCAATTTGGGTTCACTTTCTAGCCCCTCCCACTCCAGCTTCCAGGCGGCTGCGCAAGGCTGTGCCAGCTGGAAGCGAAAGAACCAGAGAGAAGAGTACACGCCTTCTCTTCCTCCGGTTGTCATCTTTGGTCACAGCGCCACCTCATGATTGGCCCAACCTTTGAGATAGAATTTATTCTTCAGGGACAAGGAATCAGAGTCCTCCCTCTTCCCTGCGCCTTGAAGGTTACTTATAGGAAACTAAACGAAGCTTTGAGAAAGTGTAATTTTCAAGTCCTCCTGTGATCTACGTTCTTCCTTGTTCTCGGAGGACCTGGACTCTATGGTCAGTGGGGAAGAAGGGCCTCTATTCCGTTGGCGCTGGCGTGTTGCGAGGTGGTGCCGCATGCGCGGTGGGGTTGAGCGAAGCGCACGCTGAGGAGGAGCGGCGGCGGCGGCGGCGGGTCAAGTGTGATCTCTACGATTCAAAAGCGCGGCCCTAGACTCCACTGTGGGATCCAGACGTATACCTCAGGTGACTAGTCCTCTAGATCGGTTTCTCAGAGAATTCGCTGTGCTTGTGTCCCGTACGTGGGTGGTCGAGAGAAGGTAGGCCCCTGGCTAGCACCTCTCCCGTCCGTGCGCGGGAAGTGTTTGGACACCGCGGCCACCACCCGCCGGCGTCGCGTCGGTCTTGCCGTGTTGCAGAGGTGCCTCTACGAGCGGAGGAGTCTCGCGAAGGAGAAGGGGCCGACTGACTGCACCTCCTCTTCAGTACACTTAAAGGGAGGCTGCCTTGAGGTGGGGGCGTCTTGGGGGAACGCAGCGACACCCCCGAGGACGCTGTGCACTTCGCTCCTTCCGGGCTTGACAATTCCGGCCTTTTTTTTTTTTTCTTTCGGTCACAGAAAGTACCACCTCTCAGTGAAAACCAGACCGGACACCTCAAGGGACCACTGGGATGGGTTACAGGTTAGGCAAGAGATGGGATATAAAGGGTCCATGAGTAATTTATTCATTTGATCGTTTATTTTTTAAAAATTGAAGCCCATACTGCCTTATCGCTCGAGATGAGCATTTCTATAGAATGAGTCACTCCTTCAAATTAAAACATGCTGTGGAGTTTAGTACGCTTCCCGTCTGTCTGCCTGCCGTATTTCAGCACCGATGACCACAGAATTACAGGCTGTGGTCTTACAGTGAAGTAAAACGAAAACTTAAGGAAATTTTAAGGTTAGGTACCTATTCAGCCTGAGGTCGCTTTTATTATTCCCCAAACTTAAGCTACTTTAATTTTTGTTAAACAAGAAACGTTGTTTCATGGGGAGGGGGGACTAACAGAGAAGTCTTGGTTTTTCTCTCAGTTGAAGTTGTTATTCAAGAAAAAACTTGTGACTGTGTGTCTTTGAACAGTTTGGGAATTAATTCTACTTACAGAGCTATACTGCCAATTCTCAGTTTCTGATGCCAGAAGATCTCAGAGATGCACAGTGGTGTTTGTAGATCCAGGTGCTTCCTTTTGCAACTACAGTGAGATCATTTAAAAGTGCTTTTTTTTTTTCTGTAGCACTCCTATACTAAAAACTAGCATTCAGAGAGCGTGTTAGACTGTTCACCACAAGAGTTGTTTCTAACACATAATACATGTCATTTGGAAACGAATGTGGACTTCCTGTATCCATTATGCTGACTTCACCATACACTGGTTTAAGAAAGAAGTCCTACCTACCATTTAACTAAGCAAAGCTGCTGACAGTGCAGGGTATTTGAAATTAGCTTGGAGTTCTGTTAATGTATTCTGAAAGATGGACATTAACAAAGAACTCATATGGTTTTGCAGTACTGTGACATATTGAGATTCTGTGGGTTCAAGACACCCTGGATTTAATGTCGTAAGACTTGTTTTTACCTTGTGTTCTAATACTTACTAAGCATTTGTTTTTAGGAAGTCACTTAATATTTCTGTTCCTTGGCTCCCTGTTAATTGATTGCTCTGCTGTGATCCTTTCATAGTACCTCTTATTTTGCAGTTACTTGCTTATTACTTTGTTTCCCATTCCAAACTTAAATTCTAAGCTACAAAATGGAAATAATATTTCCTTTATGTGTATTTTATCTCATTTGATACTCTCCACAAATCTGTGAGGTACATGGCACAGACTAGAAACTACAGTTCAGTGGGAACACATTTTCAAACTAGCTAGTAAGTAAGATAGCAAAGACTGGTACCCACATGTACAACTATTCACAAAATTCACTATGCTACTTGCCTGAAGTCAAAGGGCTTTGAAAATTATATAAAGGACTGATAGATGCCTAACTTGTGGCTTCTATTTTCCTGACTGCTTTTTTAAAAGTTAGTGTAATTATTAGCGTAAATAAGGAGATATGTTCAAAATTTGTCAACCAATATGCAGGCTCTTTGTGAAATGCACTCTTTTTGTACTTACCAGGAATTTCGTGAAGGAAAGTGAGCCAAGTGACTGTACAGCCTCTTCAGTATACTTAAAGTGAGGATGCTTTGAGATGGGGCGCCTCAGGAGAATGCAGTGACACCCTCGCCCTAGGACGCTGAACACTGTGCTCTTTCTGGGCTTGAGAATTCTGACCATTTTAAAAAAAACAAAAACCACACAAGACTGTGAATAGCATACTGTTAGCGGTATTCCTTTATTTACCTTATATATTGCAAAGAGACTTGAACCCCCTATGGCTATAGCATTTATATCTCCCTTCAGAATTCTTTTACACTATTGCCTGTGTTCTTTAACCCTCAAGTTGAGCCTTGCTTCCCTCAAATTATCAGCTTTACTATTTGAAGAAACTTGATAAGTAAATGTGGGTAGCACATATTAAATTTCTTAAAACTATTTCACAGATCTCCATGACATCATTTTATTTTGATACCCAGTTCAAAACATTTTTAGCTCTCAAATTTTAGTACTTTATATACAGATATTTGACAGTAGCCCCCCATCCCTGCCAAAAAAAAAAAAAAACCTACTGAAAATGAAATGACCTGCTCAGCTGTTTTTTTGGTGGGTAATCCTGGCCATTGAATGTCCACTGCCCTTTATTTCCTAAACCTCTATTTTGTCAAGCCACAAGAGAAATACATCTCTGCCACTATTATAAATGTGCTGCTTTATTTTTTTTGTTAAACAGGATAGATTAGCACTAAAAGTTTTTACTAATCTACAGTATATGCTTCAGCACTAAATATGTATATTAATGTTACTTTTTGTTTAAGGTGTGTCTAATTGTAATATATCAATAATGTTGAGAGAAAATATTGCCTAATGAATAAGCACAGACTGTAGATCCAAACTTCAAAGGTTCAAATTCTGACACTATCACTGGTCAGTAGTATATGACAGAACAAGTTGCTTAAGCTATGTTTCAGTTTCTTCATCTATAAAATTAAGAGAAGCAGAACCTCAGGAAGATAAGCAGCAGCCAGATCATACAGGACCCTGTAGGTAGTGGAAAGATGTATATAAATCAGTGGGAAGATACATGCGGGGACAGTTAGCACTGCAGCACAACTCTGGTGGCCTGTGAGCTGGATATGGATGTTCTGTCTTTAAGATCAAGTAATGGCAGCCTTATTTCCCACTTAATAAGAAAAAGATAAGTTAGTAAATTTTCACAAATTTTTGTAGGCATTTAGGTCCTATTACTGCCTGTTTTCTGAGCTTTGATGAGTAAACTGGTTAAGGTTTGAAGAAAATGAAAATCATCAACTATGATTAGTTTGAGAGCTTCTGTTTAAAAATATATTTCTATTTATGGTATGATTTTAGGCTTGTGGGTCATAAAAGGAATATTGCTGAAAGTGGGTTGGGTGGATCAAAGGGAATAGTTTTAAATACACTTAATGCTTGTAAGTTAAGAGAAACTTGAATTTTATAGTAATGGAGATCTATAAATCTATTCTCAAGATTGGGTATATCTAATCAACAAAAGGTAAGAGTATTTGGGAGTGATGAAAAAATTAGAAGCTGGAAAATTTGGATAGGAGGGTACATGTTAGTTCAATTTAATATCTGTTGTGATTAATAAACTTAGTGTTTGTCCTGATATGTGACCTTATAATTTTGGCTATAATAAATTATAGAGTATATCATTTAATATACAGTTATGGTTAGGATTTAAGTTAAAGAAGATTCTTCCTTTTTTATGTAGTGGGTAGCAGCATATACAGTCTCAGCTGATGGGGAGAAAGAATAGCTTTAGAATTTGCTGATAGGTGTATTGATGCGTCCCATCATTTGTTTTTTCTTGAAGTGGTGGTAGTAAAGTAGTATTAAACTCTTGAGGTGTACCTTTAATCCTTAGATCTCAGAGTACTTTATAGATGGTCATTATTTTTTATGATTCTTCTGAAACTGATGGCAGAGAATCACCCAAGCCTTACAAAAATGTGGAGCAATATATAAATTAAAGCTTGGTTCCTAGACATCGTCTATTTTCTGATACCATTTAAGAAGTTTAAAGAGGTAAGAAGACTAGCAACTTCTTCCAGCAAATTCACTAGCAAACTATGGAAAATTGACTGACACTTTATTTTGACCTTAACTGAGCACTTACTTGATTCCTTTGTTTAAATTGCAGAATGCCGGGTCTGAGTTGTAGATTTTATCAACACAAATTTCCTGAGGTGGAAGATGTAGTGATGGTGAATGTAAGGTCCATCGCTGAAATGGGGGCTTATGTCAGCTTGCTGGAATATAACAATATTGAAGGCATGATTCTTCTTAGTGAGTTGTCCAGAAGGCGTATTCGTTCTATAAACAAACTCATCCGAATTGGCAGGAATGAATGTGTGGTGGTCATTAGAGTGGACAAAGAAAAAGGTAAGTGAGAAAAATATCTAAAATACAGGGTGGGGCAAAAGTAGGTTTATGGTTGTGAGTATGCAACACAGTTTATTCTTGTATTAATATTAATTACGGTATTATTTTCCATACGAACAACTGTACCCCTACTTTTGGCCCATTCTTTATAACTTTTAGATTTAAAATGGTTTATTATAAAATATATTTTTTGTAAATTGCCTACTACAGTAAAAAACCAAAACACCTTGTTTTATAAATTCTTTAACGTACAAAGTTGTTACGGAAGGATGCCAGTTAGCCATCTAAGCAAGACCTCTTAAGTTAGTGGTTTAATTAGTACATCACAGGGCTCATTTTTATGGGTCAAATAACTTGAATTTTATTCCCAGAGGCATTTTTCATTTAATATTTTCAGACCATGGTACATAAACAATTTATAAGTCTTAAATTGCATATCATTCTGAGTAGCATGGTGAAATCTCTAGCCTTTCTGCCCAGTACGTGAATCACCCCTTTGTCCAGCGTATCCACACTGTATACACTACCTGCCCATTAGTAACTTAGTAGCCATCTCAGTTATCAGATTGACTGTCAAGTTGCAGTGCTTGTGTTCAACTAACCATTATTTTACTTAATAGCCCCAAAGTATAAAGTAGTGTTGTTGGCAATTCAGATACGCCAAAGGAAAGGCATAAGTGCATCCTTTAAATGAAAAACTATGGATGTATAGAGCAAAAAGTAGTATATATAGAGTTTGGTACTAGCTGCAGTTTCAGGCATCCACTGGGGGGGTCTTGAAACATATCCCCTGTGGATGAGAGGGGACTACTGTATTCCTTAAACTTTAATAAGTCTTCATGTCAATGACCTAGAATGCTGTCTTATCTTGTATTTCTTTATTCTTATAAAAAATATATAACAAGGAATCAAATGTCCACCTGCAATCAGAAAAATATTTTATTTGCATATACAATAGATATATGTAAAAATAATAGCTGCATTGTTTTTGCAGTATTAATTAAAAACAGGAAATAATCAGAATCATGGTGAAATAAATCATGACACTTCTGATGTGGAAAGATGTCCAGGATAAGATAAGGAAAAAAGCAGAGTATGGAAGATCCTATGGAGGGGGATCCATTTAGGATGCTAGAAGATTAGTTTCTGTTGGACAAACCTTTAAAAATAACAGCTTTAAACCCTGATTTAATTTTTTTTTTTTTAAACTAAAGACATTGGTAACAATCAACAGCAGGCTGAAATTGAAGGAAGAAAGGAATTGCCTGGATAAGTTTTGCAGCTTTTTGTCTGAATGTGTGTCACAGATAGCTTCAAGCCAATATTCTAGTGGAAACCTACAGTCTTAATGGCGTGAGAACCAGAGGTGATAGTTCGGAATAACCACAGCAGTTAAAAAGTAGTAACAGAGGTCAGAGAAAGGAGAGACACAGGAAAAACTCCTAAATTTATATATGAATTATGCTTAACTCTCTACAGGTTAAAAAACTAAACAGGTTTCAGTTGCTTTCTACCTGGGAGACAGACCTTATAGTTCTGAATTAACAAAATCAGTATCTTTAAGGGGAACATAAAGAAATTCAGAGTTCGTCACATACCATTCACAGTGTTCGGGATACAGTCCAAAATTGCCAAACATTTAAAGAAATAGGAAAATACGGCCCATACAGAAGAGAAAGGGCAATCAGTGGAGACTGACCTAGAGATAAGCCTTATGTTGGAATTAGCAGATATTGTAACTGCTCAAGGATATTAGGAAAATATGCTTGTAATGAACAAAATGAAATCTCTATAGAGAAATTAGAAACTTTCACACAAAAAAAGCAGTATAAATTCTACAAATCAGAAGTACAATATCTAAAAAATTCACTGGATGAGCTAACAGATTAACGATGACAGTGAAACTTGAAGATAGTTCATTTAAAATAGGACCAACCTGAACAGGAAAAAACCTGTCAAATATCAAAAGCTCTATTCCAAAAGAAAAGGAAAGGGCAGGAAATATATTTGTAGAAATCATGTCCAAAAGTTTCCCATATTTGCTGGAAAAATGTAAATTGGAGGGGCTAGCAAACCTCAAAGATAAATACTAATAAGATTGCATCTAAGCATATCAGACTATTGAAAAACAGATAAAGAGAAAATCTTGAAAGTAGCCAGGGAAAATGACACATTATTTACAGAGGAATAGTAATATAAATTACTGTGGTATTCTTATTGGAAATAATGAGGTCAGAGCATTGAATGACATCTTTAAAGTACTGAAAGAAAACTGTCAAACCAGAATTCTGTATCTAAAGAAAATATTCAACAGTGAAGATCAAAATGAGAACTTCTCAGGTAAATAGAAACTAAGAGGATTTATTACCAAATAGACCCGCATTATAAGAAATACCAAAGACCAAAGAGAGGTGATGCCTAAAATAAAAAATGTGTAGGTACATTTTAAAGACCTTTTTTCCCTCCTGAATTCTTTAGAATGCTGGGCTCTATCTGCACTGGTAGGATTTTAATTTATGGAGGTGACTGGTTACATGGAGAGGCCAATGCCATTGAAAGAAGATTTTTAGTAAGTTTCCCAGGAGATGAGGACAAGCCTTTGTCATGGAGGACCAGATTGGTCAGGAAGCAGAAGGAGCAAGGGGAAAGCCAGAGCCTTTATTAAGATTTCCATGGGAAAGGCAAGGCAGATCAGGGTAAACAGTGTAGGGTTGGCTAGTTTGAATAGTTTTGGCAAGCCTTGAGGCATCACAGCTGTTCTGGTGGTCTGGTACCTGGCTTTGGGCTGATTTAGAGCAGGGGGACTGGATGATTGGCTTGGTGTGTGAGACTTGGATGAGGAAATGTTTAGGGACATGGGCTCTGGATTGGTTAGGTGGCATGTGAAAGGCTGCTGCAGTTGAGCCCTTTGCTATCTCTAAGAATTGACTGGCCCTGGAAAGGGATTTCTCTTCCCACCCAGTCAGCCAGGCCACAAATGTCAGAGCACCAGTGCAGGTCTCTGGTGCTCTGATGAACAGAGGAGCATCTGGGACTCTCCAGACACACTCTTTTGTCCACCTGTGTGATTACAGTATTGATATGCTACAAGAAGACAAAGTTGATCACAGCTTGTCATCCCAGATGTCAGCATCCCTGATGAACAGGTGGCCCCAGAGAATCCCCAGCCAGACTCTTTATCCACATGGTTGATTTTAGCATGAACCTGGTACCACAGAATCCAGTTGGTTCCATGATATGGAAGAAACACCAAAAACATACCTCTTTCATACACACACAGCATGAATAGTTGGAGGCTCTTTTCCTACACTATGTTTCCAGATAAAAACCTTCAAAAGGAACTCGCTTTGAAACTCAACCTACCGGAGTCAACAATAAAGACTTGGTTGAGAAACTGGTGAGTCAAATTGAGAAAGCAGCAGCAGCAAAAACAACTATCACTAAAGCAACCAAACCAGATTCTTCCAGCCAAAATGTGCCCTCGTCACCCACAACATCAACCAGACCTTATTTTTTCCCTGTGTGTTTCAGATTTCTGTGGTTCCTTTCCACCTTTAGGCCCTTGCAATTGGGCATGGGACTCTGTCATCACTGAGTGATGTCCAAATGCAAGCTCCTCTGTTGGAGAGGCTAATGGCCTCGGTTCCTGCTTTGTACTCTGATGCCTGTGACATAGCCCAAACCATTGAACTTGTTTTCCTAATGAGAATGAAATATCTGACTCTTCTTTCCACTCTCTATATCAGTATCGCTCATCCACAGGCCTCAGCTAGAAGAACAGGGTTCTTCTCTTAGCATCTTTGCTGGTGTAGCTGTAGGTCTGTTTCCTGGTCAAACCTCATTCAGTATGACAAACTCAGGCCTTGCAGCCTGCAGTCTAAGAGATAGCCTGGAATATCAACCCCTCCAGTATGGTGGACTTCGAATTTCTCTGATCAAAGTACTAATACCAGATTGTATAGGAAAAAATAGAGAGAAAATATAGTTAATAAAATTGGTGAATGGACGCCAGATAAACAAATAGAGAATCTTTTGACTAGCTTTAATTTGGGTAATTGAAAATTTAGTTCCCTCCAATGAGGTAATTACATGATAATAAAGATGCAGTTCTGAAAACAAAAAATTTCTCATCTTGTACTTATGCAGTATTTTGTTAATAGGATTTTAATGGGGCGTAAGTGTAGGTATATCAACCAAGCAGCTGGTTGTGAAAATTTGCCACAGTAGTACGCTGGCATCTGGATAGAGATAATTTTTTTCAAAATTTTTTCATTCAGGATACATTGATTTGTCGAAAAGAAGAGTGTCTCCAGAGGAAGCAATCAAATGTGAAGATAAATTCACCAAATCCAAAACTGTAAGTTGATTTTTGAGTCAAATTAATTCACTATTTGATGTGCTTAGTAAGTAATCAGCAAGTCATATTCCTGGCAAAAAATAATAATAATCTACATTTTCTGTAACTACATTTTCACTTCCAGTTACATGTTACATACAAAAATGATTTAAACACTTAATATCAGAAGAGTATGACTATAGCTTTTTTATGTCATGGGGTTCCTATCTCAGAGTATTGCTTATGATCTAATATTCTCAGAACAATACTGGATGTTAGTGGTTTTAAGCTACTTTAGGAATAAATTAACAGTGGGTGATTTCAGTTGAGTTGGCTTGTCATAATAATGTGTAGTTGACTTTGTTCCCTATTCTGGGATAAGGATCACAGAGATAACCAATTGTTGTACGTTAAGAAAGAGCAATGTTTGTGAAATGTTTGCGAATCTAGGAAAACAAGGCAGAGAGGCCTGTTACTAGTTTTTGGTTTTTTCCCTAGTTAAGGTTATTATTTTTTTTAATGCTATAATTTTTTACTTCCCCACAGTAAGCATGAATAAAGCAAGAACAGCCATTTCTGCATTCATCTTATGTCTGGATTGTTCTGTTCTCTGGTCCTGTTTAGATTATCCTTCATTCCCTAGATCCTTGGTTCTTGATGGCACTGTTTCCATTGTTTCTCTCTTGTTTGCCCTTCTCTTGTGTCTTTTGTTCTCTTCTGCCACTTGTGTTTCTTCCCTAGAAATAAAGTGCCAAGAAAACGATGTTAAATGAAGAGATTTTAAAATCTTGTTCAACCCTAGTAAAACAGAATAAAAATCTAAAAACCATCAGACCATTACCCAGTCTTTCCCTTTGTTTTACTGATGTGTTTATTATTACTGCAGTCTGGTTTACATATTTCAAAAGTGCTATCACTAAATTCCCTTTTTAATAAACTCTAGGACCTTGCCACTCAGAATATGGTCTGTGGACCAACAGCATTAGCATCACCTGATTGCTTATTAGAAATGCAGGATCTCAAGTCCCAACAAGTTTGAGAATCCACATTTGAGAAGCACTACTCTAGGAAACTTCCAAAATGATTATTAGTAGGTCTTACCAGGATGATAAGATGAAAGAATGAATAGCCAATGTTAATACCTTTCCTCACTCAATTTTCATATATAATTAACATGAAAAACTCCTTTCTATACTCTTTCTCTCCTTTAAGCCCTTGTATTTTTTGGAGATTAGAAAAAGTTTGGCAGTACTGGATAAGATTGAAGGATAACTGTTAAATGATAACAGTAAAAGAAATACTGAAATCTCAATCCTGGTTCCATGATCTCTCTCAAAAGAAGTGGTAGTAATAATACCTTATATTTATTTAACAGGATCTGTATAATATACAAATTTTATACATTTGTGTAAGACATTTATATAATGTTTTCCATTTATAGTGTGCATTTGTATATGTTTGATCTATATAAGAGCTCTGTGCAGTAAAAAGGAGAGATACTACCTCTCTTTTCCAAGTGAGGAAACAGAGAAGTTAATCTATCTCAGAGTCAAGACTTAACCTGGGTGTCAGGATGCTAAATTCTGTACTATTTCTACTTGTTATACCCAGTTGAGATTATGGGAAAGCAGATATTTCTCTGTGGAAAAGAATTTGTTGTATGGCGATCTTTCGTTGTTAAGCAATTGTTATAGTCAAATTAACTAAAGGTTTGTTTTTATATACTATCCAGTCAAGTGTAAAAATACCTATTTTTTTAATAGATCTCTTAACCTTTGAATTGTTGAGCCCTTCATTTTGTTTCTAGGTTTACAGCATTCTTCGTCATGTTGCTGAGGTGTTGGAGTACACCAAGGATGAGCAACTGGAAAGCCTGTTCCAGAGGACTGCTTGGGTCTTTGATGACAAGTATAAGAGACCTGGATATGGTGCCTATGATGCATTTAAGCATGCAGTCTCGTAAGAACATCTTTTTGGCTCTGCTTCTACTTTCATATCACAGCTGCTGGGTCTAGCATGCAGGTTGAGAGCCTGACATGTAATAGTACAAATTTAGATTAAAATATTTCAGTATAAAAGGCCCATCATATGGGCCAGTTTTGTATGGCCAACCCTATATAATTTTTTTTAATTTTTAAATTTTTATTCTTTGATTTGAGAGGGACATCCATTTGTTGTTCCACTTATTTATGCATTCATTGGTTGCTTTTTATATGCACCCGGACCGGGGATCAAACCCGCAACCTTGGCATATCAGGACAACATTCTAACCAACTGAGCTACCCGGTCAGGGCTTATAATTTATATAGCTTCATAAACCGTATGGTTCCATCTCATACTTCTCCCTATCCATTTCCTTTTCCTAGTTTTTTTATTGTCCTGGGTGACTTCAGGGCCAGTGTAGATGTCTCATCTAAAACTGTAACCTCTTGTTTTCTTTTTCTCACAATTCCTTAAACCTTCATCCCATGACACTTTAGCCAGCCTTCCATATGGCTTCCCTAGATCTACTATCACCAGAATTTGCTCTGCCTCCAAAACCTTTAATTCACACATTCTCTTTTTTTACCACATCCCCCTGTCCCTCCAGCTCCTGCATAGTTAGTCCTACTCTGTGTCTTCTTAGTTCTTATGTCAGGCTCTGATTCCAAACCTTTTTTTTTCTCCCTATCTTTTCACCCCTTTCTGCCTTCTCTTTCTTATTCAGAGTAGCTCCACCGTGGTCCATCATTTCAACAACTTTCTTGCCAATATCATGAGCTTTTGCCCTGTTACATCCAGCCTTGGATCGATATTCCTGCCTTCTCTGCACTTGTAGATTGCTGAGTGCTGCTAGGAAAAAAACCACAGTCTTGCATGTTGGTGCCCCTGCATATTCGTGGTCTCAGCCCCAGCTGGGCCTTCACTGCTGCCCTACATTCTCTCTGCTCTTGGTCAGTTCATCTTCCCATTCTTAGAGTGGCTATTTTAGAGCTTTCTGGGATGCCCACTCTTCCTCAGATACTCCACCCCTCTTCCCTCACTGTCACTTGGTGCATTCACTACCTATTTTATAAAGAAAATAGAAGCCATTATGCAGGCTCTGCTCTACTTCCTCCATCCACCTTATCTCCATCCACCTGTCATTGCCTCCTTCCTGTGCTCCCATCACACTGGAATTCGTATCCCTCCTGCTCTCAAACTAATTTTATCACCTGTGCCCAGCTACTGCTCAGGGACCTCTTTCCATCTGTTATTTCATCTCTCGGGTCTTCAATCTTTCCTTTAATTGGTTTTGCTCCAGAAGCATAAAAATATGTTATTTCTCCCATTTACACTAAAAAAAAAACTTCTCAACATTCTCTTCACTTTTTTTGAGCAAGCACTGTGTCCTCTCCTTTTAACAGCCAGACTCCAGTTCTCTCTACTTCTGTACCTCCCTAAACGTTAATGCTCCACAAGCAGCCTCACACTGCACCTAGGTTACTTTCCTAACCTTTGTGTTGCCAAGAGATAATGGTCCTCTCAGCCCTCAGAATGTCCAAGTGGGGCCTAGGGACTGTTAGAGCCTGTGGCAAGCGGGCTCATTTGGTTCTCCAAATCCCTTCCAGTTTACCCCTACATGTGACTTTTTTTTTCCCATCTCATGTTGTCCAAGAGGTGAAAAGAGCAGTAATTATAATAGTTGATATTTATATAATTTTCACAACCTATGGTATAAGTTCTATTAATCCCTATCTTATAGATGAGGAAATTGAGGTAGAGAGTCAAAAGTTTGTCCAAGTTCACACAGCAAGTGGTAGAGCCAGGATTTAAACCCAGGCATTCTGGTTCCATCCGGAGTTTTATATTCCTGCCCTCCCTGACATCAGTCCTGCGCTCCTTAGTCAGTACATTTCTTTTCTTCTTTTTTTAAAATCTTCACCCGAGGATATTTTGCCATTGATTTTTCAGCCATTGATTTTTCAGAGAGAGTGGAAGGGAGGGAGGAGGGGAAGAGAGAGAGAAACATTGATGTGAGAGAGACACATCAACTGGTTGCCTCTCGCATGTGCCCCTACTGGGGCCAGGCATTGAGCCTGCAAACAAGGTACATGCCCTTCACCAGGAATCAAACCTGCGACCCTTCAGTCCATGGGCTGGCACTCTGAACAACTGAACCAAACCGGCCAGGCCAGGACATTTCTTAATTTGGCTTGCTGTCATCATCTGGCCTCAGCTTAACTCTTTAGTTTCCATCTCCAGCACTCAGCTCCATTACCGCTCAGCCTTGGCATATATTATTCCCTTAACATTCTTCTCTTGCATCATCAGTCATGTAGTGACTGTTTAGATTTAAGTAATTCTTTGCCATATTTTTCTTTTAATTAAGAATTAAAATTTCTGAGATATTTGGAAATAATGTTTTACCCTTCCCAACCCATTTCACTCACTCATCAGTGATAACCACTATTCTGAAATTAGTGTGTATCATTACAGTTTCTATTTTTATGGTTTAAATAAATAAGTGTATTCCGAAAGGACATGTTTAAACTTTATCTCTCTATTCTATCACTCTTATCGTTGAATTTTTACTCGTAAGGCTGTTATTGAACAGGATGTCTCCAGACTGATAGATATATGCCTACTTCATGTTAATTTCTTGTTTGGGGTTTTCTTGTTTGTTTAAAACAAAATAAATTTATTTTCTTACATTTATGGAGGTCTGGATTCTGAAATGGGTCTTACTGGGTTAAAACCAAGGTATTGACAGAGCTGTGTTCCTTCTGGAGGTCCTAGGGGAAAATTGATTTCCACACTTTTTTCCAAAATATAAGTATATATATCCTGCTTTCATTATCACATCACCTCCATCTTATAGGGACCTTTGTGATTACGTTGGGCCCACTCAGGTAATTCAGAATTATCTCCTTATCTCAAGATCCTTAACATAATCACATCTGCCAAGTCTCTTTTATGTAAGATAACATATCCATACATTCTTGGGATTAAGACGTGGACATCTTTGGGGGAATGTTAGTCTGTCTACCACAGCCATAACTGATTTCTTGTGTAGCCATTAGAGACATTCTTTCTTCTTTGTACCATGAAGGACTTTTTTTTTTTTTTTTTTTTACTTTTATTGTTGATACTATTACAGACATCCCCATTCCCTCCCCCCCCTTTGCCTACCTCCACCCAACTCCTGTACCCCCCTTCCCTCTGGCCATCACCACAGTGTTGTCTGTGTCTGTGGGTTACAAACATATGTTCTTTGGCTAATCCCTTCACTTTTTTTCATTTAGTGATAATTTTTGTGTAGTATTATTGTGAGAAAATGTTTTATCTGGTCCTTTGTTAAGAGATATTTAGGTAATCCAACCCCACACCTTCTCCCTCCCCCCTCCCCCCTTTCTAACAATGCTGTGATGAATACTGATGTACTTGTCTCTGTGTGTACACATTTGGGAGTTCTAAGGTATATACCTAGGATAGGAATAGAATTGTTTGGTCATAGGATTAATTACATGCATCTTTAAATTTACTCATTTTGCCAAAATGCTCTTCAAATTGGTTCTCTATTTATATTCCCTCTAGCAATTGTCTGAGCATCCCTATTTCTCATCATCCTTACCAACATTTGGTGTATGTCTCAGATTTTTTTTTCCTTTTGCCAAATTGATGGATGTACAATAATATCTTGTCTTGATTTGCATTCTGTTAGTTATTGGTGAACTTAACACCTTTTCATGTATTGACTATTTGTTTTTTCTATGAAACATCTGTCTATCTCATTTGCCCATTTTTCTCTTGGTTTGTCTTCTTTTGCTTTGTAGACAGCATTAATTAAATGAAAGTTCCCTCAAATTATTTTGCCTTTCATTCCTTAGCCTATGCTTTTTAAGCTCATGCCATTTCTTTTTTAATATATCATACCTTTCTTAAAACAGTTCTACCTTTGCCTATTAAAATCCTATCATTCTTTTAGTCATTTTATTTTTTCATTTGTCATTTGTTTAGCAACCATGTCATTGACTAAGACCCTGGTCCCTGTCTTGTGGAACTTAGGAAGGTCAGGTAAAATTACACTTTATCTGTGAAGACCCTTGCTGACATGACCCAGTAGCTGGAAGTAATACCTTTCCTAATTCCTAGGAATGCAGTTTTACTTTTTAAATTTTTCCATGTTTTTGTTCTTTTCCAATTAGATTGTAAGTTCCTTGAAGCAGGGACTGCTAATTACACAGATGTGCTTAAGTATAGTGGGATGTCAGGTGTATTGGGAGACATTGTAAATTGCTTGCTTTAGCCTGATCTCTGAAATTTTTCTTTTAATAATGATCAGTTGGGTGTTTTCTATTTGTCACATACTGCTAAATGCTGCTTTATTTCATTTAATACCACAATCCATTAAGTTGCACTGTTTTTGTACACATTTTACACATTTGGAAACTGAAGTATGGAAAGGCCCAAAGATGTATAGTTATCAAACAGCACTGAAGCCTATGCTCTTACACATTATTGTGTGGTATTGTATTTGGTATTGCAATTATCAGTAAAGTAACCTTAACCTTTTGTTGTTGTTTTTTTGTGTGTTTTTTTTAATCAGAGACCCATCTATTTTGGATAGTTTAGATTTGAATAAAGATGAACGGGAAGTACTCATTAATAATATTAATAGGCGTTTGACTCCACAGGCTGTCAAAATTCGAGCAGGTAAATGATTTTTTTTTTAATGATGTTAAAATATTTTACATGTATCAAAAAAAGCTGTTAATGAGCCTCACCAAAGAATATGTTATTATTACCCTAGCTGTTTTTCTCAGTGGTTAGAGTGTCGGCCCTCTAACTGAAGGGTCCCAGGTTCAATTCCAGCCAAGGGCATGTGCCTCTATTGCAGGCTCCATCCTCGGCCCTGGTCGGGGTGCATGCGGGAGGCAGTCAGTGTTTCTCTCTCTCCCTTCCACTCTCAAGTTAGCCCTTTTTTTAAGGGGGTTGCTATTTTATTAGTCTAACAGTACAATAATATCCTTCCAGGTCTCTGGGTTAACCACTGTTAATAGTTTGGAATATGTTCTTTCAGACATTTTTTCTATACTCATATGCTGTATAGGAATGTATGCTATTTACATTCGTATATAACTGTTTTTGTTTTTACAAAGATGAGATCATACTATGCAAAGTTTTCTCCAACTAGCTTTTCCTAGTTGGTGTATCATGGTTGCCCTTCCATGTAAAACAGGAATCTTTTTCATTCTTTTCAATGGCTAAGTAATAGTCTATAGACTGATGAACTTTAACTTAACCAGTCCCCTCTTGAAGAACATTTAGATTGTGCCAATTTTTATTATTACAGAAAAAAAAAACACTATAAGTTAACACCGATATGTGTGTGTGTGTGTGTGTGTGTGTGTGTATACACACACATTTACCCATTTATGTAAGTGTTCTGTAAGGCAAATTCCTAAAAGTGGAATTGCTTTGTGTATGCAGTTTCTAAACTGTTATTGACAATTTGCAGTTATTGTTTCATTCAGTTTTTAAAACACTCCTCTCCATTTTACAAATAAGAAACAGAGAAGTTGGAATCGTGATTTTAACCCAGGCATATCCAGAATTCAAGGTGTTTGTTAAATGTGTCTGTCTTACAGTTTCATCATTCATGGGCTTAATGTGGATGAGAGAGATGATTTCAGATAGTTTCAGTTATGAAAGTTAATAGCTGGGGTTGGTTCCTACTTGAAAGGATGATGAAAACTTTTACAGGTGTTCGAATACTCATGTATCTGCCATATCTCTGATTTCTTTTAAGCCTGTAAATATTTTTTGCATTCTTTGGTATAAGCTTTTGAATTTTATAACTTTAGATATCGAAGTGGCTTGTTACGGTTATGAAGGCATCGATGCCGTGAAAGAAGCCCTGAGAGCAGGTTTGAATTGTTCCACGGAAACCATGCCCATCAAGGTGAGCAGTCAGTTTTCTCCCTGCAGGAGGCTTCAGATCGATGTTTCTCACTTTCCCTTCTCTCTCAAATCAATAAAAACATTTTATTTAAAAAAGGTTCTACCCATGTGCTTATAGAATTTTGAAACGAGCAACATATTCTCTCATTCACACAGTTTTTAGGAGGTTTCCCTCTTAATCTTTCGTTAGCAATAGAATTAACTGGATGGTTGTTATTTAGAATCTCTTAGAATTTCTTTCAGTTTAGTTTAGAACCAAATCGAATTTTTGTTTGTTTTAGAGACAAATTATCCATTATGCTGATGATGGCTATAGTTAGTTTATCCACCAAAGACACCCAGAAATCATCATTCTTCATATTCAATATTGCAGTAGATTTTATTAGATCACTGTACCAATTAGCTTTTGCGATATTATTAAACCTACCCCAAATTGCTGACTATAAAATTGGGGGTTAAATTTTGGGAGTTCAGATCTGTTAAGGAAGCAGGTTAGCAAAACAGTTCTTGAACATCCTAATAGTTGTGTGTTCTACAGGTATACTCACAATTGAATTTTTATCTTCTTCCTTAGATTAACCTCATAGCTCCTCCTCGGTATGTAATGACTACAACCACCCTGGAGAGGACAGAAGGCCTCTCTGTCCTCAACCAGGCTATGGCTGTTATAAAAGAAAAGATTGAGGAAAAGAGGGGTGTCTTCAATGTTCAAATGGAGGTGAGATCAAGAGTGGTTTTGCCTTATTCTTAAAGTTTTTAAGAAATTTAAAACATCTCTAAATGATTTGCATTTTAAAATCTTTAAAAATGAGATACATTTAGGATTATATCTCTGCTAAGCATAAAATAATTATTGACCCAGAGGGTCCCTTAAAAGGGCTTTTTATAAGTAAATTAGAACTATCATGGGATGTTTATTGAGAACTGTGGTCACTGGTGGTGGTAGGTGTCCTGTTGTCCCCCACCCCGCCCCACTGAGGAAAAAAATAGATGATGAAAATTATTATTGTCAGAATTTAATGTGAAATACTTAAATTTTGGTCTCAGAATTAGAAACAAGTATAGTTGCCTGTATTTCCCTCATCTCAACAAGAATAAAGCCTAAATTTCATATGTGTATATAGAAAAATATTTAATATATTATGTAAATACATATATATATGTAACTCCTTCTCTGGAAAGGAATAGTAAATAATTTATTTTGAACCTAGAAGATGCATTTTTATAGGATGTCTTTTGGGTTTGAAAGACGTAGCTACAGATTATTTTCATATACTTTCAGTTTTTGCTTGTAAAAAAATAACATAGTAGTATTTCATTTTAATACACACATATTTCTTTTTTCTGTATTGTCTTATTCTTATAAATATCTTACATTATTGAACTAATGGAATTTATTAGTGATATGTCAACATTCAAAAGTGAATAGATATAGCAGAGTTGTTAAGAAAAGTGTTTAACAGTTAAGATACCAGGCAGTAATAGCATTGAAACTGAATTTTATGTACTATTTACTTCACTTTGAAATTATGCCTCTGCTTCCACAGCCCAAAGTGGTCACAGATACAGATGAAACTGAACTTGCAAGGCAGCTGGAGAGGCTTGAGAGAGAAAATGCAGAAGTGGATGGAGATGATGATGCAGAAGAAATGGAAGCCAAAGCTGAAGATTAACCCTGTGGGAAACAGAGTCCAGTTTAAGGAATACAAAACAGCCCTTCCTGGCTATAAACCCTAGACTTAAAAGTTTTCCAGTATTGAAAACTTCAAAGCTGAATATTTTTATTTCCAAGTATTTAAATGCTCTAACAGACCAAAACATGAAATGCCCTCCTAAAATGTCGGCTGTTTTCACACAGTAGCTCTAACACATTGAGCATTTTTTAAGGGAGTGGCCTTCACAGGAGACAAATCTTTAAGAACAGTCATAAAATTGAGTTTTCCATTTCTGATGTCACCAGATTGACACCTCTTTGTAGTTCAGTGCCTCCATGCAACTTACCAGGGGCACCCAAAGCAAATAGTCCCAACCTTTCTATATAAATGTATCAAGCAAACATTAAATAAATTTCTGGGATATTTAACTATAGGCTTCTTCCTTCTTGTCACCAGTTAAAAGCATTATGATTACTAAGACCCTAATTCTGTTCATTTTAGTCTAAATGTAGAAATATAAGGGCAGGTGTTCAAAGGATCTATACAACAGGTCCTTTCCAAAGGAGGACTTAGAGAAAATCATTTTAAGTTTAACCGCAGTGGAAGTTGACTCTTAGGGGGGAAAGCCTTAAAATGCAATTAAAGGATTATATGGTTGTGTGCCTTTTACCTGTTTGAGATTGATGAAATGTATGAGGGAGAATTTATCACATGGTCCTAGTTGGTGCGCTAAGCTGCTTGCCTGAGTTTGTAATTCAGAGTGGTAAAATTTTTTTTTTTTTGAGATGCTGCTGCTTTTGTTATTTTGAGCATCATTGGCCAACTTTTGGGGAGTTCTTTTCTTTTAAAATACTAGGTGCCACCTAGAGAGCTTCAGTTTCCTTTATAACAAAATAGGGATCTGTTTGAACATAATTACAGTGGTTTTTCTACATTTCCATCAATTTTATCTTTAAGAACTAATTATTTTAAAGATAAACATAAAGGTAAATAAATTAATAGAAAACACATGGCTTGAAGTTACAGCTGTAATAATCAGGGTGTAGAAAGTCTTGAGTTTGGTCTTTGTAGATTTAATCTCTTAGTTAATTATATCTAGTACTTGATAAACTAGATAAATTAATAATATATCCAGTACTTGAGGTACTAGGTATATTAATCTTATTAGTTATTCCTAAGAATAGTAATTTAAATACTTAGAAGATTAAACCATACCTACTTTCATCAGTCCAAGACTAGACTCAATATTGAAGGGACTGGAAAATAGAAAAGTGTTGGTAAAACAGTTTGTGCCATATGTGAGGGCTGTTTTTAATTTACTCTTTAGTAGCTTTTTAAATCCAGAAGCCTGATTTCATATAACCACTTCCACAAGGAGCCATGATTGCTGGCTAGCATGGCATACTGGGAATATTTAGGGGGGAATCTGGATATATTCAAAATTAGCACATAATTTTCACCTCCGTCTTTTTAAGGAGTCAAAAAATAAGCTCACAGCATCAAGATGTCATCTTTTTATAATGGGTGCTCAAATGTTTGCTATAGATGGGAATTTAATTGAATTTTTGTTTACTGAACATTTTTATACTTTAAAAGCCATAACTTGGTGGCATTTATAGTGAGTGGATTTATCCCCTGCAGGCCTTTTGCTCCGTTCCACAACAGCTGCACATTCATGACCCTTGCCAGAGAAAAGATCAATACCTCAGTGATATGAAGAGAGAACTAACTAAACTTAAAGCATATGTATACCTTTCTGACCTAAAAGTATCACCCCCAAATATGAGGACAAGATACACACCAGCTCCAAATAACTTGAACAGATTGACAAAGACAAGTGACCAGTTTATCCAAATCTTGGATCTCCCGAAAACCTCTTTAAGATCTGACAAGTTCACCTACTTCCCATTCTGTCTTTGAGGTTAAGTGGTTATCAACTCAAAACTGAAAATTGACAATAGTTGGGGTCTTATGAATAATTAAGTGAAAATGGCTGACAAAAAATATGAACAAACCATTTTTGATGTTTTATAGCAAAACAAGACAAACTAGTACTTTGGATATTGCTCAAACAGTGGAAGCCTACAGAGACATGCTAAGCACTGCAGAGTGCTTAGCAGTACAATTATTACTCAGCTGCCATACTTTCAAACATTGATACATAAAAAACAATTGAATGTAAATTGTTCGGGATTTTTAAAAATTCAAATGCTAGTACCCTGATGAGAGTTGTTCCCTGATTTGCCTCAAGGTGATGGTCATCCACTTTCAGTGCATGAGGATTCTGTGTCCTATACAGTGTGGTGCAGCTGTGCCAATTTAGAGAGTCAAGAAGCCATCAAACCAAATGCAGTTGAATTCAGATAAACACCTGTTGATATTCCAAAAGCAATAAAGGAAATTCCAGCGACATTAGACCTTGGTAAAATGCCAAATGGAAAATGGTGCTTTAAAAGGTAGTTTTTTTTATAATGTAAGGAATGAAGTAAAACCTCATTCGCTTGGAATTCCTGATCATTCAGGTCAGGTATTCTAGATCAGATTAAGAGAAGACAGTTCAAACTACTTAAAAGGACAAATTTTTACTTTGGAAGTTATCTAGTCCCCTTAAATGTCAGTTACATATCTTAACCTATTCATTAAAGGAAGTCTAAGCACTTGTACTAAGCAAGAATGCTGGCAGTAGCTTGTGCCAGATTACTGTATGAACTTGAAAGCAATAAAAATGTTTTTTAAAATATTGTATGACACAGACTTTTCACTGCAGATTAGCCTCCCAACTGGTGGAGCTTGTTGGTACCTATTTGTCTCAATGTTCACTTTAAAACCAAAATTTCATGCCTTGATTTAACTCTCTTCCTGTTTCTATCTTTCTCTGTCCTTTAGAGAGCTCCTGCTCTGCAGCTTTCTAAATTCTATTTTCCATGGTAATGCTATATTTTATTTCTTTGGTATGTGTGACTAATCTCTTCAACTGAGTCCATTATTTTTCTGTGATGTATAATACTTATGCAAGCTTATTTTTCAAAGGAAAACTATTTGTTCAAAATTTTGCCACCATCCCTCTTTTAAGATGAAGCATGTCTTAGTCACAGAGATCACTTGAGATGTCTTCATACTCACCTTGCTAAATTCATGTAGCCTCGAGCATGAAAAACCTGAAAACTGAAACTTTGTAAGGGAATTCTAATAGCCAGAAACAAATGTCAATTTTTATTAATTCCAAAGAAGGAGTTAAGAGTTGTTGACGGCATTTCAGAGAGAGCTGCCATGAGGCTAGGGTTTTATTTAGTATTAAAACATGGCCAGTTAGTGTTATAAGGAAACCTACTTTCTTGCCCGAAGAAAGGGTGGCTGGCTATGATGACTGGCGCAAGTCAACATGCTGACACCTAATAGCTGTTCTAGCATTTCCAGGTTGTTAACGTGAAGGTGGGGAAGGAAATAGCACCATTGCCAAATGTAATCTAGGAAACTCTTCAGACTCACTCCAAAACAGTACAAAATAGTTACATTAACACACTCATTTTCCAGGAAATCCGTCTGTATCATCTGGTAGGTGGGAGGAATCCTGGTCCTGTTCCCTCGGGTCCTTGTCACGTTAGCTTTTTGATAGCTTCAATCCACTCTGCTCGCTCAGCCTTGCTGCTGGCCTGGATGTAATAGTGTGTGTCATCCTTAGTAATCACTTTGAAGAGATTTCCCTGGACATTCCCTTTAACGCCTAGGCAGGAAAAAAGTCAGTGAATACTCATGTCTGCTTTCAGCTGGAAGCGGAAATGGATACGGTTAGGGAATCCCACCAGATGCGAGCTTTCTTTTCCTCCCTCCCATTCCCTCTCGCCTGTGCCTTCAGGCCTGCCAGTGGTATGTCTGGAATTTCTTGGAAGCCCTCCTGGCCTGCCCCCTATGCTAACCATAGAACTACAGATTCATTGACATCAGAGAATCTAGTATGTTTATATAAAGAGCAGGCACAGATTTGGGATTTGACTTTAAATTGTTTAACTTCTTTGAACCTTAATTTCCACATCCATAAAATGGGAATGATACTATCTTCCTACCCTAGCTGACTATTGTGAAATTAGTGTGACAATAGATATTAAAGCGTGTTGCTAACCCTTAAACACTGTATAAGCTAATATTATTCTTAGGTGGAAGTTTATGGACCAGTAAACAGAAATTGAGGGGAAATAATATTAAAGACAAGGATTATATAGTTGCATTCTTAAAACTAAGAACACATGCCCTTTTCTCTAATTCTGAAACTGTCTTCAAAACTCACACCATTCATCGTCTCATTGAGAAAGCCCTACTCGGCCCCCACAGCTCAATCCTTGGTCAGCAGAGCATTACTGAGAGTGCAGGAGAGAGGCCCCTGAGATCATCAGGCCGGGGCCGAAGCTGCGCCTTACCAGCGGGGACACCATTATCCTCCAGAGCAGACACGAGTGAACCACGAAGAGAAAACCCACCCACTGGCCGGTTCTCTTCCTGCAAAGGGAAGGAGACCTGATCAGGAAATGGTATGAACGGACAAGAGGGAAGAGCTGCACTCTCACCCATAAGTCATGCCAGCCAAAGGAGTCAGTAACAGAAGATGAGGCTGAACTTTGACATCACTCGGCCGCGGTACAGGCACCAGTGAGTAAGTTTGGGCTCTTGGTTTCACACCACCTGCAGCAGTGCCACACCCCTCCCTGGCCCTCAGCTCTCTCGCTGGGGTCTGGCAGGGTCCCAGGGACTCCTTCATGCCCAGGATGGGGGTTCCTGACTGAAGCTCAGTGAGGGAGGAACTGCCCAGTCTTCAATCTTTCAAAAAATGGATGAAAATCATACATCTACCAAAGACAAGGTTGAACAGGCCAACTGAAGACCATTTTCCTTTTCTTTTGACTGGAATTAGATCAACTCAGCTCACAGTAATACTATCTGAAACTCAGAATAGCAATTCTTTGATCAGGAAGAAAAAATTAGTAAATTATGGCTTAAATATTAGTGTATAGTAAAAGAACATTTTCAAAACATTGGTGGGGACAAGAGGTTGAGGGGGCAGAATTCATGGGATAGAAAGGGGTAAAGACCCTAGGAAGCACCCGGTTGGGGTCCATCAGCCCACCTCACCCTCTATTCACAGAGCAAGCTTTAGAGAGACTAAAAGATGCTTTTCCTCACAAAATAATGAAGATGCACTGAGCAGGCAAGGACATGATGAAAGAAAAGAGCGATCGTACTTTTATAAGAGCAGCTTGGATTGTGGAAGGAAAGGCAGAGTGTGGCAGAAGGTATGGTAAGGATGCTGAGAGGAAGGACGTGGAGCCAGCTGCCTGCTATGCTTGGGAGAGAAGTATCTGGAAGCCTCACACGGGTACCAGGTGAGCACGCGGTACTCACTTTGGAAGGGTCGTAGTAATGCAGGAAAGCCGGTTCCTTCCTCAGAACAAAGCGCCGCACCTTCCAGTTTTTCCTCTTGTGGCCCTGAGGTAACGAAAGGGTTAAGGCTCATTGGTGACAGCTAAGCCACTTCCTCCCACTTCCTTCTATCGAATGCCAAACCTCCAAGCCAGCTGGCTCCAATGGGACTGCTTTCTAAGGAGAGCCTGCCAGAGCCCCAAGGATGGCAGCGATGTGTCATGGACTCCCCTGCTCAGTGACACTCAGCAAAAACACTGTCACCTTTAGTTGAATTGACAAAGCCAAAGAGGGTCAGCGCCGAAGGAAAGGGGGAGCATTACCCAGACACCACTCAGGGCACAAGGAGGACAGGGGGGCAGCAGGTGTCAACCGGACTGAGAGGTCACCGCAAACTTGAACACAAGGGCACCAACTTAAGTGTCAGCTTCGTCCCAAAACAAACCTACAGCTGCCTGCACACGTATGCACACACACACAGTAAAAACCACAACATTCTGCATCAGAAAAAGTAAGAAATGATCAATTATGTTTAAGATAATCGATGAGAGTATGGCTCTCTGGTGTCACCCCCTAAATCACAAAGCCTCCTTAGCCGCCCCTCCTGGGACACCGGGTCCCTCCCACACCCTCCTTGTGGTCTCCTAGGGTCTCACTACCTGCCCTCGCTAGCCTCCCACTGGGCAGTTTCATGGATGTAAACAGTCTGAGAGCAGATGGGAATCCTGATGTGCAAGAAACAGGTGACAACAGGTGCTCTGAGTAACAGCAGGAGTGGCGCTGAGCAGCACACGTGTCCACGGTCCAGACACGCACGTTCATGTGGTGTGTGAGATGCGAACAAACGGGGGGGACGTGCAGAGGTCCACCGACACCTCCTACGCCCGAATGCGGTCATTTTGTTTGCGAGCAGCCTTCTTGTCAGACACAGGTAGAAGCGCCGCAGGTGTGACTGCACCGTGGCTGTCTCCCGCTAAACGGGCTGCTGTCCCAAAGTCAGCAGTAGCGGCCATGGTCAGAGTTTCAACACTGAGATTACCCTGTAAAATTTCATCTTCAACCTATTAAGGTGGGTTGTTCAGAAGGTGTATGAAGGGAGCGTGCAGAGTCCCACCAAAGGCGGCAGAGACCCTAGAAAGCCTCAGAGAGCGGAAGGCAGCGAATGCAAAACACCAACCCAGGAGCAATGCCCCTCCGGGCAAACAGGACCGGGGCAGTGGCGCAGACCTTCTTGAATGTTGTGATCACTACTTGTGTGCACCTTTTCCCCGACCCCCCTGTCTAGGGCTCGTGGAGGGGGAACCTGCATCCCCTTGACTTGCTTGCTGTGGCTGCTGCCGGGCTTCTGCTTTAGCTGATCCAGCTGATAATTAGTGCCTCTAGCAGTCTCAGGGCTTCCCACCCTTCGGGGAAATTCCTGCCTCCCCTGAGTTCGAGAACTATCCATCTCCTCCCTGCTCCAAGGCAGCCATACCTGCTTGGCCAGATAGCCTTGCTTTATCACGGTGCCACTTAACTCCATAGTGCTCAGATTAATGTCCTCCTTGAGACTTAATTTCTTCTTGTAGCTCTCAGCCTCGTGGGAAGAAGAGAACAAGGATTCTGTCACAAAAAGTCCCAGTTACAGGCTGTGGGGACTACCACAGGAAGAAGGAAAATCCTCCGTAGAGAAGCCCACTCCACCTGGGGGTGAAGCTGTCCCCTAAACCCGAGGCCTCCACCCGTGACTGTGGACCCCCCTGGCCTCCACTCTGTGGTCTCTTCCTTCCCTCTGCCCCTCTTCCTTCCCTCTTCCCTCTATCCATAACTTACAAAAGTGTACAGGGCCGTGGAGTCATCCAGGAACTGCTCAGCCAGATCCCCGGAGCGAACAGCTTCCGTGCTCCGGGCGCCCACTGGCTTAAGGAAGTTCTCCTCCATGAGCATGGAGGCCAGGGTCACGGCCTCCAGACGGTTGGCGGCAAAGCTGTTGGAGATGAGCCAGTCCACCAGGGAGGAGCCTGCATCGGGGCAAGAGCAGTGCCGGTCAGGCGACAGGCTACAGGCCAGCCTCCCCGGGGGTGCCTGGCTGTGACCTCACTGATTTTGACCTCCTGGCAGCCTTGGGGCGCTACACAAGAGCAGACCAAAGGCCACACCTGCTACGTGGAGCTGTGGCCACACCCACGCGTGCATGTCAAGCCAGCCCGTCGGCCAGCGGGCAGCCCTGGCCTCCGCACAAGCTGCCGAGCACCTGGGGCTGGCCTCGCAGGTCACCACGCCCCAGGTTTCCGCTTCCCTCCAAGAGGGAAGGCTCACCGATGAAGGTCTTTTTGTAGGTGCTTCCCTGCTCCACGTTGGGGCTCGGCCGGATTCCACTGCCACTGTCATGCATCTTGTCCACGATGCGACTGCATGGGAGGAAGGCAAAGGAGAGGGGCCTCTCATTGCACTGACAGGTATGAGAAAGGGTCCCAGGGTCTCTGCTAAGGGTATTAAGCAAGTGGCAGACAGTGCGATACACACCACAAAGAGAGCGGTCAGAATTTGAGACAGGATTTTAGATCATTTCTTTTTTTTCTTGCTCATCTAAATATTCTCCCATTTCTATCCTAGACAGGTATTGCTTTTGTAGTAAAACTAAAGAGCTGTGACCCCTGCTGCTCGGGGGTTAGGGGCATTTCCTGCAAATGGGCTGCTGTTGCAGTTCCCATGATGGGAACGCCTTTCATTCACCCCTGCTCTATGCTCTCACCTGCACCACTGACCTGCTTTCCTTCTGTTCTGTGAGACGATTCCTGCCACCAGTGGAAGCTCTTTTCTTATTTTCTAGTTACGTACTTGGGCTGGAAAGCCCTTGGAATGGGACTTGGTTTATCCCCACTTGCATCTCCTGAGAGTATGGTGCGGTGCGCAGCAGGCACTTGAGGGCTATTTCTTGAGTGAATGAATGAATGAAGGAGGAGCACCTCAGGGCAAGGATGCAGCTGCTCCAAGAACACATCATTCTTGCCACCGGGCTGTGAACAAGCCCATGACTGGCAAGTGGAGGTTCCTGGGAGCTGTGACAAAGCCCTGAGCACCCTGGCTGAAACCAGAGGGAGGCTCCTAAGATGCTGCGATGGGCTGAAGCGGCAGAGGCCCCAAGGGGCTACATAGGAGCAGGGTGGGTAGGCAGGGCCATTCCCAGGCAGAGAAACTAATACAAACGGGACAGTGTCAGCGAAAGGCCCTGAAGCACGACGGTGACAGCAGTCAGGCCTGTGTAGCAACAACAGAGCCCCCTCCCCACTGCACACAGACAGGAGAGGCTGCAGCAGAGCCGGGCAGAGCGAGGGGCCGGGCCGGGCACTCACTGCAGGCTGATGTGAGGGGGCAGCTTGAAGGAGTTCCTCTGTACATGGAGTTGCTGGACCTTCCCAGGCTGCCCAGCGTGAATAGCCCCTGTGATCTCAAAGGCCCAGGCGTCCCTGTCCTCTCGAGAACAGGCCTCCAGGAAGTATTCTGTGGACGTTCGGGTCTTCAGCTTAATGAGGAGCTGCGGGAGGAGAGAGCCAGCCAGACCAGCACTCAGAGGTGAGGTACCTTCTTTATGGACCGAGCAATCTTATTAGGAACTGAGCTTCGTTCCTCATTTTAGTCTTCCTAAGAGAGCTTCATTCTCTCACTCAAAACCTTCAGTGGCTCCCCAGTACCTCCATCGGGCACCAGCCATTCTCCCACTGTTCCCTCAGTGAACATTTTCCTTTCTTTGGCCACAGTGGCCTTCCTCATGTCCAGATCTATCCCTCTCTCTCCCCTTCCTTCTAGTCAAGACCTTCCATCTGCCTGGAGCATCTGCCTCTCCTCTTCCAGATCTTTGCCCAAGTCTCCATTCTTCGCAGAGCCGTACCTGACCCAGCCGTCTTCCTCCTCTTCAGATACAGTCCCCTCTATGGCTAATGATGTTTGAACCAACATTCGAAACTCCGAATGTTTTTCAGTTAACCACTTGCTTTCATATTAACATTATTAACTGAAGAAGCGATCTTACTATTTTCTTCCTCGGCTCCTCCAAGCCCAGCCAATTTCTTGGCACATACTGGGCCTTCAATAAATGATTGAGTCAGATACCTTTTTGATGGTAGGGTGGGAGCTGTCCCTGACTTTTGGAACATGCTCCCCTTGGGGATGAAGGCCATCATATTGCTTTAATTACTCACATTTGCGTAGTGCCTCTTCGCCTACAGGATCCCCATCACATTCGTGGGAGATAGTCAGGTGTCATTTTTTATCCCATTTTATAGATGAGGGGGTAAGACTCAGAGAGGTTCATTACTTGCCCAAGGTCACATGCCCAGTACGTGGTTCAGCCAGGATTTGAAGGAGGTTTTTCAATGATAACTCAGCTCTTCCCATTACCCACACCGCTTTCACCAGAGGCCAGCGGTGGGAGGGGCCGGGACAGGGAGGAGCTGGGACGCCAGGGCCTTCACTTACGGGTCGGTTTTCATACTCCAGGCAGGGGCAGGTGATGGTGCAGCCATCCAGAAGGATCTGGCCCTTGGGAGGGGTCACCTTCTGACCCCCCTCGAGCTTGTAGTACAGCAGCGTGTTCTGCCGAAGGACAAACCATCGCACCTTCCAGTTGTGGACAACATGACCCTGAGGACAGATAGCAGAGCCCTGCGGTGAGGTGGCTGAGGGCACAGCACTGTCAGGGGAGGTGTCCCGTGGTACAGGTAGCCAGTCTGTGCCACAGGGCTGACTCTCCAATAAGGGGGATGGCATTATCTTTTTTTAGCTTAGTATACATTTTTTTTATTTTGAAATAATTTCACTTCAGAGAAAAGATGATTAACTTTTTTACAGAACCATCTAAGAGTACATGTTTAACACGATGCTCCATCACTTCTGAATATTTTATTGTGTATCTCCCACACAAAATAAATGTTTCCAAAATAATCATAATACAGCCATCAACATCAGGAAATGTACATTTATGTTTTCACTTATTCCACAAACCCAGTACAAGTTTCGCCAATTGCCCCGATAATGTCTTTAATGGCCAAAGGATCCAGTACAGAATCATACGTTTTATTTTCATTCTCATGAAGAAAGCATTATCTTTGTCTGGATATCTTTGTCATCTCCTTTGAATATGTAACATTTGGCATTGGCCTTCTCATTCCCATTTGGCCTTTTTTCTGGTTATAAACCTTGAAAGACACTGCAAAGTATACAGAAGAAAAACTCCTATTACGAGGAGACAGCCATTGCTGTGTTGATGGCTGTATTTCCTTCCAGTCTTTTTTTCTTTTAATATTTACTTTCTAATGCTGTGGGTTTGTTTTTTTTTAAATCAGAACCATATTACATATACTTCTATTTTCTAGTTTTTGCTTTGTTGAGCTTTGCTGAGCATTGTCTCACACCATTAATCTCTTTAACACATATTTTTAAGTGACCACTAGGTGGATGCATCACTTACTTGTCAATCTCCTGTGTTTGTAGCTGAATTGTTTCATCTTTTTCACTATTATAAACAATTCTGCAATGAATATCCTTGCACATTAATTTTGATCCTCATTTCTGATTTTTTTCCTTAGGATATATTCCTAGAAAAACTATAACTAGTCAAAGGATGCAGGAAATTTGTAAAGTTGAAGCCACACACGGCCTACCAGCGCTAAGGACGCCAACAGTCTTACCTAGCCTGGTGCAGCAGGCCTGAAAGGCAGGGTAGTTTGGGGGGCTCTCAGGGAGACAATAAAGCCAATGGATAAGATAGTCAGAAGAAGGCAGAGAGCCTGTTTCTAGAACAGACGAAAGGATGGGGGACTGTCTGCTGAGGCCCAGAAAAGAATGGATTTAGAACACACTCATGAAAGCATGTGAACACACAGCAAGCAGGTGGCCACACAAAAGCAGAGAAGAGAGGCCTCAGAGGAAACCAATGCTGCTGATACCTTGATCATGGACTGCAGCCTCCAGAACTGTGAGAAAGTAAATCTCTCTTGTCTAAGCCGTCCTGTCTGGGGTATTTTGTTACGGCAGACCTAGCAAATGAAATCACAGGAAAAGGAGAAAGGAGGCTGGGGTGTTATGGAGAAAAGTGTAACCAACAGCTGTTGAGCAGAACAAGCCAATAAGGAGATACTGCACTTTCCTGGACAACTCGGTACATTTCCCAGAATCCCTGGCACAAAGGGAGCAGGTAGGTGACCAAGTTGCTGCCAGTCACATGCATGGAGCAATGAGGCCTGTTTGGCAGCAACCAAACATGGGAAACAGGAATTTGTGATAAGGACGTGGTGGGAGAACAGGTTCAGTTCTGACACCAGCCCCAGGGTTATCAGGCCCAAGTGGCCCAGTGCCAGCAGTGGTTTCCACTAGAAATGTCTGGTGGCGCTGTTGGGCATTTTTGTCTTGGCTGCAGCGTCCCCGGCTATAGCATCCCAGGCAGGTTCTCTGGCCCTCCCAAATATTCCTGAGTTCCTTACTATTTGTTACTCTCCGTGAAACCCCTACTGCTCAAACTTGCTAGTGGCATGTGCTATAAGCAGCTAAGAATCCTGACTGCTGGCAAAGGAGAGAGGGCTAAGGAGAAGGGCTGAGGAGAAGGGATTCACTACGCAGACAGAAAACTCAAGCAGCTGGTGTTCCCCATGGAACTGTTCAAATTCCTTGACCCAGTAATTCCACTTACGGGGATCTGTGCTAAGTAAATAATCTAGAATATGGAAAAGGTTTTGTGTATTGAGACACTTAGAGGATCATGACTTATACCAGTAGAGAAGAAAAAAAAAAGGCAAAATATTCTGATGTGTAACAATACTGTGTGGCTGCAGTGGAGGGATTCCGGTCCTGACAGATGGCAGGAGAGTGGAGAAGTGAGAAACTGAGGCCTCCGGCACTACCCATGTGAATGAGCTTGGAAATGGGCCCTCCAGCCAGTCAAGCCTTCAGGCGACTGGGCAACATCTTGGCTACAACCTCGTGAGAGTCTCTGAGCCAGAATCTTGCAGCTGAGCTGCTCCTGGCTACCTGACCTTAGAAACTGTGTGAGATAATAAATGTTTGTTGTCTTAAGATGTTAACTTTTGAGGTAATTGTTACGCATGGATAGATAACTAAGGTAAAGCGTGATGCAAACCCAAGAAGGGGCTCAGATGGGAGACAGAGCTCATTCCGAGGCAGTGGAGGAGGGCGCGGTGGGGTGAGGCGGGCTCCCTGAGGAGCTGGTACTGGGGCTGAGCGGTGAAGGTTGTGTGGAGTTGGCTAGGTGAGGAAGGCACGGAAGGGAGAGCAGAAAACTGCTTCGACTTCTGGAAAACTCCAAATAGTTCTATATGGGTGGGGCTCAGAGGCTGGGAGGAAGGGATGGGGGAAGAGAGAGGGGCCCAGCGGCCTTAGGTCCTGTGTTGTAGAGTTTGATCTTGTAGCCAGAGGATGACAAGCGTAAGTTCTGTTAAAAAGATCGCCCAGGCCACACTGTGACAGCGCAGGAGTGAAGCAGCGGCCCTGGAGCGGGCAGCTCAGCTGGAGGCTGCTGCAGTGACCCACAAAACGGGAAGACAGCAGCCTTATCCCCGCTCTCCAGATAAGCCACGCCGTGCTCAGAGGGCGTAAGGGACGGGTCTAAAGTCACCAGACAAAGCAGGTCAGAGGCCAAAAACACAGTGGTGTAAGCTGACCAAGGTCCTCCACCAAGGCAGTTTCCTCCATCTCCAGGCTCGTCTGTAAGTGGCTCGCTGGAGCCAGAAGCCAGCTGAACCATGAGTGGCTTAGAGTCCCTAAAGCTTCTTCAGGGGGGAGGAGGAGAGTCCATAAGCTGGGATGGCAACCCTAGGCTGGGCTTAAGAGGCACAGAATGTTACAGCTGGAGGGACCCTTTGAAAAAGCCTATACTACTCCCTAACTGTAATGATGAGGAAACTGAGGCTCAGAAAGGTCTTGCCCAAGACCCTACACCCCAAAGAAGCAGGTATTGTACTTGCTATAGGCTGAATTATGTCCCCACAAGAGGGATTGAAGTCTGCTACCTGGTACCTCTGAAGGGGATCTCATCTGGCAATAGGGTCTTTGCAGATACAGTCTGGTTAAGACAAAGTCATACTGGATTAGGGTGACCTAGTGACCCTAATATGCTTGGTGTCCTTACACAGAGAGGAAAACCTGCACACTGAGAGACACACAGGGAGAAGATGGTCATGTGACAAGGGAGGCAGCGATTGGAGAGATGCATCTACAAGCCCAGGAACACCAAAGATTGTCTGTGTGAGATCATAGAAAACACATATATTGGTCTCTGACCCTGGTTTGTGGCAAAACTCCTGGAGACCTTGTAATTTCCCAGGTGACATCAGTGTCTTTTGCTCTAATGAGGCAACTCTGGGTGGGCTCCTGGATGGCTCCTAGATAGGGGCTGATCACTGCAAAGACCAAGCCTTGATTAGAAGCTTAGAATTTTCAACCCTGCACCCCTATTCTCTTGAAAAAGGGGAGGGGCTGAAAAAAGAGTTAATGATCAATTTTGCCGATGTGATGAAGCCTCCATAAAATCCCAAAGTACAGGGTTTGGAGAGCTCCTGGGTTGGTGACCACTGGGAGAGTGGTGTGCTCAGAGACGGCATAGACGTGCCACGCCCCTTCCCACATACCCTGCCCTGTGCATATCTTCCATCTGGCTGCCTACCTGTATCCTTTACATATCCTTTAATAAACTGGTAAACCTAAGGAAGTGTTTCCCTGAGTTCTGTGAGCCACTCTAGCAAATTAATCAAACCCAAGGAGGGGGCACTGGAACCTCCCAGCTATAGCTGTTTGGTCAGAAGCACAGGTGGTAACCCAGGCTTGTGACTAGCAGCTGAAGTGTGTGTGTGTGTTGGGGTAGGGCAGTCTTGTGGGACCTGTGGAATCTGACACTATTCTTGGTAGACAGTGTCAGAATTGAGTTAAATTGTAGGACACCCAGCTGGTGTCACAGAGAATTGCTTGGTGGGGGAAAACCCACACACCCAGAAGTGTCAGAAGTGGAGTATTCTGCATAAAAGTAAACTCACAGGATAAACACACACACACAGTAGGGAGGAACTACATAGGAAGGAAAAAAATCTGGGTTTTTCCTTTACAGCCCACAAATACCAGAAGCAAAGGAGGCAAGGAGGAATTCTCCCCTACAGGATCCAGGAGGAACTGGCCCTGCCAACGCCTCGGTTCTCAGACTTCTAGCCTCCAGAACTCCTTCTAAATTTTTCTTTTCCATGCACATTTTCCATTACTTACACCTTTTATACTTTTCCTCTTTAAGTTATAATATTACAGACATTTTAAACATCTGCATAACTATAATTTACTTAATTATTTGTCTACTTGGGGGGATATGTAGGTAGTTTCCAATTTTTCACCCCATAAATAACACTTTGTTCATAAACCTTTTATGGTGTTTCCTTTGGATAGAGGCCCACTAATGAAATTTCTAGGCCGGGGCATGTTAACCTTGCCATGTCATTTTTTAAGAGTGCTGTTCAAGGGATGAACAGGGCAGCAATGCTTGAAGTGCTTCTGCCTCTCCTGAAAGGAAAAGTCCCACCCACGCTGATCCGGTTTCCCCGCCCGGCCCCCTCCTTTAAAGTCAGGCCTAGGGAGCAGCCTGCGCTTTGCCTGGAGCTCTGCTTTTTTCTTGTCTGGGCAGGAGTAGGAACCAAATCCTTCATGCTCCTGCCTGTTCCTGCTTCACCCTCACCTGTGGTGACTGTTCTGTGGGCTGGGCTTCCAGCTACGGCCCTGCCCCACCTCTGAACTGCAAACCCTCCTAAATCTATGGAATACCACAAGCCACCCGCAACTTCTCTGGTGGACACGGGAGCTACCAGGAAAGGGGAAGTGGGGGAGAGAAAAAGTTGAGATTGATCAGTAGACTACATCCCTCACACTGCAAGAATGGGGTGTCTTCTGCTTGCCTCAGTGTCAGGCTCCAAAGCCCTGTCTTTGGGTTTGGCTGGAATAAGCTTTATGTATTTCAGCCAAGCCCCTATTGTGGGCTTTTGGGGTCAGACCTGATGACTGTCCTCACTTCTCTGTCCCCTGGACTCCGTAAGCTGGACATGCAGAACTGGCAGCCTGTCCAGAAGAGAACTCACATCCTTCCTTCCCTCTCATCATCTCCTGACTCTGCTTGGTGGCTGTGGTGGAAAATCATGTAAGTTAACCCCTGGGAACAGGGAGGCCCGCAAGGGCCCATCTGAGGGGGTCTGTCCTCCACAGGCCCCTAACCAGGACCCGACTATCCCGACAATCAACAATGCCCACCAAAACCCCCTGCCCAACTCAACACCTTCCTTCAAACTTCAGAAGCTGAGAGGAAAGTGGGAGCCCACAGAAGTTCCCCTGCAGGCTGTCTCTCAGAGGTGCATTTGCCTCCACAAGCCATAAGGGACCAGCCTATGACTTCAATCACAGTGGCATGACGCAGGTGTGGAATTTTGTACTTATATCCAGTTTGACCCTTGATCCGGCATCAGCCTCCTAGCACTGCTCTGTTTAGTTTTGAGCAAACAACGCACCCACTCGCCTATATCAAACAAGGTATAACATAACTTGACTACATTACCTCCGGACCTGAAAGCAACTTGAGACTTCAGGGCTGATCTGGCTGCCAGAGGAGGCAATGGAAGGGAGAGCACAGCCATCCCTCTCCCTCTCTATCCAGCCCCCTCCCAAAGCCGTAAACTCAACAGAAGGGCCAAAGGGCTCACCCTCAGGTTTTATGCTCGGCTACTATGTCAGCATAAACGCTGAGCTTGAACATCAATGTTAAAAGAACGTTAAAATACTGACTTCCTCTTGTACCTGCTCTCTGGTTCATTTTCTACCTTGATCCTGTGTGTCCCATTTTTGTCTGGACTCCTGCTTGCTGTGGGAAAGACCACATGGGGTGATGGGGAAGCCTTGAGGATGGAGGTTCCAGTCTTATCTCTTATTAGCCCTGGGGTTCTGGGCCAGCGATTTCATCTTTCTGACCCTATTTGCTCATCTGTGGCAGAGTGATAGCAATCCCCACCCTGCGTGGACAGGAAAAGGCTTGTGGTAGATCTGAGTGGGTCCGATTCTGCTTCATCACAGGCTAGCACCCAGGTCTGAGCAAGTTACCTGCCCCTGGGAGTTTTGTTTTCCCCTTGGAGAAAGGGGGGCCGTGTGGCACTACCACCTGTAGGGCTGTAGGGAAGACGAAAGGAGGCAATATCCACACACACAGCGACCCGTAAGCAGCACACGCTTCCCCCTGGCTCCTGGCTTATTGCGAGTGTTTACGCGGGAATTACTCGGACGGCGCTGTGAACCACAGGGCACGGACTCCTCGTATTTTAATAAGTGCGTTTAACTACGATATCCACTTCCATAGCCACCTCCGCGCCCTATCCGCGCTATCTGGATTGTTCTTGCCTGCGCCCCGTCCCTTTTCCATAGCAAGCCGTCCACCGGCCGTCCCCACGGGCCGCAGCTGTGCCCAGCAGAGCCCCAGGCGCCCGATCCGGTCCTCCGTGGAGCTGGCGCCGGGGCCGCCGCTCGGGTGCGCGGGTGCCCGCCCGCCGCCAGCCGCCCTGGGCAAAGTCCGGAGAGGCCCCGGTGCGCTCACCCTCTTGACGAGGAAGCCCTCCTTGAGCACGCCGCCGTCCTCCATGCCGCCGCCGGGGAGCCCGCCGGGTGCGCTGTCCCGGCGCCGCGTGGGCGCGCTCGGCTCACGGGCGCTCGCTGCGCGCAGGAAGCGCCTCCGACGGGCTCCGGCGACGCCCCCTGGCCGGTGTCCAGAGCCACGGCGCCCGGCGCCCAGGGAGGAAGTCGGGCCAGGCTGGGATCGCTGGCATTCCCCCCAGTGCCCCGCCCCGCCTCCCCAAGGTGCCCAGGTGAGCAGTTCTCCGGGTACAGAGTCTGGCGACTGGTGTCGCCTCCTGGAGGCTTCTGCGCCCCCCCTCCCCCCCCGCCAGTGGGCCGGGCGCCGCATCCAGGTGCCCCAGGGCGCCCCCGCCTCTTACTTTTCCTGTCTCTGCACCTTCCTCCTGCCCCAGCCTTACCCAGGTGCCCGCCTGGCACTTAGCGTACTGCCCTTGAGTAATAGCTGAGGAATTAAACGGAACTGAAAAGGTTTCAAGGATTTTGAGCAGCAATTTCCAACTTTTTCATGGCACATGTAAACTATTAAAATTTTGCGGCACACCAAAAATATATATTTTTTGCTGATCTGACAAAAAAATAGGCATAATTTTGATTGATGTACCAAAAAAAAAAAAGTAATTGCCTACCCTATTTGCTTCAAAGTGATTTTTTTAAAAATTAGGTGGCTACACTTGTGTATATATAAGGGTTTCTGCTACCAAGAATTGGCCTATCAGATGCAACCTTATTGTGCCACTTCACCAATAAGGTGCACCCTGTTATATGACCTATATATTTATGGCTCTAGACAGAGCGTTCAGTCCTGACAGCTATTGCGCTGGCTGTTGTCATTTTTTTTATTTGACAATTTAAGGGAAAAGGGGTCAATGCCCATAGCTAAATAGTCAGATCCCCATAACTAAATAGTCAGGTATTACATGTTTTAAAAATTCTTGTGGCACACTGGTTGAAAATCACTGATTTACAGTCATCCCTGAGTTCAGTTGAAATGGGGGTACGAGAGTGGATAGGGTGGCACCAGGCTAGGAACTTTATCCTGGCCTCTGGTAGGGGCAGAGAAAAGATCCCATTAGCAAGGTCATAGGTTTAAGGAAGCAGGTACAATCTGCAGGAGCCCTCTGCCCCCAAAAACATCCCTCTCCAAAGGGCTAGAACTGAAGATTTTATCCTTAGGCACAAAATTAAAGGGAGTGCCAAGGAACTCAGTACTCTAAATAAATAACATTTCAATGAAATATTTTTTTAAAATTAAAATTAATGCAAAAACCCATGTTGAAGAAAATATCAAATTTTTTAGTGACAACTAAATCAACAACCAACCATATTGGAGCCTGAAACAAAAGGAAGCCTCAGTAATGCTGATTCTGTCTAGTAATCCTTAGGACACAGGCACTGTACTCTGAAGCACACTATTAGGATGATTCACCTGGAAGGGAAAGGCCCCAAAAGCCCAAAAGGACAGAGTAGGCAGTAGATTGGGAGAAGGTGCCCCAGGTGGCGGAAGGCCAGCTGTGCCTTTCAAAACCAGCCTGGAGCTGACACGTAAACCGCTTGAGATGGGGGAGGGGGACTGCCCTGGAAATGGACCACTTCAGCCTTCTGCACACACTGACTTTCAGATCTTCCAGCAAGTCCAAAAGCAATGGTGCTTCCACACTGCGTTTCAGAATGAACATGGGCTCAGCACCTTCTGAAGCCAGGCTTGTAGTGGGCTAGCTTTTATTTAATGCACAGCAACCCCGGGAGGTGAGTTTATTGTCCCATTCTTTCCAGCCAAGGAAACTGAAACTTGAAGCAGTTAAACAACTTGCCCAAGGCCACCAGTTTTTAACTCCAGGGCAGTGCGAATGCACTTGCTCCTCAATTCATGAGAGGCGAAGAGGAAGAAAGAATAACCTGAGCTCTGAAACATTGTGGGCTGAAACCTAGGACATGAGAAGTTGGAATGGGAAATTTTTTTTTTTTTAAATATGTCTTTATTGACTTCAGAGAGAGGAAGGGAGGGAGGGAGGGAGGGGGGAGGGGGGAGGGGGGGAGAGAGAGAGGGAGAGAGAGAAAGAGAGAGAGAGGGAAACAACAATGATGAGAGAGTCATTGATCAGCTGCCTCTCGCAGGCCCCCCACTAGGGATCGCAACCCGGGCATGTGCCCTGACCAGGAATTGAACCCTGATCTCCTGGATCCTAGGTTGATGCTCAACTGCTGAGCCACGCCCGGCCGGGCATGGAATGGGAAATTCTTATCCTCTTTGGCTCTAACTTAGAACCTGCTTGTCATCCTGGGATAGTCCCTGGTCCAGCCCGCCCTAAGTCTGACTCGCTGGACCTAGGGCATGAGTCATACCCCCACCTACCCTGGCTGCGGTGGCTGAGCCACCAGTCCGCTAGGGAACCACACTGACATCAGGCGGACTCAGCCACAGGGAAGAGGGAGACAGAGGAAGCAGACAGAAAGTAGTGAAGAGCTGAGACTGGGGGACGGGAGCAGGGAAGGGAAGGAAGCTCAGGACCAGGTATTTGTCTTGCTTTTCCAGGCAAACATCTCTCCTCTCCTCTCCCTCTGAGGGTCAGGCGCGGATCTGGAAGGGACCCTGACTCTCTCACAAGGGCCAGATAATGTCTAGAATGTGTGAACTGTAGAGAGCTATAAGGCCAGTTTTGGGGTGTAGGTGATTCACAGTCTGATGTTAAATTTCACCATTGAAGAGCCACTCCTTTAGCTATATATAGATAAGAATCTTAAGATGCGGCGGGGAAGAGTAAATCATGGAGTCTTATTCACAATTACCTTGACTCAGTGACTATCAGAATCACAGAATCAGAATCTAACCCTTAAAGCATCACATCCAGGCACTTCATTTTATAAATGAGCACATATGCACCACAAAACCCAGATAAATAAAAAGGCTTGTCTGTAGTCTCACGGCCAGTTAGTGGCAGAGCCAGGGCTAGTATATAGGCTAGCTCAAAGGCTTGCTCCTGGCAATGCCTGGGCTCCCCACAGCGGCCCGCATCACAGCGGGGCTGCAGTGACGGATGACTGTGCAGGAGACGGAGAGCTCTGGCTACAAAATCAGAAAAGATTTTAAACAATGTTTTCTGTTTTTTCCAACCATAAAAATAATTTGTGCTTATTATAGAAAATTTAGAAAATGCCAAAAAGGATAAATCCATTCAAATCCAATCACCTAGACAAGTGATTTTCACCCTTTTTCATCTCATGGCACATAAACTAATTACTAAAATTCTGCAGCACATTAAAAAAATATATTTTTGCTGATACCACCAAAAAAATTAGGTATAATTTTTATTCATTCATACCAGACAGCTATTGTTGTATTGGTTGTTGTCATTTTTTGCTTTGACAATCTAGGGGAAAAGAGGTCAGTGCCCCTGACTAAATAGTCATGGATTGCATGTTTTAAACATTCTTGTGGCAGACTGTTTGAAAACTGCTGACCTAGACAGATGGTAAGCATTTTTACATGCACATATATTTTATTAAATTTTATTTTAAAATTTTGAGCCCTGCCTTTTTCATTTATGATAGCCAACAAGCATATTATCAAATCATTAAAAATGACTCAAAAATATAAATGTAATGGCTGTATAATATTTTATCATGCCTGTATCATAATGTATTTAATCATTTCCACTTAGGTCAAATTTCCTGTTTCACCGTGTAAATGATGCTATGATAAATACCTCTGTACATAAACGTTTTATCACATCCCTGATTATTTCATATAAATATCTAGGGCATAATTTTATGTTAAAGGGCATAAATTTTTAAAATTCTTGATATGTATTACCAAACTGCTTCCTAGAAGTGTACCACATGAGGCCCTCACCAGCTGTGTATGATAAGACCAGTATCAGGTGTCTATACCAACACTAAGTGTAGTATTTCTAGAAACCTTTGCTGATTTCATCAGAATCAACGGAGACCATCCCCGTTGCATACACTCCGTGATCTCTGTCGGGTGGACCCCTAGGGACTCCCAGGAGTTAGCCAGCCGGAGGAAATCCCCCTGGAAGAGACTCAGAACTGAGGACTTGCTGGGGAAGAGAGCAATAAGAGGGCCAAGGTAAGGCACCCATCACAGGAAGAGGAGGGTGTGTGGGGTCCTGAGCAGCCAGAAGAGCACTTTGAAGGTACTTAAAAGCTTGGGCAGAGACAAAAAGGGGGAGGAGAGGGAAATTAGAAGTGCAGGCAGCAGGAAAAGCTGCAAGAGATTTTTCCCAATTCATGACTTTGCCCAAGGCCACCACATTGTCCTGTTACAGCCAGAAACATCCATTCATTCACCCATCAAGTCATTCATTCATTCACTGGTATAGGAGACTTTACTGAGTATGTCATGTGTATAAACATAAACCAAGCACCATGGGCAATAATACACAGACCCTGCCCCCAGGCCTCACACACCAGTGTAAGCAAGGTATCATTTTGATTAACCAAGAATACAGTCATATATCCATTAGGAAATTGATTCCAGGACCCCATGGAAACCAAACTCTGGGATGCTGAAGTCCCTTATATAAAATGGAGTAGAATTTGCATGTAACCTACATACACCTTCCCACATATTTAAAATCAACTCTAGATTACTTATAACACCTAATGCAAAGTAAATGCTATGTAAGTAGTTATTAATACAGTATTGTTTAGGGAATGACAAGAAAAAAAGTCTGTACATGTTCAGTACAGACACAACCATCATAGGCCTAACTACATAGTCCAGTAACAGCGTAATATATTTTTTGAATACTTTTGATCAGAGGTTGGTTGAATCGCAGATGCAGTGGGCCAACCGGATCCTACTGGTCTGCCACAGCTGACACACTGGCCGACACACTGTGCCGCGTCCCAGAGCGGGGCTGCTCACACCATCTGTGGCAAAGCCGGCATTTTTCATTTCTCCTGAGTCATTGACAACTGTGTGGTCCTACTGTGATGACTAGAACAGAGCCTCCACCACATGCAACTTCCCAGAGGCTTGTACATCCCCCAGACTGGTGCATATTCTGTTCAATGAGAAAAGGCCTCAAGGTCAAGCACTTGAAGGTCTTGGCAATGCCCAGCTGCCGAACATGGCCAAATTTACCCTCAATTTCTGTTCTTATCTTGTCATAGAGCAGTACAGACCACTCTTGAAAAGCATTGTTCTAGAGCATGGGTTCTGGACTCTAAACATGGGTTCAAATCCTACCTCTACTCTATGGCTTGGAACATCTACCTGGCAGGCACTGGTGGAGTGCCCGCTCATTAACACCCTGAAACCCACCTCCCCGCTCCACTAGAAAAGCCGGAACACCTTGAGAGGGTTGTCACTGTCTCCAGGGTGCACAGCCAGCCTTTGGTGGGGGACAGCCTAGACTCCCTGCTTCTCCACCAGTGCCATCAACCCTGCGCCAAAACCCAGCCCTGAAGGAGAGCTGCCCACTGGCAGCTGTCGCATGGCCAGGAGGGGTGGAACAGGATGCATAACATGACTCAGCTGGGCAGGCAGGCAGAGCTGGGCCTGTTTAATATAGATAAGGGCCCTCCTCTCCTCCTCCTCCACCCTTCCCTTCTTTCCTTCACACCGTTCCCTAAATATTACTCCTGGAGGTTAGGCTTTCTCTTTGCTTATTTTGTGTGGGTAAAAAAGAAAGGGGCAGAACCTTGGCCTGGGAATGTCTGAGGAGCCTCAGCAGGAAGGTGGTGGCCATGGTACCACATGCTGGCCACAGTGGATCACATCTGGTCACATCTGCTCTCCAGCCTCAGAGGCTCCCACCTTCCTGATCATCAGAATCACCTGCAGGGCTTTTACCAGCCTCGCCCAGGGCCACGGCTCACAGCAATGCAGGTTGTGTACTGCACAAAGAAGGCACGGGCCGTCCACAGTCCACAGCATGCCCCCACCCCCAAGGCTGCATTCCTCAAAGGGACAGAAGATTTTTCTTTACCTCAAGTCTCGGTCCACTTGCCAAGCCACATCCCAGTGGGACTGCATCTGCCCAGAGTGGGGCTCCTTTTTCTGTTTCCTACAAAAGTAGCAGGGACCGTGTCCATCCCTAGGAGATTCTGCTACATGGGTTGGGGAATCCTCGTTTTAGAAGTTTCGCCAAGTAAGGAAAGACTCTCAGAAGTTGAGTTGGCTCTGGGAACCTCCACCCTGGAAAATCCCTGAGTTCCTTAGCCCTCCTCTGGGAAGGGCCCTGTCAACTCCAACAACGGTGGGTGCCAGCTGCAAATCAGCCCCCTTGCTGAGGTGGAGCCCCAGCTAGAGCCCTGCCTCTCCCAGGTGATGTGAATACTCGGAGCTGAGCTCAGGTGAGCAGCCAATCTCCAGCCTGGCCTCCACCTGCACCCCGAGGCTGGCATAACAGCATCCCCAGGCCCAGCACCCAGCTCCTCCCATGGGAGAGGCTATCTGTTGCTAGTGGGAAGGCTTTGCTGAGAAGATTCGGAGAGGGTGAAGCTAGCCAGCCCCAATGATCTCCAACGCAGAATTTAGAGACAAGTGAGAGGTAAAGGGTGGCTGTGGGGTTTTGGGGGGTTAAAAATGGGAAGAGATGGTGGGGATATAGAATTCTGATGCTGAGCAATCAGGCCCCTTTTTGGAGTTGCCCCAGACTAGAAATTCCCAGGACTTGGAGCCTGGCACTTCAAAGTGCTCCAAGCGCACAAACTGCAAAGGCTGTGAAGCTCATGGTCCCAAGCCCCAGCTACCTGTGAGGAACACCATCCGACTGGAGTGGGTGGAGCAGGAGCCTAGAGCTCGAAGTTTAAGGGAGTCGTGCAAGTGCAGGGTCGGTCATGCAAACGCAAGTGCACGCCTGAAAGTGCGTGCCTCCCTAAATTTTGCGCCCTAGGCTTCCGCCTTCCTGCCCTAGTCCCTGCAAAGCCCCAACCCAGTGTAGGTGCAACATCTGAATTAGCAGGCTCTTCTGACAGCCCGTGGGGTGCCCACCCCCGCCATTCAAGGATTTGGGGCCCCTTGAAGCCCACTTCCCACAGGCAGGGTGAATCTCCTCTCACTTGAAGATTAGAGGTTGAAATCTTAACTGTTCAATTAAGGATACCTTTCCAGTAAATGCAGACCTGGAAGAAAATAGCAGGCAAGCAGCAAATGAGACTGGGGCTCAGGATTGGATCTTGTTAAAGTGCAGATCTGACTTCCGAGGGCTCTGAGCCTGGGACTCTGCATTTCTAACTAATTCTCAGATAATGCCATTGGTTAGGGACCACGGGAGTATTTAGCTCCTCTACCCGGGGAGACCTTGAACCATGACTGGCTGCATAATTTGTGGGGCCCAGCACAAGTGAAAAGGTAGGATCCTGGTTCAAAAATTAAGAATTTCAGCAGACTATGGAAACAACCACAGGGCCCTGTGCTTCTATCTGAGCTTCACAGGGTTGCCGAGGGGATTAAAGTGTAGCTTTGTAAAGCACTTCGGCACCTGTGCGTGGTAAATCCTTGGTAATGTTAGGGATCTTTACCTTCCAGCCCCAAACGACCTCTTCCTGAACACATGAACTGCCAGGCTGCAAGCTTTGGTAAATCAACCTTCATTTTACAGAGGAGAAAATCGAGCCCCGTAATAGGACAGTAAGAGCTCAAAGAATAAATGCTGGGTGAATGAGGCCACTTGCTGAGGGTCACTTGCAGGTCTCCAGTGATCAGGGCTTTTCCTCTCAATGGGCAAAAAAATGGTGATGACAGCCGGGAGCCATGGCATCTCTCAGAAGTGCCAAGGAGAGCTTGAGACTGGATGGGTGAGAGTTGGCTCTGTACGAACACATTCTAACCATTGGATCATTCCCCTGTTGGACTTCCAGAGATGTGTGTTCTGAGCCCGTTGGCAAGAGCGTGGAATTCTGCAGGAACTGCAGAGAGGCCCTCAAACGCGTTGCCTCTGAAACAGATCCAGGCTGCTGTGTGTTGAGGGCTTTGGTCTGCTCTTCATAGTTTCTCCATCTCCTCCCTTGCTGCCAGTTGCCCCTTCTCATTGCTGTCAGGGTGCCCGTCTTCGGTAGCTACTCTCTAAATTGCTTACAACCTGATTAGACTCAGACAAATAACCCAGGCTATTAGAGCAGTGCTTAAAGGAAGGATAAATGGCACCTGAAAGCAGTATGCGTTCAGCATGTGATGTCTGTTTCAGCTTCTCCAGCTTTCTCTTTTTCACCTGATTTATTCTTTGTGTGTGTGTGTTAATCCTCCCCCGGGATATTTTTTCCATTGATTTTTGGAGAGAGTGGAAGGGAGGGAGGGAGGGAGGAAAGGAGGGAGAGAGAGAAAAAAAACATCGATGTGAGAGAGACATATCCTTGATTGGTTGCCTCCTGCACACACACAACTGGGCCGGCTGGGGCCGGGTGTCGAACCTGTCACCCAGATGCTTGGTGGGAATTGACCCCTTCAGTGTGCAGGCTGATGCTCTATCCACAGAGCCACATGGGCAGGGCTTCACCTGATTTCTGATTCTGTGCTTTGTTTTGCACAAGTGAGGCTGCCAGATACTGAATTCTAGATGAATGAGTTATCTCTGTAGCAGTAGGAAATTGATAATAGAAAAATGGCAGGTTTTAAAATGACTGCCATTTATTCTTCACTTCCTACTGCAAGTCAGGGTAACCCATGCTACAGTGGCAGGGGACCTTCTCTTTCTAGAAGCCACCATCGGATAGCTTATATTGAGGACAGCACTTTGCTCTTGACCCCCAGTTGTGCTTTCCCAGGGATGGGGGCTCATTATGGCCAGAGATAGGAAGATGGGGTGGGGAGCTATGCAGCCCTCAGATTGTGTCCACCCCAAATCAGGGCACAGATCATGGCCACCTCTTCCCTCCCTTCTTCTTACCCATCAAGATGCCTCATAATTGGCCTAGGAAAGGAGAAATGGGTGAGACTTGGAGTGTCAGTCCAGTCAAGTAGCCAAGGGCTGAGCAAAGCAACTGATCTTCCTCACTTCCCTCTCCAGCATGACCCTTCTTGTCTCTTAGACCAACCTCAGTCGCCCTCTCCAGCTACCCTCAGAGTTGTGGCTTAGTCCTGTGTCACCACAGCTTAATAATAATAGTAATAATAGTAATAGCTGCCGTATTTGGGGCACTGTGCTAAGTCATCCATAAAGCCCAACAGCCCTCTGAGGGTAGCTTCTGTTATTCTTTGCATTTGTAGTTGGAGAAACTGAAGTGACTTGCCCAGGTCATACAGGGCTGACTCCAAAATCTGGGCACCTAACCTCAGAGGTGCACTGACAGTGTATCATATTCCATGGAGATGATCCCCAAAGAGCAGACTGGAGCTCTGATGACTTCCGAATGGAATGAATGAAGAATGAATGAATGAATGCAGGGGTGGAGGCATTTTAGAGGGCAGGCATCTCTGCAGCACAATTCCAGGGAGTTGCCTGGGCCTCCAGGGCTGAAATGCTCACTTCTTCTTTGGTCATGTCCTGCTCAGGACATTACTGGCTCCTGGAAGTGGACTTGGGTAAGAAGCTTGTCACCTGCGATGCCGAGGTCTCTGGGAAGTAAGCCTGATGGAAAAGAATAGTCATATTTCCCTCATGACCAGAAACAACTTGAGAGAATGCAGTATTTGTGAGTGAGAGACCCAGAGGTGCTCAGGAAGGACAGACCTGGCCCTGGGTCAACCCAGTCCCCTCTCACATGATTTCATAGAAGAGTTTCCCTGGGAAGCCCATTTGTTTTACCCACCAAGTCCTTGTCTCAGACTCTGCATCAAGGCAGCGGTCAGGGCTGCACACTTGCATCTTGTAGCTTCACATGAACTGCCTCCCCTTCTGCCTCAGAAAACACCAGGAGGCCCTTTCCTCCTGGGCCCCTGTGTCAGGACTTGATTCCAGGGTTGTGGGCTACCCCAAGCCTTGATGTCTCTCACATGAGACACGTTGGGACCTCTTGGTGCGCCCTCATTCTGCGACTTTACCCCGTCCAGCCCTGCAAGTGGTGAGTGTCTGTGAGCTCATCTAGGAGGCCCGAAGGCTGGGCCCTGGCCTGTCTACCGCCCATACACATATGCACATGCACACATACATGCACACATAGGCACACGCACACATGCCAACCTCCCAGTGAGTCTTTGCCCGCCAGTTCATCCCGATCACTGTCTTGGTCCAGGAGTGAGATGACGGTAGAATGAACAGGCCTCCTGTTTGCACGAGGCTCTTTTCCCTAAGCCAGTGTTGTCCAATAAAACTTTCTTTGCTGATCGAAATGTTTTATATCTGCTCTGTCCAATACCATGAATGGCTATTGAGCACTTAAATGTGGCCAGTGTGAGGAGCTGAAGTTTAAATTTTGTTTCATTTTAATTAGAATTAATTCAGCCATTGATAGGTATCGTCATGCTTTTCAAATAAAAACTCAGAAACCGGGCGTGGGAAGTGGAAGTGGACGTGTAGAGCAAACTGTTTGAAACTGCTAGTTCCTGACTCTGGATCTGTGCTTGAGCCCTAGCTCAGGTTTAAAAATCTCATCTTTGTCTCTTTTTTTATACATTTTCTTTCTAATCCTCAGAGCAACTCTGTAAAGATCATCTTACACCCGTTTTGCAGATGAGGCAACTGAGGCTCAGAGAGCTATGTGACAGCCCCAGGTCATGCAGAAAGCTAGGGTTTGGCTTCACCCCCAGAGCTGTCTGGTTGCAAAGCAGGGCTCCTCCCACTGGGCCACACTGCCTCTCCTCAGGCTTTTTGAAGGCAGTGCCTCTGGAAGGTGGCCCAGCCCTCCCACAAAGGCCCTGGGAGAAACTGGGAGGAAAGGAGTGGCTGGCCCACCCGCAGAGCCCAGCCTACACCTCAGACTCTCCCATGCAGAGCCCACAGGCGTCTTAAGGAGGAGGGCAGGAGACTGCCTTGTGAGAGGTGCGATGTCCAGGGTCCTCCTCCTGCCTAAAATTCTTTGCTTGCTATATGAATTCTGCCAATAACAGGCTGGTTCTCTCTCTCCCCCTCAGAAAAAAATATAGGAAAAAATATCTTGATTCATAGGGGAGGGAAAGGAGGTTTTGATGGTGGGGAGAGCCATTTGAAGGGTGGGTGGGGTAGAGGGAAGAGCAGGTCTGGGTGGAACCTCCGAATGGGCAAACTTCAGTGAAAGCCTTGACAGGGGATTCCTGGGGGATAGGGTAGGATGAGCCAAGAAGCAGAGGGCAGGGGAACCTGGTAGGCTGGATTTGGAGGAGGCACTGAAGGTAAATTTTTCAACCCATTTGAATTCACTCTACTCCTCTCAGGGATCTCAAGCCAGCCCCAGCGCCTTTGCATGCACTGTTCCCTGTACCCCCAGCCCTCACTTGCTTCTGCCTGGTTCACCCTTCTCTTCCTCCTTCAGCTCCCAGCTTAGAGGTCACTTTCTCAGGGAGGTCTTTCTGGCTCTCAGGCTTTATACTGTATGTCTTGTGTCACATATTCTCACAGCATCTGCTCCTGTCCTCCATGTGCTTAGCTCAGCTTCTAATTATTATTCACTTGTTAGGATGGCTATTTGGCTAATGTCTTACTCTCTCATTGGATTCTGAGCTTCATGAGAACTGGGGCCATGTGTGGTTTTTCTTGATTTTCGCTACAGCAGCTCACTGTGATGCCTGGCATATGGGTGTCACTCCATAAATATCAGCTGAGTAAGTTAAATAAAGGTGGAGTGGGTCCATCCACCATGGGAATTTCTGCCCCTTTCCACAAAGAACTTGGGTTTGTCTATCCTCAACTCTCCCTTAACTTCCTTCTCTCATACACAGGAGAAAATCAGTTACAATGCTCTAGGCTGCAAGTAACCAAAAAGTCAGCCAACAGTGGCTTAAACCCTAGGGAGATATTTTTATTTAATTAACAAGAAGTCTGGAGGTAGGTGATTCCAGAGTGGAGTCAACAGCTTGATGATGCTATCAAAAACCAGGCTCTTCCCATTTTTGTGCCTTGTCATCATCAGTGCATTTGTTGCCACAGCAACAAACATTACATTCTCGCAAAATAGTATCCCAAGCAAGAAGGAAAGGAACAAAAAGGGGTTGGGAGGGTATTTGTTTGCAAGATTGAATTAAAAAATGAAGTGGCCACCTGTATAGACCTTTAGGATATTACTTATGAAATGGTTCTATAGTTATTTCTTCAGCTATGACCATCCCTCCGCAGTATCTCCCAACCAGCTTCTTTAGAACAGAGACTATTTGGGGAACCTCCGTCAGCAGCCCCAGCACAGCCCAGGCACCCATGGTGCTTTCAGAAGGGGGAGACTTTGGGGGGGGGTTAGAGGGAAAGGTGGGAGGAGCCAGGCCTGGGGAACTCGGGGAAAGTGGGCATTGGGGTGCTGTCACAGCAAAGAGGAAGTGGTAAGTCTGAGAGACAGGAGAGAGTTGTGGCCAATCCTGGCACAGTCGGCAGGGAGGTGCAAAAAGGGGAAGGGCGGAGACCCCGAGGTTTGTGCCAATTCAGCTTCCTTTAGATCCCAAGTGTTTCTTCCATGTCAGTGGGTGTGTGTTCCTCCCAGAGAGGGCGAATGAGTGGCTGTCGCCCTACTCAAGCGTTCAAGTGCAAGTGAGCCTTTGGGAGGGGTGGGGGGAGGGGAGTACTTCTGATGGCTCCTGCAATAGTTGGAGTAATTAAAGGATTTTAGATCCATGTCCTTCTTCTCGCATCCCTCTTCCCTCTCCTGTCCATTCTCAGCATCTGTCATTCTCCCTAGTCTTAGGTCATGACCTGCCTTAACAGGGTCCCAGCTGAGGTGTCCATGGCATGTGAGAGGTAAAGCTGAGAGGGTCGGGCTGGCTCCCAAGGTGCCACCAGATGAGGAAGGACATTCTGCTGTGACCCCACCTTGTGCTAGGAAGTTCGTTCCCCTGTGGTCCTAGCCCAGCTCTGTCCATCAGAGCAGGCCAGGCTCTCCTGCATTGCACCCTCCCCTCGCATCGCCTTAATTCTTCTCATGTCCTATTCAGAAGGGAAGGTCATCATCCCACTGGCTCAGCTGCTTTGTCTCACCTGGGGGAACAAGTTAAATTCTGGGAATGAAGTCATCTTAATGGCTGGTCTCTACTGCCCCAAACGAAACATCTCTAAGTGGTTTCTCAAAATAACATGTCAAAACCCAAAACACAACATCAAATATTTAAAATATTCACTGTGACTCTCAGATTACCTTTTCCTACAGGAAGAAAATCAGAGCAACAGTTTCTAGGACATTCTCCACACAAGGGAGGATGTTGTTGAACCTGATAGCATCTCAGCTGAGCTGCTGGGGAGGGAAGAGGGCTTGAGCTCACCCTCTGGGTTTTCAGTGATCACGGCAAAGGAATTAGGAACCAAAGACCAGGGACCCTGGCTGTGAGACCTTGGAAAGTGTGGGAACCTCTGTAACTTGCCCTGTTGTCCACTCCCTTCCCAGTAGGGACAGTCGGTGAGCCTCTCAAATGGTCAAGTGTGATTACCTTCAGCAGTGGCAGAGAAAGGGCAGACTTTGTGCTCGTTTGGGGGAGAGTGTGGACAGTGACCAGTTTTAAGAGGCACTGAAATTCTGAAGACGCTTGAGGCTTGAGCTCAAAAGCAAAGACAACTCCAAGCAGCTCTGGCCTGAGGCATGCTCAGGGCGCCAGGACCACTGTGTGAAGGGGGGAAAGTGTGGCTAAGCTGAGTGCAGGGGCTGTCACATTCTCCAGTGCTCTTTTCAGTCCTCTGAATGGAGCGAGGACCCAAGGCCCTAGAGGAGTCAGAACTCAACCAGTCCTTCTCGGGTGCTCCAGGCTCCATTCCTCCTCCCATTAGGAGAAATTAGATGAGCCAAGGGAATCTGAAAGGTGGGGTGCCAGAAGTGGCTGGGAAAAGTGGGGGGAGATATGCTCAAGGTGGCTGAAGACTATGGGGAGGTGAGAAACATCCTCAAGCAAAAAGGCTATTATTTGTGATAGTGCCTGGTAACTAACTGTAAAGCACTATGCAAATGCTCTTTTAAAATCTTCTCGACCAATTTTAAGATAACTTCTGCTCAGTAGCCACTGGGGGGCAGCCAAGTCCCACATGGTTGATTTGGCCCCGACCTTATAAGGCCCAGGCCCCACCAGGGGCGGGAGGGGAGGCGGCAGCCCTGGCGGCCGTGGCCGTGGAAATTCTGCCCACAACACGCCCAGGGGCCCCGAGGCAAAGCTGAAGAAGGCCGCCTTGGCCGCCTTGGTCGGCGCTTCCTTCCTTCCTCTCCGGAGTCCGCACGCTCGCCCCAAACACTCAGGGCTTCCTGTCTGTCTGCGCCCGGGCCCCACCTACCTGCCGCCCGCAGGGAGCTGTGCCAGCGCCGACCCGCCTCGTCCAGTGTTAGTTCCCATTCCCGGGTTCCACTAAAATATTGGCTAATCTGAGAAACTCATCTGCCCTGAGGAGCTAATGGCAGATGACAGTTCACTTTTTAGTCCATCCAAGGGATTTGATCCCTCATAATGGTGGTGTAACGTTAGTTTCCCCAGGTGCCTGCACTGTAAGACACTGTATTTTCCTGGCATATTCTGCCACTGTTATGGGACCATCCAAAAACTCTCTTGCACACATTTCTGAGACTTCCCAGAGGGTGTCATACAGAGTTCCACCTACACCCCGGACTCCGCAGTCAGCACGGAGATGCCTCTGACTTTCTGCTGCAACATTAAAGGGACCCCTCTTCCCCTACACAAAGCCCAAAGCAGCGTCTAGTTCCCTACTATTATAATATTCATTTCACAACCAGCACTTACACAGCATTTACCACATGCTGGCACTTCCCTAAGTACTTACGTACACTTAGTCTTCACAACAACCAGCAAGGGAAATTATTGTTATTACCCTGTTTCTCAAATGAGATATTTGAGAAAACCAGAGAGGTTCAGTACTTTGAACAAGGTTACACAGCTGGTAAATGAAAGAGGCAAGATTCAAACCCAGGCCGTCAGGCTCAGCAGCCAGGTTTGTAACAGCTGCATTCTCAGCCTCTCCTCACAACCCCCTTTCTCATTAGGACTCAGTGTGAGGCAGCCTCTTGACCACCTCGGCACTCCCCCTTCCCTCAGATCTCAGAGCCTCTGTTTTTTCAGGGAGGCCTGAGGGCCTGGGGCTTCTTCCTTTAGAATTAGTTATCTACCAGGCTTCTCCTAGAGACAAGCTCCCCACAGCCCCTCTCCCAGGCCCTCCCACCACTGCCCTGGATGCACAGAGACAGGCTTGGGCTGAGAGGCCAGGTGGACTTTGGCAGCCTCTCTGATCTCACCTCTGGATAGCCACCTCATCTGAGAGTATGAATGGCAGGAATTACCCCATCAGGGTCAAAAGGACTGTAGGATCGTAAAGTTGGAAGGACCATCAAGGCTCAAGACTATCCTCTCATTTTACATGAAAAAAAGAGCCGGCAGAGGTAAAAATAACTTATTCAAGGTCGCAAAGCTCAACTGGGCTGAGGCCATGACTAGAAACTAGATCGTTCTGTTAATAACAACAACAGCTAACATTTATTAACCACTTACTGCATGCCCCGGACTAACGCTAAGCCCTTTGTATGCATTATCTCATTCATTTCCTTCAACAGCCATTTTACAAATGGGGAAAAAATGAGATTCCAAGAGATTAAGTAAGTTGCTCGAGATCACATGGCTTGTAAACTGTGGAGCTGGGATTGAAATCAAGTTTGTCTTTGACTCCAAAGCTGCTGCCCTGAACTGTTACAGTGCAAAGGGAATCACAGCACCCTTATTAAACTCCTGGGGAGGAGAGCACATCTGGTTAAGCCTTGGTTGGGGCCAAGGCTCAGGCCCAAGGGCACATGGAGACAGGCCACAATCACACATTCCAGTCCTCTCTTCTGCTCGACAAAAGCACACACCTGCCTCAGTACTGCCTGGGATAGAACCTGACTCTGGGGTACAAATTACGTTCATCAGTGTGCAGTTGGGGCTGGAGAAAGGAAGGTTATGGAGAACGACATCGGGCACAGGGAGGGGGAAACTGCTGTGGGTGAGGAAAGATCCTGGCCTGGTGGCTCTGATGCAAAAACAAAGCCAAAGTGGCCCGGTGCCTGGCTGGAAGATCCAAGTGCTCTGAAGGAGAGGGCTGATTGGCGAAGCTGAAAGGGCCTTCCCACTGGGGGTCAAGTGGCTTTGCTGTAAGCCCTCCACCCCAAAGAAGGGAGGAGGGGAGCCTTTCTCTGTTGGCAGAGAGGCAACCCGTGTAGAGGGTCATATTGACCAGCTAGTGTTGATGTTGTCAAGGGGACAGCGCTCTGGGGGAGGCCAGTGCTCTGTGGGGGACGCCGTGTGGAGGAGTTGGAGTCTTGGCAGTGAGGAGGCTGGTGGCAAGTGTCAGACACGGCCCCAGGACATAAAATCAAGGGGAAGGACCCAGATGAGACTTCAGGACCCTGGAAGGCCTGCTCATCGCCTGGCAGGAGTGGGGCACAGAGCTTCAGCAAGTGGACCTCAAAGCTCTGTTTCCCTTTTGGACTCCGGGGGGATTCCCATCAAAGCAGTCATTTCTCTGCACCTTTGGGATGTGCATAAGGCCTCAGAATGCTCTGGGAAAACATCTTCCTGAATATGCCTTGTCTTTACATACAATCCTGTAAGTAGCCCCAACCTCTTGGCAGGAGGGTCCCCATTCTCTCTAGATTCGGAAAAATAAATCAGACTGTGTGAAATCCATGGCGGGCTGGACACCCAGTTCTAGACCCCACACTCTGGGTTAACAGAAGCAAGGAAAAGTGGTCCAGGAGGTGTGAGCTGGGCAGCATCCAAGAAGCTCCCGCACCAGAAGCTGGGGGAAGACAGGTTCCCACTCGAGGGCCATCAGTGCTCCCAACTCTAGATGTCGTCTTTGGGTGACATTGGAATCGGGCATGCAGATTTATTTACTTCCCCCTCTTCCTTGCACATTAAAATGTTTTTTTAACAAATGGGTTTTTTTTAACAGGAACAAAAAGATACAGGGGAAAAGCACCTGTCCTCCCACACTTTCTCTCTGTCCCTCCTGCCCCAGGCAACCACTATTGACATCTGCCCAACACTTTACATTTAAACAATGATTTCCCATAAATTATCTCATCAGATCCCAGTAACAGCTCCCTAAAATATGCCAGGGATAAAATTTTTATCATCTCCTTTTACAGATTGGGAGTCCAGCTCAAAGAGGTTAGGTGGCCTGCTCAGAGTTACACTTCCAGTAAAAGGCAGAGCCAAGATTTAGACCCCGGTGGTCTGAGCCCAGCTTCTGGGCCCTTTGAGTTCTGCCACACCGCCTCCTGGCAAAAGAGTCCGGGGTTCTCAGAGCTTGGAATATGCTATAAATAGTTCGCCTTCTACAAAGAGAGACTTGTGGTTGGTCAGGAAACAGGAAAACTCTCATCACTTCTTGAGTATTTACATTCCAGAGGGAACTGCTCATTCTCGGCTCTGGGGCAGGTTTACCAGGACACCTCTCCCCTGTATTTTAGATAATCCCACAGTTAGAAGTCAGCGCTGGGAATGCTGAGGATCCTGTGCGGGCCAGCCTCCCGGGGCTGCCAAACACAATACCACAAACTGGGTGGCTTAAAACAACAGAAACTTACTCTCTCACAGCTCTGCAGGCCGGAAGGCTGAATCAAGGTGCTGGCAAGTTTGGTTCCTTCTAGAAGCTCTGAGGGAACGTCTGTTCCAGGCCTCTCTCCCGGTTCCTGGTGGCTCCAGCAGCCCTCGGCATTCCTTGGTCCGTAGACACATCACTCCCACGGCTGCCTTTGTTGTCACATGGCGTTCTTCGTGTGTATGTGTGTGTGTGCCTGTCTCTGTTTTCTCTTTTGGAACAACACCAGTCCCTGGATTTAGGGCCCTCTCTAATCCAGGTATGACCTCCTTTACCTCCTTACATCTACAAAGGCCCTATTTCTGAATAAGGTCACGTTCTGAGGTTGTGTGCGGCCATGAGTTCTGAGGGGGCGCTTACTCAAGTGCACCATAGATCCCTGTTTTGTTGAGTTAATGAGGATGGCACTTCTAGAACACTCTGAGCCTTCCTTGACCAGCCGTGTCCTAACCCAGGAAGGTGGTGCCGGGACAACCCTGCTCATCTTACAGGGAAGGAGAGGAAAAGGGAGTGAGACCAAGGGGGTCTCCACAGAGCAGTTCGCAGACTGCTGCTGGCCGAGGCCAAGAAGCAGCATATACTGGGCCAGGGGTTCGGGGGGGGGGGGGGATAAGGGGAGGTATATCGTTTTATTTGTGTGGTTTTGGGGTGAAGATTCTTGTATTTTAGTGAGCATGAGAATAAGAGTAAGAGTGGCACTAAGAGAAGGTTTATTCATAAGAATGACCCCCGCCCGGCCGGGCGTGGCTCAGCGGTTGAGCATCAACCTAGGCGACCGGGGTTCGATTCCTGGTCAGGGCACATGCCCAGGTTTCCGGCTCGATCAATGACTCTCTCATCATTGATGTTTCTATCTCTCTCTCTCCCTCTCCTTTCCTCTCTCTGAAATCAATAAAAGATATATTTAAAAAAAAAAAAAAAAAAGAATGACCCCCCTGCCCTGCCCCAAGTAACTAGTTGGAAATTAATTTAACTTGGAGTAAATTATACTTTTTCAAAAAAAATCTTAAAGGAAAACATGAATGAATGAAGAGCTACATCCTGATTCTGATTATGAAATCTAAATAGAGTTAAAATTATAATGGAATATAAATTAAAAACACAATGAGATTCATGGTAGGGTTTTAAAAATAAACAGAAAGGCCTGGCTAGTTGGCTCAGTTAGTTGGGGCATTGTCCTGTATACCAAAAAGGTTGTGGGTTTGATCCCTGGTCAGGGTGCATTTGGAAGGCAACCAATCGATGTTTCTCTCTACCTACCTCCCTTCTCTTTCTCTAAAATTAATATAAACATATCCTTGGGGAATGATTAAAAAATAATAAACAGTAAAACTCATTTGGAGTATGAGTCAGCTAAAAAATGTTTTGGGGGAACTTAGACTAAACAGCCATCACTATATTTTATTGGTGTACAGACAAGAAAAATTGGCCAGGGGAATAAAATAGAACCTACAGAAAAAGATTCAACTTATTTAAGGACTTGACGTAAGACGAACAGCATTAGCACAGTGCTCGAAGAAAGAGCCACTGTTTCCTAAGCTTCATCTAAGTGGTAGGACATCAGCAGGGATCAGAATGAGCTTCTATCCATATTTTTCACACCATGCACTACAATGCATTTCAAATGGGCCATAAAAAGCCAGAGAAGGAAATGGAAAAGCCAATGTATTTTGACTGTGATGAGGTGAAAACATTTTGTCTATTGACGAAACAGATACCAGGGACAGGATGGATGGAACCAAATGTGTTTTTAAAAGCCTTTTGTGCCACAGACTGTAATAAAGCAAATACAAAAATGAAAGCCACAGAAGGGGGAGAAATACATGCGGCAAATAAAGCTTTTTATCCAAAATAGCTAAGGAATTGATATAACTATAAAAGGCCAGTATCCTGCTCCTTTTCTGATAAGTAGTGAGAGGAAATGAGTGGATCGTTTACACACAGAGCTCTGCATAGAAAAAGGAGCAGCCCCACTATAAATCTTGAGCTTTCCATTTGAGAAACTTTAATATTGTTATAAAAATCCATTTAAATGCTTAAAAGTTAATGTTCAATTATTCAAATTCCCTGGAGACTAACTTGGCAAGAACTACAAAGCAATTCCTATCTTTTGATTCCATAATCCTACTTTTAAGGAGATGTGTAAAGAAAAAAAAAATGATTTCTACAAAGTCTTCATTGCAGTATTGTTTTAAAAATTAAAAATCAACCATTTGTACAGTGATTTCTAAGTCAGTGTTTCTCGTGTGTGTGTGTGGGAGGGGAGGGGTCCTTAGGACCCTCTGTACCCAAATCTCCCTGGAAGCTTGTAAAAATGCAGACGCTTGGGCCACACTTCAGACCTGGTAGATCAGAAACTTATCAAGCAGGCTCATAATCTTATCAAGATGACTCATGATTTCACTGAAGCTTGAGAGGCACTAAACTCGAAGCAAACTGCAGACGGTGGGAGCATCCAGAGGACTAAGCTGTGTCTGGAGGGGCAGCCCCAGCGCAGGCAGAGTTAGGGAGGAATGGTGACTGCCAAGAACACCAGGCCCATGGAGGTGGCGCAGCAGGAGAGGGTAACTGAAGGGCTGGGTGTTGGTCATGCTGTATTTTGTTCTATAGATTGTTTTAAACACTCATCATGGTCATACAGGTTTTCATTTATTTGTCAAACTCCCAGGAAGGTCACTCAAAGAGTTAACAGAACACTTACAAAGAAACTCCAGCAGGATTCTGCTGTCCAGCCATGCCTGCCTGGATGTCACCCCCTCCCTTTTCCCACCTTGGACCCCCAGTTCCTGAGTGATAACAGACCCTTTCTGCCTTGGATTTGATCCAAGACCTGGCACCCCATTAAGTGTCACCCCACTGCGACCTTGGGCATTTCTAGTGTTGGAGCCGCAGTGTGGGATGCAGTCCCCTCATAGGGACATTTTACTGACCATACATTTTTGCACCAAATTGGAAGCAGGCAGCATGCTGGACACTGGTATTTTTTTTCTGGATGAGGAAGGGAGAGAGGTCTGATGGGTTGTGTTGCAAATGCAACTCTGGGCTTCTCTGGCTCCCAGAAGGCTTGCTTCCCTGCAGGCTGGTCCCTGGGGCACAGAAATGCCACCACAGCTCTGCTTCCCACGGAAACCCTTTTCCTGGAACCTACAGATCCACTCTTGCCTAGAGCCTTCAGGCTCCTTGCCAGGATCTGTGGATGTCACAAGATATTACTATCTAGTCAGGATTGGCCAACCTCCCCCAAGAAGGCTGGGCAAATGCCCAGGATGCCAAGCCAGCAGGAGCCTGTGAGGGAGCGAAAGTCCACTCTTTGCCACAGAGTAGCTGGGGAGAGTGGGGTCGCCAGGTCTTGCCCAGCAATATACCCAAGACGTCATGCTTGATGCTCTGCAACCCCGAGGGAGAGTGCAAACGCCTTCTCTCAAACTGGCACATCTGTTCCTGGTCCCGAAATACCAGATCACACCCTTTCCTGGGTGTCTCACAGCTGCTTCCTCTATGTGGTACCCAGTCTTCAGCAGCCCCACGTGGTCGGGCAGAGGGGCCCCTTTTCTATAAGGGAGACTGAGCAGAGGAAAGAGTTCCCCTGGAACAACAGAATGGGCACTTGGGAGTTGTCACTGTGTCTCTAGCCTCCACCTGGCATCCCATAATATCACTGCCACCCTTGGCTCTTTTGCAAGTCCTGCCCACAGTGTCAGAAACAGCCCAGGGGGCAGATTCAGCACGTTACCAGCCTCCTGTGCACTGACTTGCCCTCTGGAGGAAGAGAGCAGAGGAGAAGAAGCCAGAGGGGCAAGGAGACACTGGGCAGACACCTGGGGTCCTGTGTGACTTGCGGAATGGACTTTCCATCCCAAAGTATTTCTTGAGTGCCAATGCTGTGCTGGGAAGCTACCACCATGACCAGAGAGACCTGGCCCTGCCCTTGTGGCAATGACAGTCCAGTGGAGGAGACAGAAACCAAACAAGGAAGCAAAGTCACAAAACAACATATTATATTTAAAGAGTGTTCAGAAGGAAATGAGCAGGTGCTGTGATAGAAAAGAAGTGGAGCCAAGCTGGTGTGGCTCAGTTAGTTGAATGTCATCCCAAACACCAGAAGGTCGCTGGTTCGATTCCAGGTCAGGGCACATGCCTGGGTTGTGGGCTCAGTCCCCAGCAGGGGGCATGCAGGGGGCAGCCGATAGATGTTTCTCTCTCTCTCCCTTTTCCTTCTTCTCTCTGAAATAAATAAAAACTTTTTTTTTAAGGGTAAAAAAATAAAATAAGTGGAATTCTGCCTCAGATCAGATGGTCAGGGAAGGCCTCTTGGAGCTGAGCCTGGGCAGCAGGAAACTGTTGACAGGGCTTTAGGTCAAAGGACTGACCAGCAGGTGCAAAAGCCCTGTGAAGGGAAAGAGCTTGTGCTCTAGGAACTGCAAGTTCACTGGGGTTGGGGCTCGGTGGGTGAGGGCAAGACCTATGTCCTGAGATGATTGGAGCGGTGGGCAGGGACCAAACCAGTTAGGCCGAGGTTAGGGATTCTGCTGTTTGTCTGTGTTGAATGGGAAATCACTGAAGGGTTTTAAGCAAGTGACACGATTTCATTTAAATGGTCAAGTATCACTATGGCTGGAGGTGTGGGAACGGGCTTTAGGGACAGGACTGGAGAAAGGCGAGCATTTAGGAGCCTCTTCAGTATCTGGGTGAGAGGACACAGGTTTGGACTTGTGGATGGAGTGGAGAGAGAGGTGGGGGATCTGAGACATATTTGGGGGGTTGGACCTAGAGGACTTGCTGATGGGCTGCAGCAAGGAAGAGAGAGGAATTGAGGCTGAATCTCTGACTTCCAGCTTGAGCAGCCTGATCGTGGGTGGTGCCATTTATAGCAGTGGGGAAGACTGGTGGGAGGGAGGGGGGAAAAGAGTGGAGGATGGGAACAGGACAAGGTCTTCAGCTTGTCCTGACTCCAAAGTCAAGAGAGTCATTGTCTCATGTTCCTTCTCAGCCTCTCCCGTTAAGCCTGTTAACCCCATTTCGTAGGCTGGGAAAACTAGGTTGAGCACAGTGAGTTAAGAGTCAGGGCTCAGAGATAACGCCAAGGAGCCAGTTTGCATTTGGGGCCTTCTGCACCCAATCTAGTACCTTCCTTCCCAACCCAGCTATGAACACCCCCACCTCCACCCTCAAACATCTCACCAAGGCTACTTTGAGTCTTCTAGGCAAGAGCTCTCAAGATAGGATGTTCTGATCCAAGATATCTTGTCCCATCCCTAATCTCCCCTGATCTTCCCTCCTTTTCTCAAAATGCCTTTTCTAGTGTCCTCTCCTGGGCCAGTATCTAGAAGGTAGATGCTCCTGGGCTGGGGGAGGAACCCAGAAAGCACAGAGATCTGAGCCTGATGCTGTTTTCTGCTCCTACCTGCTCTGGATCCAGGACAACGAGCCTTGCTCTACATGCCCCAAACCTTAGGCACACAAACATTTTAGTCTGACCCCTGCAGAGTTAGGAAAGTCCAAGGTCAACTGAATGCTGTGTTGCTTCCCTATTTTGTCCCCATGCCTCAGTGTCCTCACTGGCAAACTGTGAATAATAATTATGCCTTTCTCTTGAGGTTGCTGTGAAACTTAAGTTAACTTTTTGAACACTAAACATGTGAAGTTGTCTAGAATAATGTCAGAAATGAGCTTTTGTTTGATTTTAGTAGCAATAGCAGTAGAAGTAGCAGTAAGTTTTCATCAGTGTGTGTCCTTTAGGGGGCAATATCTCTTTATTATGGTAGATACTCCCTTCTCTCAGCTGCAGAGGGGGAAAGGTTGGCTAAGGGCTGGGCTACTGGCAATACCGACAATTTAGAAAAAAGGCACAGAGCTGAAAGATTGACCCTACCACATTAGAGCTTGAAGATGGACCTGGGAGTACATGAAATTCAATAGTCACCAAACCCCAGGCATCAGAGCAGTACCAGCCTACGATGGTGTGTTCTCCAGCCTAGGGCAGTATGGGGGGAAATTACAATCTAAAGGATTTTTCTTAAATCTAAATTTGTTTCATTTTCATTTTGTCCTTTACACTTTTGGTGTTAAATTATTCTTTCTTGTATAAAGTGTTGGATATAGTTGTTAATGATGTGGTCCTTTATGATGATTCAAGCTGGTCCATGAAATCCAAAATCTGAAAACCACTCATCTTGTTACAAATGAGGAAACTGAGTCCAAGAGGAGTGACTTACCCAAGGCCACAAGCCTGGTTTGTGACAGAGCCAGGGCTGGAACCTAAGTCTCCTGACTTTCAGTCTGATGCTCGTTTTACTGGACTCTCCCATGGCCTGTTTAAGGCTCTTTTATTTGCCAGTGATTGACACCTGACTCAAACTGCCTTAAGCAAAGGAGAAATCCAAGAAGAATTTCAACCCAAAAAACGAAAAATCGATTTTTGGCAGGAAAAAAAAAACACACAAAAACATTGAATGCGCATTGAACCCCTGGAAAAGACCCTGTCAAGACCAGAGTCTCCCTCTCTGGTTCAAAACCCAAGGCTAGACTTCCCCAGTCTCTTCTGTATTACCCCCCTCCTCCAACACACATTGAGTCCCCCATACAAGCACACACACCACACACGCCACACAAACACACACCGTACACACCTCATTCTGAGAAGCCCTTTCTTTGATTCATTCCGCCCTGACTCAGGCTTCCCTCAGGATGCACTGGCCAGGGGTACCTAACCCACCCCCACCCCCAACCCATCTCACTTGTTCCTCAGAGACAGCTACCTCCCCAGCAAAGGTCATCAGAACACACTGTCCCCGGCCGCCTTTCAGCCATGATTTATTAGCTAGGTAATTATGGGGAGCATCTGCGTTTTCTTCATTGGGTTGGTGATGATCTGCACACATCCAAAGAACTAAAAATAAACAGCAGGAGGGCTGACTTGTTTGAAGCTGGGCCAATGTTTATTTTCTCAAAGATCGAGCCTCCTTGGTATGGGTGTAAAGTCACATGAAATGGGCCTCTGCTGCATGGACTGTAGTCTGTGGTTCAGATACACAGACGGGTAGGATTTGCACTGAAAACCTTAGCTGTAAAATCTTTGTTTCTCTCGCCTCATCCTGCGCCCAGATCCTGCCTAGAGCATGGAAGACACGTTCTGCAGATCTCCCAGTTTGCCTGGTGCTGCCCTGATTCGATTTCACATCCTGCCCTGACACTGGAGCAAATGGACAGCCTTCCCTAGGCCTTTCTCCACCTCGCAGGTGGAAGAGAGGGTAGGAAAGACAGCAGAATATTGATCTTAACTGTTGTAGTGCCCTTAGTCCCTGACAAAAAGCCTCGGAGCTGGCCCTTCTCTCTAATCCACTCTTCTCCCGATAAGGGGGCCGGTATTCCAGGAATAATGAAGCCATGGGATAAAAACAGAGCATTAACTTTTACTCAACTATTTTTGGGGAAAATAAATATGACTATAAGATGGAGTAGAATGCAAAATTTAGAAGACATTTTTAAAATAAAAGATTAAACTGCAAAAAAATTTTGCAGTTGTGGCTGCTGCTGTAGCTCAAGCAAACCAACCTGCAGTTCAAGTTCATACTCCTCTGACCTAGAGGAAGCTCTGCTCCACCAAGTCCAGCTTGGCAAACTTCGTCTTCTGGGGGCACAGCATAAGCCAGAGATGTTTGACAAGGGGTAGAGCTGGTTTGTGACAGATAGATGAAAAGTCAGTCCTCCAAGACCCTATTTTTCCCACTTCTCCCAACTAGAGATTAAAATGCATGGACACCAGTCCCCAAGCTCAAGACCCCTGGTAGCAAACCCAAGAGCCACTGTGCAGAGTCATCTCTCCTATGGGTCCCATCTACAAAGTGGTAACTCCAAGAAAAGGCCCCTGTGTAGTCTACTCCCTAGCACTCAGGGCAGCCTTCTCCAGCAGGCTCAGTAGACAGAGTGCCCAAGGTCCTGCCACAGTTAATTTTATGTGTCAGTTTAACCTGGCCAGGAGGTACCCAGATATTTGGTTAAACATTATTCTGGGTATGTCTGTGAGGGTGTTTCTGGATGAGATTAATATTTGAAATGGTGGCGCAGAGAGCAGATTGCTCTCCCCAATGTCTGTGGACCTCACTGAATCTGTTGGGGTCCTCAGTAAAACACAAGAGACCTGGCCGGTTTGGCTCAGAGGTCAGAGCGTTGACCAGCAGACCGAAGGGTCTTCGGTTGGATTCCTGGTCAAGGGCATGTACCTCGGTTGCAGCCTCGATCCCTGGCACTGGTCATGGCCTGTGCTGATGTGTCTCCCTCTGACATCAATGTTTCTTTCTCTTTCTCTCCTCCTTCCCCTCCACTCTCTCTAAACACACACACACACACACACACACACACACACACACACACACACAACAGGAAAGTTCTCTTTCCCTGTTTTCAGACAGGGACACTGATTTTGTCCTGCCTTCAATCTTGGACTGGAACTTACACACTGGCTCCCCTGGAGCTCAGTCCTTTAGATTCTAACTAGAACTATACCATCAGCTCTCCTGGGTCTTCAGCTTGCTGACTGCAGACTGTGGGACTTCTTAGCCTCCAATACTGCTGGAGCCAATCTCTTATAATAAATCTCTTTATATATTTATATAGCTATATATATAGGTCTCCTGTTGGTTCTGTTTTTCTGAAGAACCCAGACTAATACAGATCCACAGAATTTTAGGGGCCCATAAAATATTTTAATTTTAATTTCTTTCAAAATCAGAAGAAAGATATAATAACAATGAATGTATAAAAATGAGTCAGGGCTGGATTACATTTGTCTTTATACCAATGTAGTCTTTTTTTTTAAGCCAACATTTTGTTAAAAATTGATTTGAGAGAGAGAGAGAAAGGGCAAAGGAGAGAGAGAGAGAGAAACATTGATATGATAAAGAAACAGCGATCGGTTGCCTCCCGCACACGCCCCGACTGGGGATCCAACCCGCAGCCCTTTGGTGCACAGGACAACACTCCAGCCAACTAAGCCACACCAGCCAGGGCCAATGTAGTTTTAAAATATAATTTTAAATATCTTTTTAGGGTAATGGGCTCATGAGGAAACAAGTGCCTAAGGCCTATGAAAATCACAACATGATCCTGCTAAGACTCCGCAGTGCTCCTGGCGACACTTTTTACCAGGAATCCAATGTCCATCCATTGGTTCAGTGGATTCACCAGGATGATGTCCCTATGTCCTTGCACTGACCTTGCAAAATAGGTTATTTCTGGAACTGTTAGTCTTGAGTAATAGCGATTAATAGAAGCATGTGTGTTTCTAATGGGGGGTGGGCTAGCAGTGCAGAAAGCAGAGTAAACCAGAACCAGGCATACAATAGCAATAGCTTCTCCTTTGAAAGAAGATGACTACCAAGGAGCATCCCTCCTTGTTTTTATCACCAGTTTTCCTGTGTCCTGTCCTGGCTCTTATCTAATTAGGTGGCCCTCTCTCTCTCATAGACCAGGACTAAATATTTAGTGAGCCTACATGGTGTGTCGGGTACAGCTCAGGGCAAATATACACAACTAGATGCTTACAGCATTTGCAGAGGACCAGACCGTAAACAAGCAGTCAGAGCACAGAGTCCACAGTGCTGTGCGATGGGCCGCACAGGCTTCACAGAGGAGCAAGCACTGGATCAGGGCGTGGGAAAATGGGTATGATTTTTCACCACAAAGGTAGCCTCAGGGAAGAGGGGAGGGTGGGCATGTGTCTTTCTAATCTCCCATAGGGAAGAATTTATTAGCAATGGTCAGAGATGTGACAGAAACAGCAAAAATTAGGTTAAGTGAGTTCTGTAAGTTGTAAAAAGGTACAACTCTGTTTGTTCTGTGACTATGTAAAAAGATTTCTTTCAGCCAAAAGAAAAAACAAGCCCGGCCGGGCGTGGCTCAGCCGTTGAGCGTTGACCTAGGATACAGGCGATCAGGGTTTGATTCCTGGTCAGGGCACATGCCCAGGTTGCGGGCTCAATCAATGACTCTCTCATCATTGATGTTTCTGTCTCCTCTCTCTCCCCCTCCTTTCCTCTCTCTGAAATCAATAAAGATATATTTTAAAAAAAGAAAAAACAAAAGCAAATGTCAATGAAGAGCACCATGCCTTAGAGGACCTACCACCACCGTAAAGTATCCTGTGCCCTGAAACCTTTTTCCTGACCTGCAATGTGACAGGAAAAGGAGAGCGTTCCAAGCAGGGAGGGTGGCACAGGCAAGGGGAAGGGGCCAGCGTCTGGGCGCAGCAGAAGCCCTGGCTAGTGGGAAACGGGAGTGAAAGTGGCATGGCCCCCATCAAGCCCCTCACCCCAAAGAGGAAATCAACACCCAGAAAAGAAAGGCCCTGGCCTCTCACGGGGGGAGGGGGGCCTCCTAATGATGGGCATGGTCAAGTGTGTGTCCGGAGTTGCGATTTTAGGGCTCTAGCTATAAACACCCCAGCTGACCGAGAAACTATGTATGTGGCACAGTGCTGTATAATACAAAAACTTTGGTCTTTGTCCTAGGTTCTTGGTACAGACTCCTAAAATTCTTAGACTTTCCTTGATAAGAGTGTCTTCCATTTATTTACTTATTTATTTATTTATAAATTTATTGGGGTATCATTGGTTAATAACCTTGTATGATTTTCAGGTGTATAAGATTATAATTCAGCCCGACCAGGCATAGCTCAGCGGTTGAGCGTCGACCTAGGATCCAGGCGATCGGGGTTCGATTCACGGTCAGGGCACATGCCCGGGTTGCGGGCTAGGCAGCCGACCAATGACTTTCTCCTCATTGATGCTTCTATCTCTCTCCCTCTCCTTTCCTCTCTCTGAAATCAATAAAGATATATTTAAAAAAAAAAAAAGATTATAATTCAACATCTGTGTACTTTGCTATTCATAACAAGCCCTTTTGAACACACTGGGATTGTGCTAATAAGGTGACTCTGGGTGGGATCCCTAGATAGCTTCAGGGTTGAGGCTGAGCACCAGAAAGACCAAACACATGATTAGAGGGTGGGAATTTTCAGACCTACTCCCAAGCTTTGAGGAGGGGAGGGAGCTGGAAATTGAGTTACAAATCTCTGAAACGAGATTTGGAGAATTCCTGGGGTGGTGAACCCATCCAGATGCTAGGTGGGTGACATGCGCAGAGAGGGCAGCTCCCCTCCAACTTCCCTAGATTGCCTCTTTTCCATTTGGTTGTTCCAGAGTTGTATCCTTTATGATAAAGCAGTAATCGTAAGTAGAACACTCTCCTGAGTTCTGTGACTTATTCCAGTGAATTATCGAATTTGAGGGAGGAGGTGTGAAAACCCCCTATTTGTAATTGGTCAGGGAGAAGTAAGGGTCATCTGGGGACCTCACCTGCAGCTGGCATCTAAAGTGAGGTCAGTCTTGTGGGACTGAGTTTTTTAACTTGTGGGATATGATGCTAACCCCAGGTAGAGAGTGTCAGAATTGAATTGAATTGAATTGTTGGACACCTCGTTGGTGGTGGGGAAATGGAGAATTGATGTGGACAAACAACACATATTTGGTGTTGGAAAAAAACCTGCACATTTAAAGTCAGAAAAAAAATGCATATAGAAATGGTAATTCACAAGGAAACGCCATCAACCAGGTTTAAGGGAGACAAATTACAAAGCAGCTCATGCACTTCACAGTTTGCTTTGGCTATTGAAAAGTCCTTTGGGCCTTAAAGCCAAGCCTATGAGAAACAGTCCACACACAAAAAGGGGGGCTTCCCAGGAAAAACTAGATCTTCTGTTCTTTTTGTTCTTTTTTAAAATATGTCCTTATTGATTTCAGAGAGAGGAAGAAAGAGGGAGAGATAGAAACATCAATGATGAGAGAGTCATTGATTGGCTGCCTCCTGCATGCCCCCTACTGGGGATCAAGCCAGCAACCCAGGCATGCACCCTGACCGGAATCGAACCATGATTTCCTAGATCGAACTGTGATCTGCTGAATCATAGGTCAATGCTCAACTGCTGAGCTACACCAGCCGGGCAGATCTTCTGTTTATTTTAACAGCTAGGAGGTCCAGATGCACAAGTTCCCCCAGTACCTGTCCTCTCTGTCACTGTACTGGTATAACAGGGCTCCAGGGGCTTCGTGGCCTGGAATCTCCCTGGAGACAGTTCCCTCTGGAAGGATATGGAAAGAAGCAGCCGGACCCTGGGTTCCAGGATGGCTTTTCCACAAATGTCCTTTGTGTTGTTGGGCAAGTTGCTCCCACCTAGGGCTTCAGTTCTCTCATCTGTAAAATGAGGGGCACTGGATTTGATGATGCTCAGGTCCACTCAGCCCTAAGAGTGGGATTCCATGGCTCTAACTCAGGGAGGGTACCCCAGATTGCTGGAGGGCACAGTAAAAGAGTGGATGATAATTATTCGATTATCACATTGAATATTGAGTGTTGAGTAAAAGAGTTCTTCAGAGGAGCAAACAGCCTCCAAATGACTCCTGCCCTGCCAGATGCCCTCCATGAAGTGAGAGCGACAGGGTGCTGGCCTCACGTCACAGGGGCCATGCTCCACATGATTGGAAGGGTGCTCTGTCAAGCATCCCACCCTTTGCAATCCTGGCTTATCCCCAGCGTGGCCATTCCCAGGAGAGCAGCACAGTCACCACCCGCTACAGTTCCCAGAGCCTGCCAGTCTGATGAACCATTAAGATGTTGAAAGCTCATTCAATATGCACATGACACAGAGCTGCTGTGCTGGATGGTAGAATCAGGATTCAAAAATACGCCCACTGACTTGACAGATGGGCTGACGCTAACAAGATTATGTTTATTAGGGAAACACGAAAATCCCAAGCTCAGATCAGAAAGACCACCTAGATCAGGAATTGACAAAGCATGGCCTGTGTGCTAAATCCAGCCTGCAGTAGTTTTTGTTTAGCTGGGTTTCATTGGAACGCAGCCATGTTCATTTGTTTATGTACTATCTGTGTCGGCTTTCACGCTACAGCTGCACAGGGGTTGTATGGTCCACAAATATTCAAAAATATTTGCTATCTGGCTGAACTAGACAAGGAAGCCCAGATGGGGAGATTTGAAGTGAAAAAGTTGTGTTTTTTTAACTTGTGATTATTTAGTCTGCATTAATAACATATACTGTTAAGACAAGGAATGTATTAGATCTGACTCCTTTAGATGTCTTACATCTAAAACTAATACAAAATTAGCTCATCTCAGGGGGAATGCATGAGAGGGACATTGTGGTATCTCACAGGTAACCAAGCCCCAGAGAAGGTGGGTGAGCCTCAGAAACAGCCTAATCAGGAACTTTCTCTCCATCTCTCACCTCTTCTGCCTATAATTGCTTCCCTCAGTTAGATCAGCTTTCTGTGCACAGCCAAAACCATGGCGACTACACGTTTCCTGTCACTAGTTTACTACTTTTCACCAGTCTTTGTTTTTTCTCTTCTTCATCAGCACATAGAAGGATGACATCTATATCTCCCAGCCTCCCTGCAATTAGTAAAGCAAGGCTGCAGGTTGAAACCTGACTGGAGAAAGTGAGTGGAAGTGATGTACATCACTTCAGGCAGGAGCCACTGGGAGCAGGAGGGCCTTCTCCACGCCCTCCCCCATCCCTTCAGTCCTCTCACCCCCTTCCTCACTGCTCGAAGTGAAAGACATCCTTAGAGGATGGAGCCTCAGGATAGAAGGCTCTTAGATCCCTGAATCACCAGTTGGAGGAGAGTTTCCTAGAAGAACTACCCAAGGCCATCAAACTTTGCATGAGAAGGAAATGCACTTTTATTAGATTAAGCCACTAACGCTTCAGGGTTGATTCATTTCCACAGCCTAGCTTGCTATAACCTGCCAATAGCCCCTGAGTTTTATATCTCACAGTTTCAATCACCAGAGAGGCACTCAAACCCCCAAATCCCAGGAAATGAACTGATTGGAGTAGCTCACATGTTGTGCCAACCAAATGGCTAATCACCTGTCCTTGGGGGCAGGATCATAGGTGAGCGTGGCAGCCCCTACAAGGACAACATGGATGGAGTTTTGGGGGTGCGGTTTCCAGAAGGAGGCCTGGAGAGCTGGAGTGGGTGGAGGGGAGGAGGAAAAGGGGAGACGATAGACAATAGTGCTGGCCTACTGAGCGCTGGAGTGTTGTGCTCTGATCATTGTATTTTGAAAGGGATCCTGAGTCAGGATTCCTGACAAATCCATTAGAGCAAATTGGGAAGAGAGGGCGTGGGGAGGGGAGGAAGAAGCCTCGAAGAACTCTGACCTAAGAAGCAAAACGGAAAGAAGTGGAGGATATTTAATCTAGAAAATAGAAGACTTGGCAGGGACACAGGGATTCTCTTCAACATGGCAGAGGACTGTCCCACAAGAGGGACCCGGCGCTCCTCCAAAGGGCCCCACTAGGCCCAGGAGGTGGGCCTGACGGAAAAGTCAGGTTGCAGCCCAGCTTCAGGTAGAACTAACTGTGTTGGTCAATGGGAGAGGCTCAGGCTCTCTTAGGAGGGGCCGAGCCGGCCGTCAGGAGGGCGCACCAGCCATTCGGTTAGAACTGCTGAAGGTGAGGCTCTGGCCCTCCTGTCTATCTGCACTTTACCCTCCTCCGCTAGGATTCTCCGAATTGCTTTAAGTTGGTCCCAGTGTGACCAAAAGGCCAAGAAAACTCTGATGTGGGGGAGGATACGACCTATTGACATGGTCCGCATTGTCCAGAAGACAGCCGCTGCCTCCTGGTGCTTGGGAGCTTTAGAGGAGGGCTGAGTGGGCACTGGGGAGACCCTGGGAAAGAAGCTCTCCCACGGCTCTTACCGCCCCGCCCCCCACTGCTTACCCTTGAAGCCAAGGCTAGGAGGCCAGGTATGGTGATGTGGGGGGAAGGGGGAAAGACCTGACAACTGCCCAGCACTTTATGGGCCAATGGGCAGAGACAACACACCCTCAGAAACAACTTGGCAGCTAACATAGTGCTACATGGTGTAGAGTCAGGGGTCTTCTCCCCTTATTTTACACATGAGGCCTAAGTGACAGTGTGACTTAAGTTACTAGCAGGTTCAGGGTAAGAATTCTGCTCTTCAAGGTCCTATAGGAAGCAGGGCAGTGTATGGTGGTGATAAGTGGTGCAGGCCAGAATAAGGCCACCTGACTCTGCTACTTAAAAGCTGTGTGATCCTGGGCAAGTTAATTTTCCTCTCTGTGCCCCAGTTTCTCAGGTAGAGATAGCATCTACCTCAGAGGTCTGTTCTGAGGATTGGATTGGTTATTATTTCCGAAGGTCAGAGATCCACATAGACAGGAAGAGGCAGACCTAGGATCAGGCAGATTTGAAAGCCCAAATCTGCCTGATCCTAAAAACCAAGCTTCTCCTGCCCCCTACCCTAGCCATGCTTCCTTCCTTAGTTCATAAATGGAAATATTTTCTGTTATTGTCTCAGGGAGGGTTCCCTTAGTCAAGTCTGTGTGTACTAGAAGCTTGCAAAGTGTCTGTTCTCACACATGGGGAAACTGAGGCACAGACCTTTACAGTGACATGTCATCTCTAGGAAGGGGAACTGAGTCGTGAAGCCTGTGTTGGGTGTCTTTTGAGTCAGTTCTTGAGGTGAAAGTAACCAATGTGTTCACAAGCTTCTCAGAGGACCCTGATAGGCCTGGGCATGTGCTTGGCCTTAGGGCTCTGTGTCAAAGAGGCTGGGTTGGATCCAATTGCTCCTTTCCCTGGTTTCAGGTGCATCAGGAGCCTGTCAGTCATTGTGCAAAGGCAGCCCCTGGGGAATGGAGCAGGAGAGCAGGGATGGGCAGCACCAGGGAAAACATCCTGGCATCCAAGTGGCGAGACAGAAGGTCTCCCTGAAGCTCCAAGCCCCACCTGCATCGGCCTGCAGGTCCCTGGGATGCTGACTCGCTGAATCCTTAACCACCTTCCCCTGGGTCAGGCAGCCTCCTTCCTGTCTGTCAGGGGTGTATAAATAATTTTAGATGAACCTATTTTCCCCCCAAAAGTTAATGATGGACTTAACTACTCCTAGTCCCGTGCCAGGTTGGGATGGTGTCCCTGCCTTGGTCATGGTGGGTTAGCAGCTCAGGACTGGGATGGTGAGATGGGGAGCAGAGAAGGGGCTGCTGAGTCAGAAATGTGCACGGGGTGCAGCCATCTGCCAGGCCTTGGCTGAGGTCCCTGAGCTGCTGAGGGAGTGGCATAGAAAATACCAAGTTTAGAGCTCAGCCGAGGGCATCTGGGGGACGCGGGAGGCAGTGAGGCTGCTGTTATCAGAGATCCTGGCTCTGCCACTTACCAGCTGGCTGATCTTTGGCAAGTTAAGCTCTTTGAGCTTCGGTTTTCTCATCTGAAAAATGGGGAAGAATCATACCTCCCTCTTGGGAAGATCTTTTTAAAAGTAACAATTCCTCAGTTATACCAGCAGAGCAAGGCTGGCTGGAGGGCAGCAGGGGTGGGGCTAAGAGCCTGGCTTCCAGCCCGAAGTGCTTGAGTTTGGAGCGTGGCTCCGTCACTTTCTGGCTGCTCGGTCCTGGGGGAGGGGATGTACCCCGCTCTGCTCCTCAGTTTCCTCACCTGTGAAACAGACATAGCCATAGTTACATGCTTCGTGCGATTGTTATGAGGATTTAAATGGTTTAATTCTTGAAGGCACTTAGAACAGTGCTTGATGCGTATGTCACAAGAGTCTGCTGAAGACCCCACTGACGTTCCCATTCATCTTTATAAACGCATGTGACTTTACCTGTCGAAATTCCTTTTTTAAGTATCTGGTAAATAAAGCCTCCTTGAAACTGTCATCCCTCTTTCCTTTTAAAGATGGCACTGTCAGTCCTTTTTCCTTCATGTGGCACCAACTGCACAGCAGCCCCTGACCATTCGTTTTCTAGCCTTCTGGATCCCTTCTCTTCCAAAACGTGGCCGGGACTCCTGTCCACACTCTCCTGTTTGCAGCAGAGCTCAGCTGGGGCTTCCTGACTGTAGAAATCCAAACCTTTGTCCAAACCAGTGTCCCTGAACTGAGGGCAATTCATTTGTTCATTCATTCATTCATTCATTCATCAGACATTAATGGGGCACCTATCATGTCCTAGGAACTCTGTGAGCATAGGATGAATAGCCAAGGTCTCTGCCCTCAAGAAGCTCACAAATCGAGAGACGGGGGACCAAAAAGTAAGAAAGCAGATCATTAAAATAGACTTTTGTAAGTTAAATGATAAGAGGAAGCTGGCTTCCATGGGAACACAGAAGAGGAGCCCTAACCTAGGCCGAGGGGTTGGGGACAGTCTCTTGGAGGAGGTGACATCTCCCAAAGGGCACACCCTGCCTTGGCCCAGGGCATCAGCTGAGCACACCTGGATACTGCTGCCCAATGGCTGCTGCTCTGGCCTCACCAAGGGGGCTGACCCGGTCTAACTGCCCTCCTCGCTTCCTGGCTGTCCCTCAGTTTCTCCTCCTTACATGCTCCCTCCCATCACCGGGCCTCTCACATGCCATCCCCTCTTCCTGAAGCTTTTTTTCTTTCTCCACTTTGGCCCCCAATAAATGCCTTTCTTCTTTTGGATCTTGGCTCACACATGACTCCCTCCAGGTAGCTTCCGCTAACCTCTCTAACTAGGCCAAACGCCCCCATCACAGATGCTTGTAGAACTTTGCACTTCTGTTTTATAGCTCTGACATCCACACTATGTGACTACAGATCAAACACAAGGTTGAATGAATACATGACTGAATAATCCATGAACAAGGCAGGACACTGTACGTTACTCCTTATAGACTGTGGGAGTCACTGCCTCCGTTTAAAGTCATTTACAAGTCACTTATTTATAATAATTATCACTTACATGTAATAAATAATAAACATTGCAGAAGAGTTCACTTGTTGGTCCATTCACTCACTCACTCACTCACTCACTCACTCACTCACTCACTCACTCACTCACAGATGTTAATTAAACACATGCTTTGCTTCCAGCACAGTTCTCAGCACTGGGATGAATTAGACATGTGTCCTGCCCGGGGGACCTTGGGTTCAGGTGGTGAAGACAGAAGATAAGAAGACAAATAAATGAAAGAAATCAGACTTTGGAAAACGACCAGTCGTCACAACCCCACAGCTGCAGACCTTCACAGCTTGTCTTGTCTTCTAAGGTATCCTGATGAGAAGGATGACACTGACTTAAGAAATACAGGAAAACTCCTTGGGAAACCCCGGCTGGTGGGCCGGGGTGAGTCGCTTTGAACTGGCTGCATAGCACAGGCTGGCAGGGGGTCTCTGTTATTGGTACCAAATGCCCAGGAGCAACAAGCTGGCTGCACCAGATGAGGAAACACCCGAGCCCCTGGCTGGTGGTGCGCAAGGGCATGGCCGCTCTCTGGTGCCAGGTGTCCTCAGCTGGCCAGAGAGCTGCTGCTGGCAGCTGACCCCTAGGGCCTGACATTCCCCTGCTTCAGCAGCCAGGAGCGGGACATGGGAGCGGAACTGGTCAGTCTCTTGTGACAGTGAGTCCTGCAGCCCTTGAAACCTGAGGAGATGGACTGAGGTCAGGGCCTGCCTCTGCTCCCCTATGGGGGGAGTGAACTTTAGGCCTGAGTCTTTGCTGTCTTGAATGAGGGACTCCTTATAGCGGGTTCAGGGATGACAAGATCAGGGTGGGGACTGCTCCAGGGATGATAGGTGTGGGAGTAGACGGGATGATGTAAGGTTCTCTGCCCTTTATGGACTCACAGTAACACCTGCCGATTCTCTCCCTGTCCACTCAGCTACGCTTCTTATGCCAGCCCCACACTGTGCTGGGGATTTAGGATGTGGCAGCCAATGAGACGCGGTCCCCAGCCCCCCTCAGATCATTCGAGCAACATTTTGTTCTTTCTAAAGCACTTGGGATTTCAAGTGATCTTCGTTACAATCCTGAATCCTGTGAGAGCGTCACTGTCATTTAGGAATGGATGGGCAAGAGGAGGTAGAGAAGTGTTAAGTAATTTGCGTCAAGGAAAGTTACGTAGGACCAGCAACCAGGTTTCGTTTGGTCCTTCGTCAACTGCTCCCTGCCCCCGACACCAACAAGGGGAATCAGGGAAGTGGTAATTTATATTGATCTTTTAAATTGATTTTGAGAGAGAGAGGAAGGGAGAGGGAGAGAAAAAGAGAAACACTGATGTAAGAACAAAACATCCATCTGCTGCCTCCTGCATGCCCCATGCCAGGGATCAAGCCCACAACCCAGCATGTGCCCTGACTGGGTCTTAAACTGGCAACCTTCCGGTGCACGGGACAAATGCCCACATATTGATTTTTAATGGTTCACCCTGACTGTTAAAAAGGTATAACTTGATGAGTTAGGGAAGGCTTCATGGAACCCCTGGCCTTGTTTTCCTTACTCACTATTTCATTTTTAGCACCTTCCTCCTAAGCATAACCAAGGCCCATGTCAGGGAAGCAGATACATCAGAGACCTATTTAAAGTTCTTTCTTTCACCACTCAGGTCACACCCTGGTACCCATCTTGACTAGCCTCTTAGAAAGCCTCGCTGGCTGGAGGCAAAGACAGCTTGGTTTGAAGTTGAAAGGCCTCTCAGGTGACATGTAAGCTTCTTAAGGGTCAGTGACACAGCTTATGCTTCTGTGCCTCCTCCAAGCACCAAAGAGCACCCTGTTCCCCACGCAGGCACTCAATAAACCCTAATTGATTTGTTGATTGGGAACAACAAATATATAGTCAAAGTGCTTGGAAATACTATCTCCCAAAGGCTGCCAGCCAGCCGGGGGCTCAAGGAAAAGGTGTTTTTGGATCAATGTGCTTGCTCATCCCCAAGGCAAAGTTTAAAGTGAGTGACTGAGCGTTATTTTAGAACAGTGCAAAAATGGAAGCATGTAAATACCCAGCAGTAGGGGAATAACTAAGACAACTGGGTTATATTAAGTTTCTGGAAGACTCTATAGTTTTAAAAAACAATACACTACGCTATAGTACATTACAGTATTACACAAAGAAATATGTACCAGTTACCAAAGTGGGGAAAGCAGAATATGAAAATAATATAGATATATACCTATGTACACTTAGAAACACGAGAAGAAAACTTGGCTATTTAGTAGCTTCTTTTTCTTTCAAGTTCATTAAGCAAAGGGAATGGTTGTAACAGGGTCATGTCTGTCACACTATGTGATATGATGAGAGAGTCCCTGGGACAGATGGTCAGATGACCCAGGGGTCCTGGTGCTGCCAATTATGGGCCATGTGATCCTGAACAGCCTACTGTCCTGATCCTTAGTTTGTTATCTGTCAAGTGGGAGTTTTAATACATGTCCTGCCTATCTCACAGATAAGGTTTTAAGACCATTAAAAGTCTTCATTTGCCCCATTTAGTACGATAGTCATAGGTTTTTATATGGAAATAATAATGTTTGACTATGGGGTGCTGACTCACACCTGGCTCAAGAGTTACAAAATATACAGCATATAAATGTTATTTTTCTTAACTCCAAAAAGTCTTGCAAAATCGCATGGGTTTGGAGTAAGAAATCATGGGCCTGTATTAAGCATATTAAACATACTATTTTGTTTAATTTAGCATTTATAATAATCCTATAGAGAAGGTTCTATCATTTCCATTTTACAGATGAGAAAACTTGTGTGTACAGAGGTTAATTGCCTTCCTATTAACAATAAGTGGCCCAAGTCCGGAAATACTTGCTAGAGCTTTTGACGTGTGAGACTTAACAAAGGAGAACATATCTCCTAGTATCTGACATTGACTGTGTGCTAAGCTCTTGATAAGCATCGCCCCATCTGATCCCCACGGCACTGGAAGGTGTGAACTATTATTTGCCCCATTCTTAGATGAGGAAAGCTTAAGCAGGTGATGTAACACACCCAAGTGAGTCAGGGACCTTGGATTCAATACCAGGTCCAATGACCTTAAAGCCTTTTGCATCTTTTATTGGGCAATCAGGAAGTTCCCAGGGGAACAGGGAATGCAGAGGGCCACATTTTGGAAAGACTGAGAAAGTGGGTGGTTGCAAACAAACAGTGATAAATGTGGAGCAATCTGGCTCCTTCCATTTCCTGGTCCCTGCCCTGCCCTTCCCCCCCCCCCCCCCCACTCTCCCTCCTGGACAAGGTCAGCTGTCATCCAGGACGTGAAATGTAAGCCAGGATTGGGTGTCAGGTGCCTTCACTGGAGTCACAGGAAGGAAAAAAATAAGTGAATGACAAGAAGGGCTGCACAAATATGTCCATCAGGAGAAAAAAGTTGCTTCTCAGGAAGCTCAGAGCCTTTGCAAAAGCCGAGAGGATGAGATATTCCTGCAAAGGTGCCATCTGGTCCTGCCGGTCAGCAGGCCTGAGATCCTGGGGGAACAGATTGAGGGAAAGTCAGCAAAATAATACCAAACGTCATTAGGTTTTCATTTTTAAAAGGATCTAAGGAGGAAGTTTGCCCTTCGGTGCTAAAGAGGTGCAGACAAGGTTCTCCTGCTCGACCCTCGGCTTTTGTGCAGCAGGAGAGACGGGACAAGCCAGGGAGGCAGTGGGCACTCGCTGTCCTTGACTGTGTACCCGGAGAGGCTTGGCCAACTGTCTGCCTCTGAAGGGCTCCTGGGGACCCTCCTGCAGAATATCAGACTCTCACTTCAGATTTATCACGGTTGTAGCACGGAAAGTCCCCCATCCTGGGAAACCCCTTAGTTCCGGAACAGCTGGTCACTCCACAGCCGGCAGGGTGGGCAGAGCTGGCCGGTGAAAATTTCCCCAAGGGCAATGCTCACAGGACTTTTAATAACAGAGATGTTTAACATTCCACTTTAAGATGTTTACTGTCCTCCACTGGAATCTAATGCCCCCTCTAGTTGCTCCAAACCTTCAACATATTTACTTCTACACTCAGCCTTGGAGGGGGAGGCTAGACTGTGCTCCCAGTCAATTAACCTAAACTGACTTGATTTGTACTAAATCCACTGAGCGAAATCCCAGACGGGCTCAGTGTCTTGTCAAAAGTCAAACAGCCCTGGCTGGTTTGCCTCAGTGGTTAGAGTGTCGGCCTGCGGACTGAAGGGTCTTAGGTTCGATTCCGGTCAAGGGCTCATATCTCGGTTGCAGGCTTGATCCTGGCCCTGGTCGGGGAGTGTACAGGAGGTAACCAATTGATGTTTCTCTCTCTCTTTCTCTCTCCCATTCTCACTGAAAAGCAATGGAAAAAATATCCTCAGGTGAGGATTAAAAAAAAAAGTCGGACAGATAGTAAGTGGCAGAAGCAGGATTAGAATTAAAGTCTGTCTGTTTCAATACCTGTGCTGTGCCCCCTCCCCCTGACCTGCTCTGGGGTGTCCTAATACTGCTGAGACTCCAAGGGTCTGTGAGTGGGCTGAAGGCTTGAATTCCTGGGTAGCTTCAGGAGGGCCTCCGCAGGCCCAGGGGACAAAGGTTAGAGTGTACAAGGTGCGGTGTGTATGTGAATGAGAGAGAGAGAGAGAGAGAGATTTAGAAAGCTCTGCAGGACCTAGCCTGGTGCAAGCTACCCCAGAGGGCAGTCATGTTTATGTAACAGGTAGAGAAGGGTTTGCAGAAACCAAATAGACCCAAGTTTTATTTATAGATTTTTTTTCTCAAAAATTTATCTTTATTGTTGAAAGTATCCAGATGTCCCCTCCCCCCCATTGACCCCCTGCATCCGCCCCCACCCAGGCCTTCCCCATACTATTGTCTGTGTTCATGCAGACCCGAGTTTCAGTTATGCTGACCCTGATCCGCAACCCAGCCTCTAGGAGGACAAGACAGATGCTAGGGCTACAAGGGACCCCAGGCTCTGCCTACCATCTTCCCCTGCCTCATCCTGCCCCTCAGGAGGGGCTCCCTGGAAGGGACTGGGCCAGGCCCCCAATTCTTCTTTTTAACATCTCCCATATCCATCTCTCCTCCCCATCCCCTTTCCTGACCGAGGAGTCCAGAGCCCTATACACTCTGACCCCTGCCTGCCTCTCTCACCCACCTGCTGCCTTCCTCACCCCCTTTTTCACCAAGCTCCAACCATACCAACCTTTCACCTGTTCTTCAGACTATCCAAACTCCATCATCTTTGGGCTTTTGCCCTAGCAGTTCCCGCTACATGAAAAAGCCTTTCCCCATCTTCATAGGGCTAATCCGCTTCATTATCCAAGATTCAGCCCAGATGTCATCTTTTTCCAAAGACCTTTTAAGGGCTACCCAGTCTAATGAGCTCTCTATTCATTGACATACCACTCTGTTCTAATGTATTACAACCTGCTATTTTCTTGTTTGTTTATCATCTGTCTCTCCCCGTGTTGCTTTACAGGCATTTCATGACCTGGGCCTGGTTTCCCCACAGACTCCATCATTCACCCCGGCTGCTTCTGCAGACCCACGGCACCCTGCTCTCTCTGGTTCCCAGCCTTTGCATGTGTTGTCTTTTCTACCTGGAGGCCTGCCCTTCACCTCACCTCCCACTTTACCCCCTCTCCTGGCTATACCAAACATAGAAATATTTCCTGACCCCCTAAATCAAGTTAATCCCTTGTTTTCTAAGTCAGCTCATCAGCCCTCAGCACCCTGTAGTTCAGGGGAAGGCATCACACAGGGAGGGCAGAGACGGAGCCCACCTTGTTCACCACAGTCCCACAAGCCTAGCACAGGTCCTGGTACATGGCAGGTGCATGGGCAAATGAAAGTTTGCTGCATCAACTGCACTGGAAGAACTTAGCTACTGCTGCTGGCGGCTGTCACATGGAGAGTTTCCAGGGAGACAGCTCTCATCCTGAGTTTGCTGAACTAAATCGAGAGCTGGGGCCAGGGAGAGCTCGAAGTAAACAGAGCCCAATGTTGCTGGCTGTAAGTGAGCGCCTCAGCCTCTAGCTGGGCTAAGAGAAGGAAGGAGAGTGTTCCAGGGACAGGAACACGAGCTGCTGGCAGTGAGCAGGGAGCTGGTGGAGAAACTACAAGTCATTCTCCCTGGATTGCGTGGGACTGAGGGGGAGGCGAGAAATGAGGCCAAACCACGAAGGGCTGTGTAAGCCTCGCTAAGGCGGTGAGCTTGATCCTAAAGGTATTGGGAAATCATTAAAGTGTCTGGAGCAGGGGTGAAATGGTCAGATCTACATCTAAACAGAAAAATCACAGCAGCTACAGGAGGCATCTTGGGATGGAAAGCTCCATCCTCAACCTAAATCCTTGGGTTCTCTCTTGAGCCACACCACACTGTACTTTCAGCTCTTACTCTTGACGAATTCCTAAATGGTACAGGATGCAAGGACTTCAGCAGAAATCTCTCTTCTTAACCCCCAATGGAGGGTTGAATGGTGGCCCCACAAAAGATATGTCTACATCAAAATCCCTGGAAAATGCAAATGTGACTTTATTTGGAAAAAGAGTCTTTGAAGGTGTAATTAAATTAAGGGTCTTGAGATGAGATCACCTAGGGGAGCCTTAAATCCAATGATAATGTGTCCTAGGAAGAGGCAGAAGGGGAGGCTGCATGGCCCAGGAGGCAGGACTTGGAGTGACGCTGCCACAAGCCTAGGAAACCAAGAATGACGCTGGAAGAGGCAAAGAACAAGTCTCCCTTAGAGCTTTCAGAGCCTCCTGCTGACACCTTGATCTTGGACTTCTGACTTCCAGAACTGTGAGAGAATACTTGTCTGTTGTTTGAAACCACCCCATTTGTGGTTCTTGGTTATAATAGCCCTAGAAAACTAATATAACCCTGCTCTCGAACTAAGAAGCTTCATCCTCAGGTACTTTGGTCATCGGTGGACCTTTGTTGTTGTTGTTAATCTTCACCCGAAAATATTTTCTTCCATTGGTTTTTAGAGAGAGTGAAAGGGAGAGAGGGGAGAGAGAGAGAGATTGGTTGCTTCCCACACATGCCCCGACCAGGGTGGGAAATTGAACCTACAACCCAGGTACATGCCCTTGTCAGGGAATAGAGCCTGTGACCCTTGGGTATGAGGGGCCAGTGCTCTAACCACTGAGCAACACTGGCCAGGGCTATCATCAGTGAACCTTTAAAAACCAGAAAACTTCCTTTCTGTTTGGAAGGTGTGCTTGTGACAGAGGTAAGGAGCCAGACCAGACTACCAGGGGTTCCTTCTTCTCTGCACTGCTTGGCACTCAAAGGACACCTTTTCCCACACCAAGAAAGTGTATCACAGGGGTGAAAAGATGGACAAATCAGTGGAGCCAGGTCTTTGGCCAAGGTCCAAAGACTCAGAGTGAAGGTGGGGTGCTGGCAGGGCTCTTCAGGGACTAATGGTTTGGAAAGAGAAAGTAGGAGAGTGAGTTGCTCTGAAGTGCTGAGCAAAGATATGGCAGGAAGGTGGTTGTTCAAACAGGATTCCTAGCTTCAGGCGGCCAAGGGAGACTTGGTGCCCTGGAACATTCAGCCTACCCTTTAGGATAAGCTTACTGGGGCTGACCCTTGATAGGACTCAAGATAGGACTTCATTCATCAAGAGTTCCTTAAAGCACCCACTGTGTGCTGACTGCATTTTGCACTGTACCCATTTAGGCACCTCTTGGGGTAGAGTCAATATCTGCATTTCCAGACAGGGAGTAGCCAAGCCTACCTCTGAAAACATTGGTACTTGACCTTCAAATCTGCAGTGTCTCACTCTTTTTTGTGTGTGTTTAGAAAAGAAAGCAAGAATTTATTGACCGCAGCAAAAATATACTTAGGACAATGAAACAAGGAAGGGCACAGAAGCAGCAACAGGAGAGCCCAGGCTGGGCTGCTTTAGCTCACTGGGAAGTCAGAGAAAAAGGGGGCTTGGAGACAGGTTCAGGGGGTAAGCCTGGGACAAGCTGCCGCTGCCCATTGCTCCCCTGGCTGCAAGTCTCATGGGGTCCCTTAAAGATTAGGGGACACGTGCCTGTGGGGGAAGGAGATGCAGTGTCTCTTACCTGGGGAATCCTTAGCTAACCCTATAGACAAGTCAGGCTCCCCTGTTGGAGGCTACTCCTTTGGAGGACTATCAGCACTGTGGTGAGAACACGATGTGTGAGCATTCACGCATCTTTCTCCCTGACTAGCTGTACACACTGCAGTAACTAGCCTTGTCCCTGGCTCACTGTGGTGTCAATAAGAAGTTGTAGAACTAACAAGGTCAATTCTCAGATCCATCTGAGTTTTCAGAAGGAGAAAGTTTTCATCTGGTAGTTTCAAAGCCTCTGAGAACATCTATGGTAAGGGGCCCAGGCTTAATCTCAAGGAAAAGTAATTGGGATGAAAGGGAAAAGGTCCAGGGCATAAACAAAATGTATGTGGGAAGGAGAGGCATGAACCCTAAGCCCAGGGTTGCAAGAGGCCAAAATTTCACAACCCTTCCTCCGCAGGGATGGATCCTTGCAGCAACTGTCTGAAGTCTTGGTTAAGATTCCCAGACCTCCTTCCTTATAACCCCATCTCTCCCCCAACTCTCCCACTCCCAAACATGAAGCTCTCTCTGTGAATCGCATTTGGGCTCTACAACACCCATAATCTCACCAAAGTACGAAAGGGTGCCTGATGCATCACAAATCCTCCCCAAAGTGTCTTCTGCTTATATCGAAACAAAAGAATGATGTGGTAAGTCGGAGTTGCAGACTGGTTGCCCCCAGACCTTTCTGTGAAATGGAGCTGACAGTGCCCACCTCTGACGGGAGAAAATGCGAAAATGCCTTTGAGCACTCAGTGCAGTGCCCGGCCACTGTGGCACTGAGGTGGCATGGGGCTAGCTGGGGCTAGCTGTGGTAGGAACCACGGCTGTTGTTAAAATTAAGACGGGCTCCCTGTAACCTGCGGATGAGGACATGTTTCCCTGTCCACCAAACAGGCAATCCAGCTGTCCCTTTGGAGATAGGCACCCCCAGCAGACAAGGCAAGGTTGTGGTCATTCATTCACTGTTATTAATTAAGCATTAGTCTTTTGCAGTTTGGGCAGATTTCATAAGATGCAGCCAAGGTTCTTGGCCTTAGCTTCTTAAAGAGAACTTCTTTCAATGTACAGTTGTCAGAAGGTTCCCTTGGATTGGATGAGGGGACAAGGAAGGAAAGTATCAAGAAAGGAAGGCGCCCGCTGAGTAGAGGACAGAAGGAGCAGCCAGTTAAGAAGGGTCTTGAGTGCTCTCGGCCTTCTTGTTCTGAGCCTCACCTCTTGCCTTTTCTCTGAAGTCCCATAGGTAGACCCTGCTTCATTATGCTTGCCTCTCTTTCTGTAGAAACCTGTTCTAAGGGAATAGCTTTATAGATTTGTTTATACTAACATGTAAAGGACTGCTGGGGCTTTATACTCGCTCATTTTTATAAGGCGGGAAGCTTTCAGTCAAAGAAATAAACACCTTCAGGCGAGTAGGGGAGGAAGAGGGCCTTCTCAGGGATTCAGAAAGCACACTGTCTACTCCATCGGAAAGCCAGCCAGTGTCTGACAGCCTGGCTGTTGTCGGGCTGGGGGCAAGGGGCTGGAGTGGGAAGGGTCAAGTCATGGGTGTTTATTTGAACTGACAGGAAATTCTGAACCCTCCATTCTCTTCCTGGAAGTAGGAAAGTGGCCAGGAGAATGGGGGGAGGAGGGGAGAAGAAAGGCCACTAGATAGAGCAGAGGTACAGGAAGTAGGGAGGGATTGCTCCCTGCAAATGCACATCTCGGGGGAGGTGGCGCTCTCAGGAGAGTGCAGAGCTCCATGTCTTCAAAGTGTGACTTTTCATGTAATGGAAAGTAGGGAGTCTTGAGGTACCCTCAGCCTCCTCCCTCGTGCCCCGCCCCCCGGCCTCATGAGCCATCCCAGGTCTTGGTTGGCATGTTGGAGAGGAGCTCACCTCATGGGCAGATGCAGCTAGCCTGTAGCCACCCTGGATACTGCCCAGGACTCTCCATCCACCTCGCAGCCTGGGACCAAAGTAAGGCCTGGACCAGATTATGCTACTGGTGGGCAGTCGGGGGTTGGGAGGAGAAGTCAGGCTTCCAGAGAGGGCCAGAGCAAATACAGTGAAAAGGATTTGCGGGAAGTGCCACCTGCCCTCCCCATGGGGTGGCCCCACCCAGCAGCCCTCTCAGCTCAGGACTGCGTGAGGCCAGGGTGTGAAAAGCCTGGCTTCTGGCAGCCCTAGGAAGGTGGCTCCAAAATAGAGAAAGAGATGGGTCAGAGCCAGTCCTGGAACACAAACACCAGTATATTTTATGTGCACGAATGTGAAAAGAAAGACAAAGAGACTAACGGAGACAGAGCAGGCAATGGGCAAACAATCGAGAAGAGCTGCGGCAGTTGGGAGACAATCCCACCGCCTCAAAGGCCCTCTTGCAGAGCCAGGACCTGCAGCTCCTCCAGGTCTAGGGTTGCCTCAGGGTGGAAGGTATGCTCCCTCCCTTGGCCATAGCTCCTCCAGTGCTGGGCCTCTCTGCATCCCCTGCGACGTCTGCAGGGCCCGGAGCTTCATAAATACAGGTTCTCGTGAACTGACCCACGCAGGGGCTGCCTCCCCAGGAGACCCATGCAGAAGGCAAGGGATCAGGACAAAAGGCCCCATGGCCACTCCCTAGGTATTATTGCTGAGAATAAGCATAGGCCATTGAGATGCCATTATGACTCACTGGCATCAAAGGGAACAGGGCACAAGAGACAGGATACCTAGCGGACATGGAAGCAGTTCAACCATGCAGGGCAGCTCATGGCAATCTGTAACTCAGAGATGCTGCAATGTCCAGCAGAGAGGCCCAGGACACCAGCAGTTCATAAACAGCAAGCTGGCTCTCTCTGCCAGCACCCCTGCTGCCTGGCAGGGCTGGGATTACTCCAAACATTGAGTGCCTGGGCACTAAGGAATTGAGGCTCTGAAGATACCCAAAACAGAAGAGTTGAAGTCTGGGCTATCCCCGATGAACTCTGAGCCTGCAGATCCTGTGGTCAAGCCCTGGCTCATTGCCTCCCTTTGCTGGGGCTCTGTGCCCTACGAGGGACAACGGGAGCCATGGGGCACCTGAATGAAACAGGGACACAATGCTCTGTACATTGCCAGAGAGGCAGGCTTACCCCAGGACCTCCTGCACAGAGAAAAGATGGTGCTGAGGAATGACGATAGGGCAACATCTGGAGCAGCCAGATCCAGTAGGCCATCCAAGGGCTTGATCAGGCTGAGAATTGTGGAGGCCTCATGCTGAGAGACATCAATAAGCTGACCACCAGATTCCATCGTGGAAGGGAGAGCAAAGGTGGGTGGTATGGTCTAGGGGCCCACATGGGGGCCTGCAGGGGTGTTGGGGTCCAAGAGACTAAAATAGCATGGAGTTGGGAGAGAGGACCAAGGAAACAACTACCTAGAGGGAACAGGGAAGCCAGACAATCTTCTTCCTCTGGAATCCCCTCCAGCTGTAGATGGAAAGCAATCTACCCCCACTGGAAGCCTAAATCCCTAGAAGCCCCAAAGCCCTGGAATTGGGGTCACAGTAAAATCAAAGGTAGGACTAGCCCCAGGAGAATGTAGTTTGTGCCTAGATGTGAGGAGCCTACCCAGGACCCATCCTGTTGTGGACAGGGTCAACCGCAGAAAGCAACCCTGCCAAAGACAGTCTCCCATCCTTTCTCCCAACCCAAGTCACCACTCCTGCCCACATCCAGCCCACCTGTCCTGGCCCTGTGCTGTCTGCACGGTCTAGGTGGAGCAACACAGCAAGAAGAGGAGATTGTCTCCACAGGTGGCATTATCAGTTTTTAATGTTCTATAAAAAGGGAAAGGCTAATTTCTACCTAAGTCCTAGTGTGGTCAAAAAGAGACCATGTACCATGGAATAGGCTGTGTTCTGATGGACCCCTCCCCTTGGCAAGTGGGGCAGAGCCGGAAATGGGCTAGAGTGAGGTTTTCACCTGTCCACTGCCAGCAATGGACCTGTCATGGGCAACCAAGATAACAATGCCCATGAGTGTGGCAGGGTTAATACTGTTTGAGGAGCAAGCTCCAAGTGTCAGCCTTGCTGGGAAGGGTGAGGAGGGGGTAGCCCTGAGGAGGTTTTGCTCCAGGGCTAGGGCTATGACAGAACCAGAATGGACCCCTTCCCGCCAAGGATGGTCTCCAACACTGGATACTGCTCCCCCATCCCCTAGAATGCTAGATGCCCCTATGTGCCTCTTCCCCCCTCCCCACTGCACCGCCCCACACACACACTGATTTGTCTCTAGGTCCCCACTGTGGATCTGTGGGGCCCATCTTGTCCTGGCTGTGTGTTGTGGGTATCATTCGTTTTCAGCTGGGCCACTGCGGGGAGGGGGCATGGGTGGAGAAGAGCACCAGGGGCACTGCCACAGCCCACCAGACTGGGGCAACAGTGGAAGGAAGGCTGCAGAGGGTGGGAAGGGTGTCTCAGGGTTCTATCTCTGGCAGCTGCTGTGTTAGCTGGGGAGTTGGAGTTGGGGGTTGGTGGGTGATTGACATGGATAAAGGGCTGATAGTGGTAAAGGCCTAGAAAATAGGAGAGAAAAGGGGAAACGCCACCAAATGCACAGGGACTGAAACCTCCCAAAGCCCAAGGTTGGTGGGAATCCAGCACCAGGGGGCCCCCAGAAGGCCAAGAGAGCAGCGTGGGGCCTTGGGGGAGGGGAAGGAGCCAAGGGAAGGCTTCTCAGCCCTTGCAGACTAGCATGGCTCCAAGCAGCCTCCCGGCTGCCCAGTCTCTCTTTAGGCTGCAGCTCAGCAGGCCCCCGGGGAGGTATTGGTTGCAAGCAAGCACCTGAATATTGCCTAATGAAACCAGCCAAAGCCCAACTAAACCAGGAGAGAGGGAACCAGGTGGCTGAGGCAGCAGCCCCAAGCCTTCTCAGACCTGCCTCCCACTTTCTGCCCATTTCTCAGTCTCTTAGCCAGGACAGGGCCTGCTGCTTCCAAAGTCACTCATGTAGTCTAGTTGCTGCGAAGCCTCAGGCCTCCTGCCTCCTGCCTCCAGTCTCTGAGCTGGGCTGAGATCCATGGACCAATCCCAAGTCCCTCTGCTGCCCCAACAGCCCGCCCCCAACACCAACCCACAGGGACAAAATGCGGGCTGTGTGTGCCCCACAGGGCTGAAGCAGGGGGACAGGGTGAGGCTTGTGCTGTACAGAAGGGGCAACTCCACCAGTGTGGTACTTTTCTCCACAGGGTTCATGAGAGACCCCTGCCCCCCCCCCCCCACGAGTCCTCCATTCAGTCAGTCTTGATGTGGCCGTTGGCCAGGGCCAGGGGACCTCCGGGCTCCCCAGGCTCCCCAGGCTCGGCGTCCTTGTCGAAGCGGAGGCGGAGGGTGTTCCGGATGATGAACTGCTCCATGATGAGGGCCCCGCAGAACCAGGGCACGGCGTACTCCAGGGTGATGAGGCCCATGAAGTCAAAGTCGAACTGGGAGTAGTCCCAGGGGCAGGCGTTGAACTGGCGCAGGATGAAGCCGGTGGTGAACTCCCACAGGTAGGTCCAGAGCGTGTAGATGAGGCAGCGCACCAGCAGCGGGCACCGGCCCCGCAGGCGCAGGTACATGCGCTCCACGATCAGGATGGAGGTGCCGTAGATGAAGAGCGCCCACACGCTCGTGACCCCCGGGAACTTCCAGTTAAAGTTCACCACGAACTCCCAGGCCGCCGTGAACATCACCTCGCAGAAGTAGCCATGGATGGCGTACAGGTACCAGCGGGATAGCGCCGTCAGGGGCTCCACGGAAGCCATGGCACCGAGTGGGGCCAGCTGCTGGGGACAGAGAGGAGACAGGTGAGGGTGCGAAGGAGGGAGGCAGGGAGGGCTGAACCCCTCCTGCTGCCTTTCCACCACCCAGTCCAAGTCTCTGAAGTAACCAAGGTGGAGTGGATTTCAAACCTGCCTCTACCTTTCTCTTTGCTTACCAACCATAATCTTGACTTTATCCCATATTCCTTACCTGAGCCAGATGGGCATGAGAAATGAAGAAACCTCAGTGGTTTCCTCTAACTCTACTCAAATGCTTCTTCGAAGGAGGTGTCTACTACACTCCTTAGAGTAACTTTTTTGGATGACCTGTGGGAGAGTCAGCTATCCTGGCCCATCAGTCACCCCCATTTCTAGGCTACTAGCTCATTTCTCACCAGGCACATCCACTGGAGTCCCCATCTCTTCCCCCACTTCTTCTCAGGCAGTTCCACATCACTCATGTTTCTGAGATCTTTCTAAGCAAGCAGTCACATGTGTCTTTTATGTATGTGTGTTAACATGTACATAACCTAAAATTTACCATTTTAATCATTTTTAAGTGTACAGTGAAGTGGTAGTAAGTACATTCACACTGCTGCTGTGCAACCACCACCACCACCATCCATCTCCAGGACCTCTGCATTATTCCAAACTGAAATTCCATATTCATTAAACGCTAACTCTCATCCCCTCCCCAGCCCATATCTACTTTCTGTCTCTATAAATTAGACTACTCTAGGTACCTTATTTAAATGGAATCATACAGTATCTGTACCTTTGTATCTGGCTTCTTTCACTTAGCACAGTATCTTCAAGGTTCATCCACATTGTAGCATATGTCAGAATTTCTTTCCCCTTTTAAGGCTGAATAACGTTCCATTGTGATCTATCTATCTAGATAGATCACATCTTGTTTACTCATTTATCCATTAATGGGTTGCTCCTACCTTTTGGCTATTGTGAATAATGCTGCTTTGAACATGGGTGTACCGACATCTGCTTGAGTCCCTGCTTTCAACTCTTGGGTATATACTCAGAATTGGAACTGTTGGGTCATCTGGTCATTCTATTTTTATTTTTTGAGGTACGGCCTTGCTGTTTTCCATAGCGACTGTACCATTTTACATTCTCACCAGCAACGCACTGGTTCCAATTTCTCCGTATCCTTGCCAGCATTTGTTATTTTCCGGTTTTCTGAGGATGAACATCCTAATGGGTGTGAAGTTGTGGCTCCTTGTGGTCACATTTGTCCTTAATTGCTCCATTAAGCAGGGTTTTGGTGTTTTGTTTCGATGTTGAAAGGAAACCAGTGGGCTGACAGAGGAGAGAGTCTTCCCCTCCACTCCTATTCCCCTCCCCCTCCTGTCTTTTAAACCCAGTCTTCCAGGCCCAGCCCACAGGCCTCTTATTTCTCCTCACCCTTCACCAGCAACTGTCTGGACCACTCAGTGGTGCTTTATCAAATGCCACCTTATTTACTATTTTAGGCACATGCCCTTTTGATCCAACTAGCCCGTCCGTATACTCCTTGAGGGCAGCAAATGTTTCCAGTCTTATGTTCTGCAGCCATGGCACAGGCCTCTCCTGGTGTGTCACTGTCTAAATGACACGTGTTGTTTATATAGATGGTGGGATGGGAGAGTTCAGAGCTGCATTGAGAACAGGAAGACAGAGCATGAGAACATGAATCCCAGTGCAGCCAGCTACCAGTGGACACCAGGCTTGACATCACTGTCAATCTCTTCTCCAAGTGGGAGAGGGGTCAGAGGTTAACAAGATGACATCTGCATTCTGCCCGCACGTCTAGGAGCTCTAGTCACATCTTTCAGCTGCAGTGGGCCTAGTCACAAAATACCCACCCACGTGCATTGCTTTGTGGTCTTCCGAGCACTCTCATTCACATTTTGTCATTGGTTCTTACACAACTGAGATTCATGTGAAGGGCAGGTAGTTTTACTTCCCCCCCTTTTTTAAAAAAATCCTCACCTGAGGATGTGTTTTTCATTGATTTTAAAGGAAGGGAGAGAGAGAGAAAGAAACACTGATGTGAGAGAGAAACATCGATCAGTTGCCTCCCGTATGCACCCCAACCAGGGATCAAGCCTGCAACCTGGGCATGTGCCCTGACTGGGAATCGAACCCACCACCTTTCAATGTATGGGACATGAGCCACATTGGCCAAGGCTTTACTCCTGTTTTTTTAAGAGAGACAGTTGGGGCTCAGAGAGAAGTCATCTGCCCCATATCCCAGGGCCAGTGAATGGAAGAGCTGAGACTAGAATCCATATCTCTTGACTTCTACTTCAAAATTCGTATCACTACATACTACTGCCCATCTCCTAGGCATGAGTGCCTAATGTCACTCCCCTGTTCAAAAACATTCAATGGCTCCCCATTTCCTAATGAAACCCTGCAGCATCCTTGGTGTTCAGGACTCTCCATGATCTCACTCCAACCTACTTTTTCAGCCTCATTCTTATAGTCCAGCTCTCTCCGTCTTACTTCCATGCCTTTGAATATCCTATCCATTGTGTTTGATGTGCCTTTCTCCTCTCACTGCCACAAGTACAAACCCAGCTTACAGGTTACCTTCAGAACAAAATCTTCTTCATCCTCTCAGACATAAGTCCTCTCCTCCTCCTCTGAATATGCACAACACTTATTTTGTCTCTCTTTGGTACACGTGATTTTCTGTCTTATTATGTTGATGACTTGGATTCCCCAGCCAGACATCTTTCCTGTGTTTTGCACCTATATATCCCACTCCTTCCTGCACACCTCCACTTAAATGTCCCATAGGCACCTCCAACTCCTTTCCTAAATCAAACTCATTATCTTTCCCCCAAAACCTGTTTTCCTCCTATGACCCATCCTAATTACTGGTACCACCATGCCCCTGGTTAGCAGCCAGAAGCCCTGGCTTCATTCTAGCTTCCTTTGCCACATCCCTACTATAACATGAGCTCCCTGAGAGTAAGGACCTTGTCTGCCTGGTTCAGCACTGTATCCCCCATACCTGGCACACAGTAAGCATTCCATAAAAAGAGCAAAGACATTTCTTACCAGTTAGCAATTACTACATAACAAATCATCCCAAAACTCAGTGGCTTAAATATATTCTGATTTATTACTACAGCTCACCTATCCATGGGTTGGCAGATCTTGGGATTCAAGACTTCCATCCCGAGACTACCAGTCTTCTGGAGGCTCTGTCCTGTTTTGCTGGGGTGGCTCTGCTCTGCTTGTCTCTCATCCTCTCTTGGGCCTAGGGAACTAGCCCCAGCATGTTCTTCTCATGGCCGGGGCAAAGGACCAAGAACAAACAAGCCCAATGGCACCAGTGCTTTTCAAGACTCTGGTTAAGTCAGGCCCACTAACATCTTATTGGCTGACGCAAGTCACATGGCAAAGCACCAAGTCAGCTATTAACGCCTGTCCTTTCTACCTCTTAAATATCTCTGAAATCCATCTTCTTCTCTTCATTCCTCTTTCTCATTGCTGCTGCTCTGGTTCAAGCTTTTGTCATCTCTCACCTGGATGACTCCAAAAGTCTCCCAGCTCCTCTCCTTCCTCGCCTCCATTCCAATTCACTCATCACACTATGCAAGAGTGTGTTCAAACAGCAATCTTTCTAAAATGCAAACCCAATATTTCTCCCCACTTAACGCCCATTCATGAATCTTTAACGTTGTAAGGCCCAAACCCCTAGGGACAGCTGATAGAGGTGACCCCCCTCTACCTCAGATCCTGTCCTCCCAGTCCTTTACATTGATGTTTTTGCTACCTGGAGTACCCATCCCAACTGCTACCTCTACCCCACCCCCACCATTGCCCTTGAACCCATAATCCTTCAAGATCTAGCTCCTCCATGAAGACTTTCCTAAGCACCTCCCACTCCAGAGCTGCCCACTGCCCTGTCTGTCACCTCTGCAGAGTTCAAGTCTGTGACACTTCACACTCAACTTTGCTATAACTCGTCTGAAGGCCAGCACTAGTAGCCACTCGATGAATGTTTGTTTAATACAAAGCTAAGAGACAAAAGCAGGATTCCAAATTGAATAGTTAATATGATTTTGATTCAGCAAAGGCATAACATACATGTAAATAGACAAAAAATTTAGCTGCAATCACCTCTGGAAGGTGAGTGACATAAGTGATTCTTATTTCCTTCTTTGTACTTTTCTGTCTAAAATTTTTTCTAACAAATATGCATAACTTTTATAAAAATAAATTTTACCTTAAAAAATTGTTAAATGAATATGTATTACTCATGTTTGTGCCTTGTATATAGAAGATGCTCAATAAATCTGCCAGGCAAATGAACCTAAGAACGCCTGAACTCACGTGAAATTAACACAGGTTCTTCCCCAACAACAAACCGTGACTCACAGGTTTGAATAGGGTTTAGTGGTTAAGCGCAGGGCCCCTACATCCTACCTGCCTGGGTTTGCATCCTGGCTGATATGCCCCACCTTCAGGATCTAGGGCATCTTACCTGACCTCTCTGTGCTTTGGTTTCCTTATAGGTAAAGTGGAGATAATATGAGTAACTATCCTTGAGTGTTACTGTGGGGATGAATGAGCTACTAAGAATACAGCTCAAGAAAGGGTGGCTATGTCCCTGGCACAGTGCCAGGCTTGCTGGTCAGCTTCTCCTGCTTAGAGTGCCCCCTTCGACCTGAGGCAGGGTCATCTGGTCCCTGCCCTCACTAGCAGCTGGCAGCCTTCTGTGCTAAGCAGGTCAGGTCTTTACCTCCACCCAAAACACCAACCTGGCAGCCAAATAACCCTGTGAAAACAATACCCGCACCAACAGCCAGCCCCAGGGAGAGTAAAACCTCAGCTGAGGATAGTCAGTGTGCGCTTCCAGCTTCCACACGACTGAGCGGGGGGGGGGGGGGGGGGGGGGGGGGGGCTCAGAACCAGCCCTTGAAGGCCAGGCTTCAGAAATAGGCTGACATGAAAGGGCCAGTGTTCCTGGCACAGCTCCTCACACCCTCACTTCACCCGGAACTCCCGAAAGACCGTTGTCTCCCACCCCACTCAGGCCCCTCTGAACCTGCCTGTCCACCTGACCTGCACTTGAACCCACAGGATTGGGAGAGAGGCTTCCTATTCAGCCAGCAGCCCATTCATTATTCAGGTCAGCTCCCACCTTGATGCTGATTTTTTAAAACTCTGCTCTTTTTGCCTCTTGGTGTCATCTTTGGGGACAACCAAGAACAGTTTCCCAGTTGGTAACAAATCAAGAGGCTGTTCCAGTCGCCCCTGGAGCAGGCAACTTGGAAGGGCTGGACCCCAAACCCTACAAGCAAAAGATTAAAGAGGTAGCTGTCACAGGGAGGGAGAGGGCTACAACACAAGAGAGGATGGGGGAGAGAACAGGGGTGCCAGAGGCCTGCATTGTTTCTGGAATCTTCCGTACCTGGAAGAACAGGGGTAGGTGGAGGGGAAGCATACCTAAGCAGGGTCAGACGGCTTCTGAGGTGTGGTGCCAAGAGAACATGCCTGGTCCATGCAAGACAAATGGGGAAACCCAGAAGTCCTGGCTGGGGCCAGGAGATGGGGGTGGAGACAGGGAACAGGGATGTGAGACAGTGTCATCAGCTGGGGTGGCAGCACACACCGTGGTGGGACAGGCACTAAGACCAGTGGCAGGCATTGGCTCGGGTGGATTTTCAGAATTCCACTCCCCAAACCCATGTCTAATAACCACACTTTGAGCTCACCCACCCTCTGCTAGGTCCAGCAGATACCTCTCCCTGCCCTGGCCTCCCCCACCTAAGCCTCTGCCCTGGACCCTTTCCTATTTCCTTGCTCAGCCCCGGGATCAGAACCCTGGGAAAGCCGGCTCAGGAGGAGCCAGCAGCACACTGAACACATTGGATGTTGGCCGCTTTCTACTGGTGACAAACACACCATCCTGAGAACCAGGACACAAAATTGGGACAGTCCAGGAAAGAAAATTTAGGTTGGAGTAGAGGAGGAGAGTGCGGGCAACTGAAGGCAGGGAAAAAAGTGTGGACAGTTTCACAAGAGGGATTTGGGGGAACAACACTCAAGTACAAGTGTTGATGAAACTCCTCATGCCTGTTGATCAACGGGCCTGGGAACAGAGAGTTCCAGCAAAGACCAGGACTCAAGGAGACTTGTAAGAGCAGGACGCTGCCCCTCCAAGGGGACGGGTGACTGGAGGGGAGGGGGCTGGCTTTCAGAGCCCTGTTCCCTAGGAGTACCTCACCTGCTGCTCTCAGGGCCTGCTGAGCTATTCTTAGGGTGCCAGAGAGCAGAGCAAGCAGGTGGGAGGAGCCAGGAGGCCAAAAAAGCCCAAGGCAGGCTGGAAGCAAAACCAGATGAGATGACTGTCCTTGGTTTTGTCAGAAACTCCCATCTTGTTCCAGGAAGCTGAGGTGCGAAAACACAATGACTCCGGGAATTTTTGTCCAGAGGGGCATCTTGCTAGAAAATCAGGCTTCCCCTCCATGTAGCCAGGCCAGTAGGCCTTCCTCTTTCACCCCACTTACTTCCCAAATTTCACTCCTGTCTTATGCGCTGGGAGACGCAGTGGGGGCACAGACCTGAGGGCAAGGTAGCGGGGGCACAGCTTGAGTGGCCGTGAGGCCAGTCCCCTGGCAGACCCTGTGCCGCAGGTGAGTGGAATCGATGAGCTGCCCTTGCATCTGGGTGCAAGATGCAAGGTCTGAAACCATCCTGAGCTTCCGCTGTGGTCAACAAGTTGGTGGGAGGAAAACATGAGCTTGCTTCAGGTCCAGAAGAGAAGCAAGTGGGGGAAAATACCTGCGGCCACTGGCTGGCCCAGATACCAGAGTTCTACCCTCTCTTGCTGTGGGCATCCCCTGGGAAAGACCCCTGAGATGGTCCTCCTCCCACCTCTTAGTCACAATAATATTAATAATCAGACACTCTTCTCAGCACTTTCCATGTATTAATTCAGACATTCTTCAAGCCCATTTACAGATGGGGAAATTGAGGCAGAGAAAGGCTAAATAATTAACCTAAGTTCTTATGGCTATACAAGGCAGATGTGGGATTTGAGCCCAGCTCCAGAGCCTTCAGGCCTACCCAGCATACCGCACTGCTCGAGGCTGGCTACAGGCTCCTGAGGGCACTACCATTTTCCGAGTTTCTGCTTCTGGAAGGCTGGGATGGTATATGGAGAGACAGCAGGAAACAAGAAGGACATGAGATTCTAGGTAGATCATCAATGAAGCTCGGAATGTGTGTCAGAGTTACCAAAGGCTTTCAGACTATTCTAGGAGACCAAGTTCTGTTCTGAGGCCAAGGTCTGGCAGGATCCACACGAATGTTCTCTAGGGCCACAAGCTGACCCTCTCAGGACCGTGGCAGCCACCTCTGAGAGCCTCAAAGCATGTGCCATTCAAAGATCCCTCACCAGGACACATATTACCTCGAGCCTCCCTGACTGCCAGCCCGCCCCAATGCTGCTGGGAATCTTAGATGGTCCAGCCCTGCCAGCCTAGAGCAGTGGCCAACATGCAGGCTGCCCAGAGAAGCCCTGTGCCTGGAGTAACAGCAACCAGAGCGTCAGGGGCAATCGTCCCACACAGGCCAGCTGGCAGGGGAGGATCTTAGAGGGTCTCAGATGCTAAGCAAATCCCAGCTGGCAGGCACGGGGGGGCAAGTGGACTTGAGAAACGAAGTCAGCCCTGGCACAGAGGTTCCCCAGGGCTCAAGCAATGAAGGGTACTCCGTGGATGAGGCCCACAGGTGGGCATCCTGTGCCTTGGCTCAAGGCTCTTCCCAGACCTCACATGGCTGCCTCCCTGTTGTCATTTAGGTCTCAGCTCAACTGTCACCCCTCAGAGACGTCTGATCTCCAATCCAAAACAGCCTCCCCGTCACTCGTACCATCCCATTTAATTTTCTTCATAGCACTCTCACATTCTGATGGTTTGCTACTTACTCACTGTCTATCCCCGCAATTAGAATGACAGCTCCACAAGGGCAGGGGCTCTGTCTTGTTCACTGCCAGGTAACCAGTGCCTACAACAGTGCCTGCAATAAGACCCACTAGTGCTATGGAATGAATGAAAGAATGAATGGGCCTGAACAGGCCCAGGCCCTTAAACACTGATGAGGGCAGGTAGAAGCAGCTAGCCAGCTCAGCCTCTCTAGTCGTCTCTTTCTTAAGAAATACAGCCTTTCTAAAAGTTTTAATTCTAGCATTTTAAAATATCTTTATTATCTTTTTTGATTACAAATATAACACGCTCACAGCTGAAATTTAAACATTACAGAAAGGAATGACTTAGAAAGCAAAGCCCCACAGCATCCCACATCATCGAGAAAGTCACCATTAATGGCGTGTTATATATTCACCCAGATTAAATTTCGTTTTAAAATCCATGCATCTTAGAGAGAAAAAGCATTCAAACTTCCACTATACTAGCAGCCAATATCACTTCCCCTTTGCAATCTTTTCTCACAAGTTTATTTTACAAGTTACCCTAATGTACTTATTCTGCAACCTGACGATATCACTTATTAGATCACAATTGTTTTCCCAAGTTGGTAGATGGCCTATGCACCCATTATTAAAACGGCTATGTAACACTCCACACGCAGAAACCTATAATTTACTTAACGTTGAAGTTCAACAAAGGGAGAACTGTTTCCATTTCCACCATTACAATGACACCACAAGACACATCTTTTTTATGCCTGTAACAAAATAATTCAGCCCTTTTCTTCTCTGGGACTGCTTGTTAATGAATCATTCCAGAAGTGCGATCACTGGGCAGAGGGTGCAACAGTTTTAAGGCTGACGATGTAGATGGCCCTGGGGAATTCTGTGTTATGTGGGGAAGAGGTCTCCTCCCTGAGTCACCGAGGCCCCACAGTGGCCTCCACGGCCATTTCTCCAACCTCATGCCACTCCCACCGTCCAGGCGCACTCACACCATCCCGGCTGCAGGTCAACCCGAGAACACACTTCCTGAAAGACCTTCCTATCACAAACCCACTCTGCAAGCCCAGACTCGGTGGAAAACAGATTCTAGCCCTGAATTTTATATTTTTAGCTAAAGCTGAGAAATACCTGGTGACTCCTTTCCCTCCCTGCAAACTCCTGTGTGGAATCTGTTGCTCTGGCTCCCATGGACCAGCCCTGCTGCTCCTAAAAGCTTGTCCACTCAGGAGTGCAGAAGCGCCTGCTCTCCCTGCCCTGCCTTCGGAGGGGAGCTCTCTGCTGGCTGGTCCCTGGTCTCACAGAACAGCCTTCAGGCCAGACAGGCCTCTGGGGCTTGGGGATGCAGACAATTGTCATATTTAAAAGCATCATCCAGGGAAAGCCAGAGGCCAAGGCTGGGAAGACAGGCCATGTGAGGACAGGTAATGTTCCGTAGTTGGGGGCCTCTCGCCCTACACGAAGCTTATCTGGACTGAAGAGGAGACAGAGCTAACGGGACAAAAGCAGCAGATGGCTGGTTTTGCGGCAGCTCAGGTGCCACAAATCCCTCTCCTCCGAGTGCCCTGGATGCTCTACCTGGGTCACAGAAACTGATTGTGGCATCTGCGCAGAGTCGAAATCCCAGGGGAGAAACGGGTCTTATTGCCCAGAAGTGGAGCGCAAGGCTCAAAGCATCCATGAGCCTTCAGACAAGGAGAATTTGGGAAGAATTTCTCCTGGTGCTGGGTATTTCATGTCACTCACATCGCCAATTGGAGTCTGGCCCGGCTTTTAGAGGCCATGTGGCTATAAGATGGCTCCAGCATAGGACATGGCCTGAAGCTGCTGGACACTCCCCTCCTATTCCCCCCTTATTCTTCCCTGGGACTATTTCTTAAGGCACAGTTCCAGAAGTGGGACCACTGGACAGAGGGCGCAAGAGCTCTGGCAGGCCCTCAGATGAAAAGCAGGCTCAGACCAGGACTTCCAGACCGGGGCCCCTGCTACTGGGGCAGGGAGGGCCCGTTATCCCCAGGGAGCCTGTAACATACTCACTTATCACACCCTTGAGTGCACAGCTCCGAAGAGACATCAGGATCACTGTCCAGGAGAGTCCCCGGTTCACCTTTGTCCTGGTGCCTGGTTGGGCAATAGTGCCATTCTCAGCAGTGTGGGTAAGCATTAGTCCCAGGGCTCAGCTGATCCTCAGCTAGTGGGCAAGTGGTTTCCATGTGTCCCTAGGAATAAAAGAGGAGGCGTTCTTTAGCTCAAAATGTCCCCAGCTCCGAGCCACCAGGACAGCCAGAGAAGCATCCTCAAGGCAAACACCACAAGGCCTCAGCTCCAGGCTCAGCACTCATCCTGCCCAGACTGTCTGACCCCTCTGCTGGAACCGGCCACCTCCTCTGTCCTGTCTGCTCAGGTCTGGGTAATCCAGCAGTAAGAGCCTGGGATCCATCCCAAGTCACATGAGGGGCCAGGACTTAGGACTTCTTTTACCGCAAGGGAATGTGTGCTCACTTATAAATCTGAGAGGAGATATATTTTTACAATCCAGCTCTATTCTCATTTAGCTTCAAATTACACTTTCAACTTCACCCTGCAGTGGGTACATCTGTTCTCAAGGGCGGTCAGGAGCCTTGTGGAGGGCAGGCAATGCAGGACACTGGTTTTAGTGTTTGGGGAGTTAGAACAACACAGAAAAACAAGCACACCATCAAAACAGGTGCTAAACCCTCTGCCCACAATTCCACCACCCTAATATTTGTTCCATTCTCTTATTTTATCATTAGTGTTGTTGAGGCCCTTCCTATTAACATCAGTAACTGACTTCAGCTGATCTAAATCTGACTTTATAACTCCCTGGCCACATACGAATTTTCAATATATCCCTGAGACTTGACCATTTCATAATTCCCACATGTTTTGTTTTACTGTGAAGGTGCTGACACTTCCCTAAAAACCCCTTGAGTACAGCTCCATCTGTATAAGTCTATGGGCAGGTCCAGCACGGCCCTGTGGAAGGACGCACTGGCCACTAAGAAGCAGAGAAGAGTATATGACTGGGGGTGGGAGTTGGCAACATCCCTGTGGATGGCCAAACAGGGTGGACAAAGGGGTGGCTACCCCATGTTGACACCCACCATCACCTTCCTCCCTGCCCGCCCCCCAGGCTCTCTCAATGGGTGACTCAGGCCTCTGCTCCCTAAGCTGACAACTTGAAAGGCAGCGAGGGAGCTAAGTGAAAGGGCAGGGGTTGGGGACCTGAAATTCGTTGTGTGCACATGTGCTGGTGGGTGGTGACAGTGTGCACCCCCTGGGTGTCTCCCCAGCACTGGGAGAGGCCCCTCATGTGAAGTGAAGGGCAGAGGGTCTGATGGGCATTGGGCTCCTGGGCTCTGCCTCGCCTCTGTTCCTTCCCAGCTCCTCCACAAACAGGGGCCTCCAACCCTCCCCCTGGTCCAGCCTCCTCCCATGGCTCTGCCTGCCTGATGGTGGGCAAGGGGTCACCAAGGCACATACCTATCACCTGGAGAAAAGGCTTTAATGTTGCAGGCTCGACACCCAGCACCACCATGACCCTGTGTCTGGGCAATTCAATCCCACCCACGGGCACAGGCACCTCCCCTTCCCTGGGCCCTAACCAGGCCACATCCACAGCACAAGTAAAAACCAAAACAGAAACAGAAACCAAAGCCCACATCGTGGCAGCACAGCCTGCTGGTCGCTGCAGTCAGCCTGGGAGCCCAGCCCATTGCTGGCCGAGGCACTACCCTGGCAGATGAAGCCGCAGTGGTCAGAACAGGCTCCCTCCAGGGCCAGCCTCTCCCTGGGCGCCTCCTGATCTGGTCGTCCCCCGGGGAGCTGGTGGGGGCCGGATGAGGAGGTGATGGTATAGCAGGGGCCCCGGGCCTCTCTGACACTCCCTGCCCCCTTAGAGTAGGTCCCAGGGTACACAGGGCATTTGGCTCTTCTATGGACTTCAGGGCCTGAACCAGAAGTTTTTAGAGTATGTGAATGTGTGAGGAGCCCTGATAACACATGGGTAGAACTTAGACCTTTCTGAGTTTATCATCTCACATGATTCTCCCAAAACTCCTGTAGGAAGGGCAGAAATTATCACCCCTCACTCCCATTTTAGAGATGGAAACACTGAGTCTCAGGCTATTAAGAAATTAGGCCAAAACCACACATTTGATTCAAACCCTGGTCATCGGACTCTGGAGTCACCCTTCTCCCCACAGGACGTGCCTTCGAACTGCTTGCCATCCAAATCTCATTCCTACAGCATGTGTCTGCAGGCACGCACGCACACACGCACGCACACACACACGCACACGCTCCATTAAGTGTAATCTACTTAGCCCATTCTGTAAGCTGCTTAATTGTAAACATACAGTCGAGTCTGTCCTTACAGTTTTTCCCTCAACAGCCCAGGTGCCGCTAGGAGCTTGAAGGAGCAGAGACCACCACGTGGCTTCAAGCCCTCTCTACCTGCCTGCCTCTGCAGCCCACCACACCCATTCCCCCTTCAAGACTGTGCTCCCACCCCATCCCTTTGACGCTGACACCATTTTCCCATAGCCCCCATCAACCAATGATCCCACAGGCCTCCCAACAGCCTTCTATTGAAACACATTGTCCCATCTTAAAATCATTATGTCTGTTTCCCCTCCACATAATGAATTCCTTGAGACCATGGAATTTCTGTTGGATGGATAGATAAGCAAGGAAGAGACGGGTCCAGCTAAATTCTCAGGTGACTGCACCATGCAGTGTTATGAACCACACACAATGATGGCTGGGGACCTTCTCTCATTTTCAGGCTTCCATCGTGGCAGGGCTTCCTCCCACAAAGCACCATAAACATTGGTTTACAACAGTCAGGGCTGTCTCTGCAGATGAGATAAGAAATAAGGGTGCTCACGCTCCTTTTTCCCACCTCCAAGAGTCATCACCTGGATTGAGAGGTGCGGCTAGACGAGGTGGGTGCCTTGGGCCCAGGCAGTCCAGAAGACATGTCACACGAGAAAGTCGGGCAGGATCAGAGTGCCCCAGGCATCCCCATAGACACTGCAGGCTGCAAGCTCAGGTTTGGGCCAGAGAATAACAATGCCTATTCTGTTATTTCTACGATGTGCTGGCACTCGCCAAAGGCACATCCAGTTTTCACGCAAGTGGGATTCATTTCCCAAAGAGGTTTAACCAGCAGCTGCTGGCAGGAAATTCCTTCTGCATCATCTCTCTCCTCCCTGTAACTATGTAGGGTAAGCTGGGCCTGCAGGATTGACTCTCTGCTTCTCTGACTGGAACCCAAAAGCCAAATCTATCCCCCACCCCCCACCCCCACAGCCAGGAACCTGAGACTGGAGCCAGGAAGCAGCAGCAAAACACTGTCCCTCTAGCTCTCTTACTCTCCTCTTCCTTAACTCTCTCCAAATCTCCTTCACCCCAGACACCCATAAAGAAAAAGAAGATGCCCTAAAGGCCTAGTGGGGAGTCCTCTGGTTACTCAAAATCCCCCCCAGTTCTTCCCATGTGACACAGAACAAATGCTTTCACTTGTCTTGTAGTAAGACCAGCCCTGAACATGAGTGGATTTGGCAACTTCCCAAACCGAGGAGTGACCACACTCAGCTACAAATGCAACTGGAATTCCGAATCCCCCTGTGGAGCAAGGAGACCCAGGCCTAGGGACCTGACTGGCACAGGGAAGGTGGGTAAAGACAGGGGATGGACTCCATGGACCTTGCCCTTCTACTCTGGGTCCTCTCCCTCAGTGTTTGGAATCTGGGTTTCCCTGTCAGCTCACATCTTACCACCCTGCCTTCTGTCTCACCTGGAGGCCACCTGTCCCCTCCTCCCTCCCTCCTCCCCTCCATCCTGCTCTACTTTATATGCCCCTCCCAATGTTACCCCTGCACAAACCCTGACAGCCCAGCCCCTATACGTCGGAGGGTGGTCTCTGGCCCCATGCCCACTCCTTTCCCTCCCATCCCACCTCCTGGCACTGGGAACTGCTGCTTGCTGCCTGAAAGGCTGGACAGCTGCTGGGCTCTCTAATTAGCTGCCTGGCTGCCATCCCAGGGCCAGGCGTGTGTTACTGTAAAGAGCTGCCTCGCCTCCCCTTCATCGATAATCCCCTATGCGGACCACATCAGGTGGCAGCTGAAGGGCCCTAGAAATCCTCGTCACCTGAGACTAGCAAGGCTCCTCCTGAGAGCCAGGAAGGGACAGGCAATGGTCCCACAGCCTCACTGATATAGGACCAGACATTTATTTATCTGGGTTCTCCTATTATTGCCCTGTACTTAGGGTGTCCACAGGTTACCCCACCATACCATGCCTTTTTGGCAATGGGGACCCTGCCCCTCAGTTGCCTCACCAGCAGAGGCAGAAGAAAGCCCAGCAGGTCTTCCAGAGGCCTCAAAAGCATGACACCCAGTGCCCTACTTTTCACAGCTTTCTACAGCCAAGTCATCCCAGAGATCTCTAAACAACCAGGAGACCTGGTCCAAGAAGTCCTGTGGAGACTGGTTTGTTTACTCAAGGTATTGTATTCCAGTAGTCAACAAATACTTATTGAGTCTTCACTGAAGGCAGGCACTGTACTCAGTGTGAACAAGACAGTGTTCCCACCCCATCGGAACTCACAGGCTGTGGCGACAGACAACAGGTAAGCCAGCCAATGCATACTGTAATTTCTGATGTTGGGCCACAAAGAAGGGGAAAGGCCTGATAGGGAACAGAAAAAAACTGAATGTTAGAGAGTGAGTCTTAAACATCCGTAAGGAGGTAGCATTTGGGCATGTATCAGAAAGATGCAAAGAGACCATGAGAAGAGTTTTGGGAAAAAACATTACAGGCAGAGGGGATAGTTCAGTGAAAAGACCCAGAGGAAGGAGCAAGCTAAACAAGTCTGAGAAATGGCAAGGCCAGAGTAACTAGAGTAGGTATAATTCAGGGGACAGAAACGTCCTACCCTTTATCGCAAAAGTCTTCTGGTGGTCCCTGCAATGCCATCTGGGCCATGGGAAAGCCCCCAGTTGCCAAGTGAATGTTGCCAGTCAATGAAGATTCCCCTTGTAGACAGGGTCTGGAAACTGTGGGTCCTAGTCAGCTATTGTTTGGCACCATGTTTATCAACAAATGACGAGAAAGTAAGATCGAATGACTGATGGCGTGTAATTTCCATCTGCTTCTGATCAAAAGAATTTAAGTAACTTTACCAGGCCCTATCTTTAACAGGAAAGTAAATACTCTTTTTAACTCTGGCTACTTTGTTGGGCTTTCTGTCACTTGCAATCAAGAAAATCTTGACCAACACAAGTGATTTCGCCCCATCTGGACCATAGGTAGTTGGCACGAGGATCACATATCTGAGCACCACCTGCCAACCTCTGCTGCTATGAAAAGCAGACAGTAAGGTGCAGAATGAGAAGAGCGGTTTGATGCCTGGCAAGGCGGATCAAGCTCAGCAAGATAGCCATAGCTTTGGGGCTCTCCCTTCTGGCTACTACCCTTTGTCAAATCCTCTTGATTGGTAGAGAGGATGACTCACCAATCCTTGCTAGCACCCCGGCACACCTTGACTGTCTTCTGTAACCAGGATACGTGAAAACTAGCAGCCTGGAGATAAAGCATAAGTCAAGAACAGGTAGTGTACAAATAGATTTTCTACAAACTCCAGAACTGCACTATTCAATTTGATAGCCATTCTCTACAGGTGGCTATTTAAATTTTAATTAACTAAAAGTGAATAAAATAAAAAATTCCATTCTTCAGTTGCACTAGCCACATCCAAGTGCTCAGCAGCTGCATGTGGCTGGTGTCTATAATACTGGATGGTGCAGTTATAGAACACATCTATCATCAGAAAGTTCTACTGGACTGCCCTGCTCCAGCAGTTACCAAGGGTGGCCAAAAGGCTGCCAAACACACAGACCTAACCTGAGCTCCATTTCCTTGCTCTTGGAAATCCTTTCCTTTTGAACAGACACCCCTGCCCTGCTTCTTCCTTAAGCTCAGGCCGTGTTAACCAAGGCTGCCACTGTGAGATGGAGGGAGGGTTAACCCTTGTTCCATGAAAGTCACTGTCCACTGTCTGAAGGGTGACTTACATCCAAGAGCACAGGAGAGGGTCCTGGCTACTGGTAAATAAGGCCAGCCACTGGGTCTCTGGCTATAACTCAGTCTAGGGGTGCTGCTTGGAGTACTAAAAACTTCAAACCATTTATTGGGCATCTTCTATATGCCAGGTCATCTCCTCAGTCCCTTCCACACACAGGTCATCCCATCAGTCCCCTCCACTAGCCTATGAGGCAGACATTAACTCTCATTTACTCAGGAGGCAACAGAAACTCAAGGAGGTTGATGGGAGGGCCAGCACTTTTCCCCCTATACCACTCATGAGAGATGGGGATGTGTGCACAGAAACTAAGAGAATTAATTTACCTATGGCAACGGGCCACCTACAGCTGGCAGTAGTTTCTCATGGCAGACAGCTCATGTGAGCTGCCCCTTCCAGCCTACCCAAGTCCACCCAGGGGCTTGGTAGTGCCACCTCCAAGGGTCTGCCCATGAAGGCCCAGGTACTGGAAGGCGTCACATCAGAACCATAGGAAAGCCCTAGCACAGATCCGTCTTGGACGGCGGCAGGGGTGAGAACACAGACATGTGGCATTTATCCTGGGCAAAGAAGGGAGGGGCATGATCAGACTTTGGTCTTAGAAAGCTGTCTGGGCCATGCACTCCTTATCTCTGCATACACGTCCTGGATAAAACTTGACATACAGTAGAGACTCAATATCCACGTGGCAAATGGAGGGAGAGGCTGACTACAGGTCCTCCACGAGTGAGGGGGCCTGTCCCAGAGGAGCCGAAGGGCAAGTGTACTGGGTGGAAGACAGGAATGAAAGTTTTTCTGGGGAAGCTGTGATGGATGCGGTTTGCTCTGCACCTGACCCAATCCTACTGTCCCTTTCCTTTCAGTAATGGTGCAGAGGAAAGCCAGCACACACTGGCTGGGCACGGCCGGGCACTGGCTGCAGCCGGGCCCTTTCACCATGAGCCTTTGCCAGAACCCTGGCTCCTCACTGTCTCTCACTGGACAGCTCCATCTACCTCTAAGTACTGAGCCCTGCAACATGCTCAAAATACGGCTTCCAACAGCACTTAGGCAAGAGTAATTAAAGGGAATGTTATCTCACTCAGTCTCTCATTAGCCACGTAATTAGACTGCTGAAAATAATTAACATTCCTTTTGACAAAGGAAACAGAGGACCCGTTACATTCATGAGGACAGCTTCAAAGCAGCCCAAGCAAGGCGGAGAAGAGAACCCATCACCTCCCAGTCCTGTGCAGGACAGAGTCAGCATCCAGTAACTCAGCCCCCGAGGCGAGCCCAGCCCTAGGCTGGGCTCTGAGCTGGTGCACACGTGCCCTGACGTGCGCATTACAGATAACAATAACACTTGTACACAGTTAGAGGAAAAGAAATGGAAGGAAATGTGTGGCTGTTTCTAGATAGCAGGCCAGGGATATATGCCTGCCTCCCCTGAAGGCCCTAGAAAACGACAGAAAAGGCATTTTCTAGGAAGAGCAAATCCATTATGGTTTTAGAAAACAAGAAGGAATTATATGGATTCCCTGAAGAAGGGAGGCAGATGGGAATAAACATGGAGAAACCACAAACCCAAAAAATAAAATCATGAAATAATAATAACAACGATAGACATTCCTAGAGCACATATATAGGCCAGACATTGTTCTAAGAACTTTGGCATATATTATCCCATTTAACCCTCACAAAAATCCTTTGAGAGAGACACTATTATTATCCCCACTTGACAAATACGACTGTGAGTTACACAACTTTCCCAAGGCACGGTGCTAGTAAGTGCCAGGACTTCCCTGGAGGCCCAGGAGAAGCCCTGAGTGGATTAGAGCAGCCGGGCAAGTGGGCCCCTGCCCAACTCTCTACCCATGCTTGTGCCCTGGACACTACGGTAGGGAGGCAAGGGGGGACACGTGGACCAGCTCCTGCCAGTCCCCAAGAGGCGCATCCCACCCTCCTGGCCACAACCAGTGGTGGCTGGCTCTGGAGCACATAACCCAGACTCACCAAACATTTGACAAACATGAAACCTCGAAAGAAGCACCAAATTTGAAAAAAGAAGTTCTGGCTAGAAAATAAAATGAACAAATTCAAGAGAATGAAATGTTTTTAAAAGTATAATTAATATCCTCTGAGGGGCAAGGAAGGCTACTGAATCCATGAAACAAAACAAGGCTGTTAGCAGAAAAAAATTAAGGAAAGGTCCCTGCACCCTGATTAACCCGCCCAACCCCTCCTTCCCCAAACTCTGAAGGCCACCTAATCCTCCATGGTCACAGGACCTCTGGTTGAGCTGTCCTATGGGATCACAGTACCGATAACTTTTACACCCTTTACCTTCCACTGAGTCCAAGTTTTGTCTCCCCACCTCTGTGGTAGGTTCTTTAAAGACATGGAGAGGGCACCAGCCTTCTCTTTGTACCCCACTGGGGCCAAATAAAGCTGAGGCGCTTTCGTAAGAACATTCTCATATGTCAGTTGAGTGAATAACAAATGAGCTTCTGTTCCTGGTGGGAGTAGCAAGAAAAAAACTATTGTCAAAATGCGATTATTCAACAAGGCTGTGCCCACCACAGCGCAGGGCGAGCCAGGCCTTCCGCCCTCCTAAAGGATCCACCTGGTCCCAGACAGCTTGGCACTCCCACACCTGCGTGGGATCCAGAAATACCTACAAACCCAGAGGGGAAGGTTGGTAAATCAAGGGGTGAAATGCGGATGAAGAGCAGGATATTTACATGGTCTTAAGGTATCTCCCCACAGATTATTAGTAAATAATAATAATAGTAAATACGCAGTGAAGAAACTGGACAACACCTTGACCAAGTGATCAAACTTCACACATAAGGGACAGATGGACATCCAGTGCCTCTGGATGTAACATACTGAAAACGCACCTCACTCTTCTGTATCCCAGGTGGAAATGCATAACCCAGAGTCTACTCCTGAGGCAACATCACCCCTGGCCGGGTGGCTCAGTTGATTGGAGTGTCGTCCATGCATCAAAAGGTTGCAGGTTCAATTCCTGGTCAGGGCACATGCCTAGGTCGCGGGTTCCATCCTGGATTGGGGCATGTATGGGAAGCAACCGATGGGTGTTTCTCTCACCCTCTCCCCCCCTTCCTCTCTCTCTACAAAGCAACAGAAACAAACAAACATGAGGCAACATCAAACGAATCCAAAAAAAAGAACTTTTTTTTTTTAAAGGGGAAGAAGGAGACTATATTCTTCAAAAATGTCAATACCATAAAAGACAAAGAAAGGCTAAGGACCTGTTCTAAATGAAAGGAGACAAGAGCCACAACAACAAACTGCATTCTGGGCTCCTAGACTCAGAGTTGTACTGGACAGGACACGCTACAAAGGACATGACTGGGTCGATCGACAAAACCGAAATACACCAGCAGATTAGATAAAGTATCATGCAATGTTCAATTTACTGAAGGTTATGTAAAGCAATATCCTTATTCTTAGGAAATCCACACTAAAATATTTAAAGGGCCAACTTACTCTTAAATGGTTCAGAAGGGGGGGTAGGAGGGAGGGGAGGGAGGGAGAGGAAACATAACAGATAAAGCAAATGAGGAAAAATATTAAAAACAGTGATAAAGAATATATGGGTGTTTTGCACAATTCTGGCATCTTTTTTGTAAGTTTGAAATTAATTTCCAAATAAAAAGTTTTGGGTGAAAAACAACAAAGGGGCGCGTTCCATTAGACAGGGGTGGGGTGAGTGTGGAGCAGACACAGGGTGAATCCAGGGAGGACACTGGTCATCACATGTCTGCACTGGACACAGAAATCCCAGGGCTGCCAAGATGTCCCTCATGGACACATTTCCTCTTCCAATTTGGCCTCTTTTCTTACTTCTTCACGGGTTTACTCCTTCCTCTCAAAACTCTGCAACCTTCCAAGAGGACTCCCTGTGAATACCAGGGCTGATTAAACTTTCGGGTCTATGCTCATATATAGCTAATATTTTCTGGAAATGTTTTGACACCTGTTATGTCCACAAGCCCATAATAATGACGCAAGTTCTACTTATTAAGCTTTCTGGGTTTTATAAGGTATTTCACCCCCTCCCCCAATTTTGTGGCTAATACCACTCATGGTGCTTGACTCTAGGCCTTTAGGTCACCTTCCTCCCTGCTGAGGTCTCAGGCGGGCTTTGAAGGGTGGATGCCCATTTCCCACACCACCATCCCATCCATCCCCATCACCAGTGTAACCCCAAAGTAACCCCCCCCCACACACACACAGGCACGCCTCCCTCCCAGGTTCTCTTCCATCACAGCTGGGTGAGGTCACTTTAAATAACTCACAGCCAGACTGAGTCTCTTTAAGCAGCCTCACTGTGGGCTAAGGGGAATCATTTACTTATTAATTCAGAAATCCTTATATGCATCTTTCATGTGCAGACTATGTAATGCTAAGCAGGCTGGAGTATGAAAGCTGAAGCACAACCATGGTGCTGGTTGTTTTTAACACATTGGAAAGATAAAATCTTAGAAATTCCACTGTACTATCAAACACCAGAAAGCTAATAATGATAACTTGCATTCTGGCTACACTGCTTTTTACTTAAGTATTTTCGAGTCCATCTCATGATTCATGCATTCATTCACATGTTCATTAAGTAATTAGTGTCTGTGTCACGTCACCATGTACCACGGAGGCGAAGACCCAAGCCCCGGCCACAAGAAGCTGACGCTCTAACTGGCCCTGGGTTGCCCACCTGACCACTAGACACATGCTTAGGGTACCACCCATGATGGGGCACCAAAGAAAATTATTTCAAAGAAGGGAAAATGAGAGAGCATGGAAAGGAAACTCTTGTGGCTTCATTGCACAAGAACATTTTGTTGTTTCTAAAGCCATGATTTCCTATTATAACTTAGAACTCTGTTAATATATTTTTAATTACTTACAGGACCCTGCCCTGGTCAGTGCTGAGGGCCTCAAAAGGTTTTCATCCAGCCCGAAGAGTAAGTAGAAGTTGCAATCCTAAATGCCAACAAGGGTCAAGCAGCCAACTCAAATCAGTGAAGACTCAAAGCTCTTAAAAAAGCAGGACTGACAGGACTGGGTGAGGGATTCGTTGGACGGGGCGAGAGAGAGGGAGGCGTGGAGAACGACACCTGACTTCTGACTTGGGCGATGGCAGTGTCGTCCCCTGAGAGCAGAATACCAGAGGAGCTGCTGCGTTTCAGATGCTCCAAGTCTGAGATGCCCAAGGGACTCCAGGCTGGGCAGGCCTGGGACCCCAGCTAGGTGGAGCAGCACAAAGGGGGAGCACGCTGGGGAGTGAGGGGTGCCACCCAGGGCTGGCAGAGGACGAGGTTCTATGAAGGGGCCTGAGGAAGGGCCAGGGAGGCAGGGCACCCAGGAAAGGACCCTGTCAGGAAAGAGGGGGCAGGAGAGTTTGGGGCGGTGGTCAGTTGCAGAGGCAAGTCAGACAGGGACTGAGAGATTTAGCAGCAGAGGTCATTGGGGACCATTTAGGAAGGAGGAGTGACTGCAAAGGGTGGTAACTGAGACAGTACATATGGATAACTCTTGAGAAATTTGCTTTACTAGGTAAGAGAGACCCAAGGATGTTTAAATGCTAAAACTGCAGCGAGGGAGAGCTTGTCACTGGGATATACGCTGTGGGGCACACATGGGTGTTCTGGCTATCCTGAGGTCAAGGAAGGGAGCACAATGAGCCACAGTCCCAAAGGCCAGCAGGACACATGTGTCATTAAATCCCCTTTACAGATAGGGGACCCTGATGTACGTAGTTTAGGTCACATAAATATTGGGGCAGACCCAGGACACAGGTCTTCTAGTTTCTGGTCCTGGTCCTTCCAGACCAGCAGTTCTTAATGGGGCCATCCCTGGGATAGGGGGAGGACCCTCTATCAGCCCCACGGTGGATAGGGAATGCGACAGGTACTGCCAGACGCCCTGCAATCCCACAGCAGCCACAAAAGGACTCTCTCACATGACTTTAGAATGGTCCACTGGTCAGAGGCGAAAAGCCCATTTGTAATTATCTGCATCTGGAACCGAACTCCCTGTCTAAAATAAACACAGAGGAATTTTGCTTGGTTTTAACATATACTGAATTGTCCAGGAAAGCCATTAGAGTACAAATTGAGGGGATACCATACTTTCTGTTCTTTGGAACTCTACCAAGCGTGGTTCCCCATTTTGGAAAATCATGTCGACCTCAGCAGCACCTCCCCTGGTATTCGAGTCACCCACACAACACACCTGCATCTTGTGGATATTTGTGGCTGTTACATTCTTCTCAGTGATTCTATGTACAGGTTCCAGCATCTGACTCCTTCCTTCTGGCTTCCGTGTAGTCATACTCAAGCAAGTATATCTTAGGAAATGTGATATTGTGTAACTAACTTGTTCTGTACTTCTCTCTTCTATTACAATTAAGGCATTTTATTGATATTTTTAAACTTATGTAAATAGGTAGATCATATTATCTATGAATTCTGCTCAGGGTAATTAGGAGGCATTATAAATATTTGCTAAATATAAAGGGGGCACCATCCCAAACACCATGTGCCCCTAGAAGCAAGAGAAACTGTGGTGCTGAGGGAAATGCAGGGGTGAGCAGAATCAGTCTGGCTTCACATGATCAATCCCACGGGATAAACTCAATGGTCTCTAACAAGATACCCACATGAAGCTCGTGGGTGGGTATACTGACAACATGGTAAGTCTATGGGGCTTAAGAAAACTAATTGGGCACCTTTGGGAAATTTCATTTATACGATTAATTTAAATTATGCCCTATCTCAGCATTTTCCAGCCTAATGACAATACGTACAAGACCACAAGTCAATCTGCAGGGGCCAGGGCAATGAGAAATGGTTCAATGTCCAGAGGCAAAGATGTGTTTAGAAGAAGCCAAAGCAATAGGTGCCAGGCTCGGTCTGGGGAGTATCTTCTTAATGGATGAGATGAGTAAACAGTTTGTAAGAGGATGCATAAGGAAGTGTATTTATGGAAAATGCTACATCGTGAGGAATTGTGGACAGGCATAGGGATAGAGAAATGATCTCCGAGGACCTCCAATAGGTTAAAAAGGCAGGCCAGAAATACTCAGGGCTCGGATTCTGCGAGGGGCTGGTTATTTAATGGTGGGGATGTGGAGGCATTAAGTCCCATGGGCATGCCCATCACGGCCAAACAGGAACAAAGTGGGGGGAAAGTGTGTCCTTCAATCAAGAGAAGATAGCTAACTGACTCATGTGCCCTCTCCAAACTGAGGATGCACGGGCCTAGGGAGAAAGGAGGGGGTAGCCTGCTGGCTTGGAGTGCCAATGGGAGGGCCAGAAACGGCTTTCTGAGTAGGCTCTTCCACTAACAGTCACCATTCATCTCCCCTCCTCTCGCTTTCCTTAATAAAAAATAAACACAATAGAACATATTAGATCCCATCATTGTACATTTTTATATTGTTTTCATATTTTTCCAAGAGCACTAGTATATTAAAAAAAATTTTTTTAAACATCAGGTCAGAGCAGCTGTAGGAATTAACAAGCAGATACACTTTCAAATGAGTATTTGCATCACTTCCCAGAAGGGAGTAGAGGAACCAGGCTCATTAGAGCTCCAAAGATGCACCCACACGTAGGAAGTACATCCAGGAACCAACTTGCAAGTCCCTCTGGGAAGCTGACTCGGCTAAGGGGCCAACAGGGACCCCAACCATGTTACATCGAAACAGGGACACCCAGCAGGTACCATCCATCTTGAGGGCACACCAGTTCATCTCAGAGACAAGGTAGTGGGAAGAGAAAAAGAGTCATGCAGGGCCAGGACTGACTAGGGTGAGGCAAGAGAACCATCTGCTTCAGGCACAAAATTTAAACTTAAGGTGTGCCCAAAATAGCTTAGTAATCCAGATACATGATATCGTCATGCAATATTTTACAAAATCAAATTGGTCAACTCAGGTACAGGCTGTAGCTGCATTGGAACCAAGGCCAGGATTAGGGCCAGACCAACGATGCAGGGTCAGGTGAGGTTCTGTGATGTTGAAAGAGTCCCACATAACGAAGCCCTATCCCACCCCCGGTGCCAATCGCACCTCTGTGGAGAAACACCACACAGTCCCCTATCTGAAACCTTTGCAATGCAGGAGTTTTTAAAAAGGTAATGTAGAGCACATCTCACAGATTACATAGCCCCACAGCAGGGTCTAGGGCAGCACCCCCCCCCCCAATCAAACACATGAACATTTCTGCGGCCACATCTATGAATGTTCACACTCCGCAGAACAGACAACCAGTGGCCTCACATTAGTCCAGGTCAGGTTTTGCCAACATGCAAGTTAAAGAAAAGCTTTCAGTTTTAGGCCGTCATGGATTTTGAAACTATAGCTAAAGAAGTGTGAGTCTTAATAGCACTACATTCGCTTTCTTATAGAAAGAAAGGCAGCAGATTGGACCCAAAACTTTTGTTATAAACTTATGCAGAAAAAACAACTCCAAAGTCCTCACCAGTGATCCCCCAGAAGGCGATTTCTAAAAGTTGGTCAAGCCCAGAGCTGACTTACAACAGTATTTCCCACCAGCCAGCCAACTGCTATTATTAAACACCTTCTATACCTCAAACCCTGGGCAGAGTCGGCAGGTGCTGACATACAAGACACAGTTCCAGCCCTCAAGAGCTTAGAAGGTGTAGGGACAAGAAGGTAAACACGTATCATAGAATTTTGACAACTAAAGGGAACTAATCCACACGCACACTTTAAAAATGATGAAACCGGGCAGTTAACGGCAGAAAGAGATCAGAATCTGGGTTAGCTAACTGCTCTTCTTTAAAAAAAATTTTGTTGATTGATTTTGGAGAGAGAGAGAAAGGGAGAGAGACAGAAACAACAATTTGTTGTTCCACTTACTTACGCATTCATCGGTTGCTTCTTGTATGTGCCCTGGCTGAAGACTGAACCTGCAACCGTGGCGTATCGGGACAATGCTCTAACCGACTGAGCTACCTGGCCAGGGCCTTCACTGCTCCTTCCGCATGCTCCTCGCATAATCGTTGCCAATTCAGTGATGAAATTAGGAGAGGAGTCAAAGATCCCAGCTGAAGTGGTTTTGGCCCAATGTACCTTTGCAGCAAAGAATGAGCTCCAACTTTACAAAGAACCTTGGTTTGGGGAGCCAGCAAAGCAGACGAGGGCTGTCTGGGCAGGAAAATGATATGAGATACGGGGTGGGCATGTGCCTGGCAGCTTAGCCAGGCATGTGGATTAGGATCAGGTAAAGGGCACAGAAGGAGTGTTGGGAAAGCGGGTAAAAATGATGCATGGAGAGCCTGAATGCCAGAGTGGAGAACCGACAAGTCCTAAGGCAGCATTTCCCAATCATTCGCCTCCTGCCTTTGTGACTGATCATGGCTGCCTACCGCCCTTGTGAGAAGAGACAGAGTGCAGTGATTTAAAACTGAACACTCTGGGGTGAGATTCTCTCCATCTGAATCTGGGCTGTTGCCAACTCTGTGACCTTGGACAAGCTGCTTAAGCTCTCTTTGCCTCAGTTTACTCGTTTGTAAAATCGAGACAATACAGGTACCTCTCTCATGAGGGTTAAATAAAAGGGGGTGTTTATTGTACTGAAAACAGTATCTAGCATTCTAAGTACTCAATAAATGTTAGATGTTGTTAACCTTTTTAGTTAAGTATATACTGTAGCCTTATCCTAAGCAGTAATAACCATGAAGTCACGGGCTTCTTTGACAGTTAAGGCTTTTTGTTTTGCTTTTGTAATCCTCATCCAATGATATTTTTTCCATTGCTTTTCAGAGAGTGTGGAAGGGAGAGAGAGAGAGAGAGAAAGAGAGAGGAGATAGAGAAACACTGATTGAGAGAGACACATAGATTGGTTGCCTCCCACACACGCTCCTGGCTGGGGCTGGGGATCCATCCTGCAACCCAGGGACACGCCAGAATCAAACCTGGGAACCTCCAGTCTGAGGGCCAACACTAATCACTGAGCCAAACTGGCTAGGGTGACAGTTATGGCTTTGATAATACACATATAACAAGAGGTTAAATTGAAAGTCTTAACTAAGGCACCAAGTACAACAGATCTGACGCTCCCAAGCTGGTAAGAGGGGCTTCCACAGGACTACTCCAGAAACTTGATGTCTGACCCTGCAACTAGGACAGGGTGCACTGTCATCTGATCATCACCTGAAACACCCAAGGTATGAGACATAACCTGGCCATTTGCTATTGGAGGAGCCAAGGGAAATGGCTGAGCTGGGGGTTGGCCTGCATTCCCAGGTTCACTAGGGGTGGACTGTTACCACAAAAAATGTGTGATTGTTTCCTTGGACTTGCATGGGCCACATGCAACAGAGGCCCCTTGTCCAAAAGGGCCCCTCAGACAGACTAAAGGACTTTAGTCGAAAGAGGCTGAAGGTGAACCACTGCATTTTAGAGGCTAAGGAAAGAACAATGATCTAGAATACAGGATAATTTGCTCTTTTCAAGACAAACAGCAGTGAATGGTCCCAGCAATTGCAGGGGTGGGAGGTTGGGGGTTGAGTCTCTGAGAAACCATGAACTTTGACACAAAAGAAATAATCGGCATTAAATACCTGCTGGGCTCAGGAAGCTGGAAGCTGGCAGACAGCAGTGCTGGCCAAGTGAAACTTTTCCTGTCCCTCCCAACCCACTGACAAACGACTAGACACATTAAATACTGAATTGTGACTTAAAGTGGCCAGAGGACCTTCTACTGCATGAGAATGACTAGAAAAGGTATGGGGACTGATTGAGTTTTCATCCCAGGGAAGGGAAGGAACTAATCCCTCTGAAAAACATAAAGGGACAGTAGGAGACAAAATTAAGTCACTTTATGAACACATCCCAATGAGTCATGTTTCTTTATACTAATTAGAAACATAGTTATTAAAATGGAATGTTTATCCCTGTACCAACTAAAATTATCTCTCACATTCCCATTGGTATAGTAACCACCATTAGAAATAACTGGTATATAAGCCGGGCCAGGTGTGGCTCAGCGGCTGAGCGTCAACGTAGGATCCGGGAGATTGCGGTTTGATTCCATCAGGGCACATGCCCGGGTTGCGGGCTTGATCACCGGTCCGGGGCATGCAGGAAGCAGCCGATCAATGACAACTCTCTCATCATTGATGTTTCTATCTCTCTCTCTCCCTCTCACTTCCTCTCTCTGAAATCAATAAAGATATATTAAAAGGAAAGAAATAATTGATAAAGGGCAATAAAGAACTAAGGAAAACAGCAAGGCCAGAAGGGAGAGAAAAGATTAGTTTGGTGGGTTCGGTGGGAATTCATTTGCTCCTCAACTCTGAATATGATAAAATGAAAATAGAGCCCGGCCGGGCGTGGCTCAGCGGTTGAGCGTCGACCTGGGATCCAGGCGATCGGGGTTCGATTCCTGGTCAGGGCACATGCCCGGGTTGTGGGCTCCATCAATGACTCTCTCATCATTGATGTTTCTATCTCTCTCTCCCTCTCCTTTCCTCTCTCTGAAATCAATAAAGATATATTTAAAGAAAAAAGAAAATAGAAGATGTATCAACGGATAGCAGAATCCAAGAGTCCTTGGACAAATGGCTTTGTTCAAAGGGAAATCCAGATGGCTCAAGTGCATGCACAGAAAAGCTGTGATTCCCTGAGTTAGTTCCTAAGCTGAGTTTATGATGTGATCTTGCTCTTTTAGGCCAGAGCAAAGGCAGCAGAGAAGAGGCACGCTCTCACGACACTGAGTCACCTGGAAAGCATCAGCCAATGTCCCTAAGTCCTGGAGCCCTGGGTGGATCCTGGGCCAAACCAGTCCGTGGAGTCTGCCAAGTCCAAATGCAGAATGTAAAACACACCACTGCACCAATTCCCTGCTGCCTTCACTTAGGCAGTTGGAATGTAAGGGGTGTGTGTGAAGTTTAAGACAAGATACAAGGGGTGCTTCCACAGTTTAGGAGGTAGAGAGTACACAGCTCTCAGCTGCCTCGATTAAACGGTCATCAGAATAAGGAAACTAGAGGAACTCATGTCATGTGCCCAGAGTCACTGAGCTGATACAAGAGCCCAACCCCCTGACCCCTAGCACAATGCCCCACTGTACCCCATCATGCTAACTCTCAAAGGGGGTCAGCTCACCTCCTCCAGGCCACCACCCCAACCTTCATTCTTCTTCCACACACACCTCAAAATGGTAGAAGAGCCTCAGAGTTAACTTGCCTGAAAGAAAAAAGGGTAAAGAAATGAGAATCATCTCAATGAACCAGTTGATCACCTTCGAAGGGAGTAATCAGTGGCCACAAATCCTTTCTCAGGAGAATGGGATAGTCTGCTGTACTTTGTAGAGTGTACCTGGGACCCAAAGTCATAATTAGGTCTCCACAGCCAAACTGTAATAACGGGCAGGGGAAGGCCCAGAAATGAGGTTGGAGGATGAGTGGAGTCAAGAATCTGGGAAGATAAGCTGCTATGACTAGTGACAATAGGGTGACAGAAAGAAAAATGCTGCCCAGAGAGCCTGTTAAGCAAGAGAAAACAAATGGCATCAAAATGAAATGGGGTTTATGAGATACATCCTATGTCAAACAGGAAGTCTCTTCTCCTTACGGTAACTCCCAGGCTATCTGGTCTACTTCCCCGATGCAGGGTATTGACTTCTCTCTTCTTCCCGAACATTCACTGGGATCTTTATCAAATAAGAATCTGGAATTCCAACTCCATTTAACTAGCTGTGTTTAATCCACATAAGCTCTCCTTCTTATAGCTTAACTAATACTACTTCCACTTTTACCTTCTCCCCAGCATACAATCCATAGAACACAATGAAATCAGACGGATCTCAGTTCAAATCCCACTTAGACGCATGCTAGCTGTGGGACATGTGCAGTCATTTTAACTTTCAGACCCTCAGTTTTTCTAGCTGTAAAATGGGGATAAATAAGTAGCTATCTCATTGCTATGAAAGAAGAACATATATCAAGTGCTTAGCCCAGTGCCTGGTATATAGTAAGTATTCAATAAATGGTGGCTGTTATTGTTATTATTGCTATGAGTTCTGAAGCCAGCTGAAGCTCCATTTGTGGAATTAAGTATCAGAGGGCTGACATGGGTTGTCCAAGGTCATACAAGTGAGTCAGGAAGGGATCCCAGGTTTTCTCATTGCAGAATCCTTTACCACCCGTCAGCTCCTACACAAATAGCGTCATTGCCCAATGACCTAGAAATATGGGGATCTGATCACATCCAAGTACCACAGCTGATGATTTAATAAGCCCTCACCATGTGCTAAAAACCATGTAGGCTATATGAAACCTTTAAGGCTTCTACAGATCAGACTAGAAAGGTCATCACCTTTTAATGGCTGGCAAAAACACAAATTAAAAAACAAAAATCTGGAGCTGTTGTCCTGGCCCATGGTGGCTCACTTGCTTAAGTGACATTCCATGCACTGAAAGGTTGCCCGTTCGATTCCAGGTCAGGGCACATGCCCAGGTTGTGGGTTTGATCCCCAGTCCTTGGGGGGGAGCAACCAATCAATGTTTCTCTCTCACATCGATGTTGCTCTCTCTCTTTCTCCCTCTCCCTTCCTCTCTCTCTAAAATCAATAAAACATTTTTTTAAAAATCTGGAGCTGCTGCTTGCTTGTGTTGTCCAGTAGTGATGATATTTTTCATCCACATTTAAGAAGATAGACGAAAGTAAGACCAATGCCCTGGCTGCCTTATTTCTAGCTTTGGAAAGGCACTTTTGATTGGGAATAAGAGGGAGGGGGATCCTAGGGACCAAAGACTAAAATGGGGTTTGTCTAAGGACAACAGTAAAAAAGAAGATGGGGTTGGCAGTGGGCTAAATATAGGCCCCCACCATTGCTCCAAAGAACTGCAGTTATTGTCTACAAGGTGGGCTTCTTGCTGCACCAGGGCCTGGCCCTCTACCAATGGTGCAAGCCACGAAACCATGAAGCCCCAGGAAGCACATTTTATCTTGAAGCATGAATCACCCCTCAGAAGCTCAGAAAAGAATCCTCTCTTTGTGGCCCTTCAATCTCCTTTTTGGCTGGCATCCCTCGCTCCTCGGGGCCAGTGTCAAGGCCTTACGAAAACTCAGGCTGAGTGACCTTTCTGAGAGAAAGGAAACATTCCAGAAACTCATGTGACAGGGTGTCTCTTAAAAACTGAAAGGAAACAATGAATGAATGAACCAGCTAGAAGGCATTTGTCACTCATGTCCAACCACGGAAGCAGTCAGAAATAGCTAGTGCGTTCTGACTGCAGGGCTTCTGGCGTGGAAAGTAATGGCCAAAAGTGCACTCTGATTTAAGCCCCCAATCTATCACATCTCCCTATACTGAGTTAGAATTTGACCATGCAAGTCTTTTTTTAAATTTTCTTTTTTTTTTAACCACCATGTTTCTAGAGGATGGAGCAGCAGGAAGGAGCAATCTGAGGACCCAAGTCCTGTCCATATAAACTGTGTGCCCTCAATTCAAGGATGCTGTCCCTTCTACAATACCAGGCACATTGGGAGCCAAGAGCCCTGAAAAGATACCAAACTCCCTGCTGGGGAGCCATCGGAGTAAAGGATAATTGGGAGCTCGATGTTCACAACAGGACTTGGCAATGACTTTGATTACTCCTCAAATTGCCACACTGGATTGTGACTGACCCCAAAGGTGGAAGCACCAACATCAACGGAGGGTGAAAAGTTACCTTTCAGAACCATCGTTCAAAGGAGCAGAGGGCCAATATCACTCTGTGACCTCGACCCCACTAAATTATACAGAGGGCAACTGATGTTAAATTGAACCTTGAGGACAGACAGCCATAGTGTGGAAGAGAGCAGGAGTCCATTCCTGCAAGATGGATGTGAGCAAAGGGAGGGGAGAAGGGCCTCCTTTTTATCTGGGAATGTGACAGATCACATCTATCTATGGATGTGAACTGCAGGGGTGAAAACCACACTTTTTCCTTAAATTGCAGCAGAACAGGACATCCCACAGCTCAAAGTCTGAGGCCAGCGTATATCTGAAACCAAGCACATGGGTGCCTAAATTCCATCATTGCATCTTTGTCTCATAATGAAAAAGTATAACCCCTAGGTCTCTTCCAGTACTTGAGTCCAAACATTCTTAAATCCCAGGAAAGGAACACTTCCCCAATACAGACATTCAGTCAAACCACAGCCAGTGCACTCTCAACGTGACTCAGTTTCCCTCAAGGGAAATCATAACCAAAAGTGCCACCTCCTGGCGCGTCCCCAGAAATCAGCTTACACTTTACTTTTCAAATACGAAGCCTCTGATTGGTGGTGGTGGAGAAAGCAGAAGACCTGACCAGAAAGGCTGAATTTCTTCCTGCTCAAAACATCAGAATCCTTTCCAACATTCCCTCCTCAGCCAGGTGTTGCCACAAAAAGAGCTGAAGAGTTTGCCAAGTAAGAAATTATCCACACCTTAAAAGGAATGTTCCTGCAATGAAAAAATAAAACCCAAACAGCTTTGTCTGTAAATTGAGGGGTGAGGGGAGGAGGGAGGAGAAAAGTAAAGAGATACAAATTTGAAAACAGCCAGGCTGTTGTTGGAGGGTTAGATTTCCCTTCCCTCAAGGACAGCCAGATCTTATATGGTTGCTGATAAGGCCAAGCAGCTTCACTTTACTGCCCTCACCCAGGTCTCAACTTCTAACATTAGTGTCCCCAACATCATCAGAGACCCTTCTCAGAGCTTGGAGGGTTACTGTCCCTGACATCCAGACTGGACCCTGTCTACCTGGAAAAATCCTACTAAGAAGGAGCTCAAAGATCTCTGGAGAGCAGAGGCAGACAGAAAAACAATCGCTGTCCATGTGCTACAGCAAGTACCTTTCTGATTAAAAACTGTACTTTTAAAACTGACACTGAACTTTCCCTATCACAAAAGCTGTAATTCAGCCCTTTCCTGCAAAATGACACCCTTCCCTTTAGAAACAATATGTAAATCTGATACAAGTGAAATAAACACAGTATAAGGCTCCCTAACTCATTTGACATCTTTCATTCAGGGACCTGAGGCTCTTAAATCACTTTATAAATATAAAAATTCATGCCTCATCACTTTAAAAGAGGGAATCAGAGGAAGTATCATTTTCCCATGTTATAGTCAGTACATTTGAGGAACGATCTATGGAAAATCCCCTTTTCTTATCATTGGGGGTGGAGGGGTCAGGACCCCATATCATTACCCTCATGTTACATTCAATACATTTGAGGAACAATCCTCAGCTCTGAATAAAGAGCTTGGGACAAAGCCAATGGGGGTGCTAAGCAATATCAACCCTGCCCATTTAGAGGGAAAGGGCCCTAGAAGTGGGACTGGTGGTGCTCTCTGGTCTAGAACCTGCATCTGACTCCAGCCATAGTTCCAGGATCACAGATCTATAGCTCAGGAGACTTCTTTTTCTCCTGCTGCCCCTTAGTGGTCCTGAAACATCCCTCACTCCTATATCTTTAAGTGACCAAAGTCAACACTAAATCAGCTTGTCATTTCCCTCCAAGGACCAGATAAATACATTGGTCCAGGGCCCGCTGTCTTCCATTTACCCATCTCTGTCCCCAAATTCAAAGCTCTATGGAAGGCCAAGCCTCATCTCGGTCCATTGTTCCATGCCTCTCTAGACCAAGGTCCTGCACGCCCCTCCTGGCCCAATCACTTGTATCATTAGCTCATTCACAGGAGCAGGCAGGAGAGTCACCCAGCAGACCAGCTACCCCTCCTACCCCCGCCCCAGTACCTTCTGTCTCCACAGGCAAGCAGATGTAGCTCTCTGCCTTGAAACCAGGGGAAAACCCAACTCTCAAAGGGCTGTCCTTTCTGAGGAAATGAAAGGCAACGGGCAGTGCTGCCACAGGATAGAAGCCGGTGGTCACATGCAAGTGGCTGGGAGCTGGAGGCACCTCATTCCTGAAGACACAAGATCGGGACCTGGAACCTGGCCCATTGTTTTTCCAGAGAGAAAGACACTGTACCACCCCCAGGGCAGGCCATTCAGCCCTCCCTTTGATCTTTCTTCCTGGTTACAGCAAAGACAGAACCCAGGCCTCCTGATGACCCAAGTCTGAAGGCCAGAGTAACAGCTCATTTGTTACTAACTGCTGAGAACACAGGAGAATTGTTAAGCAGAGCCCCCAAGGTTACACTGGCCCAGCTCCTCCAGGGTCCAGCTCTTTTCCTCCTGAGAGGGCATGAAGCAGCATCTGAACCACCTGCCACCCTAGGCTCTGCTCCTGAGGCAACTGAACATCCCCCCCCACCCCCCAGGAAACTGTGGAGAAAAGGGAGGCATAGTCCTGAGAAGGAAGGGAAGGGGTCAGCTTCTGACCCAGCATACACAGAAAGCCGGAAAGGAAAACCCGCGGGAAAGAGGCCCGTGCCATGAACTGGGATGACATGGCCTTCATCCCCGCCCCGCATCTCCCACCGAGGGCTGGAGCTCAGAGAGGGCAGCCAGGGCTGGCGGCCGGGGGCTGGGCTGGGCCCCCGGCTATGCTGTCCACTATCACCTAGTTTTTCCATGCATCCCGGAGAGAAGGCGGCAGGATCATCTTGGACGGTTCCCTCCCCTTCTGGAAAGTCCTCAGCCTCAAACTAAGGAAGGTCTGTGGTTTCCACTCCCAAGCCCTGGCTCCCTAACTTCCACCCAGACTGGCGTCCCCCTTCGCCCTCCCGAAGCGGCCTCATGGGGTGCTCTCCGCCCGCAGGAAGGGGGTGTCAACCTTCCGCCGCCGAGATCCCCGACTGGCCCCTTCCCCAGCATCTTCTCCATGCCCCTTTGTTTTCAGGCGGGGAAAGTTGCCAACAGGCACCCCTTCCCCAACACGCCCCCCTGTGCGCCCATCCCCCTCAGGGAATCCAAGCCGGGGCGCACCACCTAATCTGCAGCTAGCTCTCCAGCCGGGGCAGCCGCTTCGAAACCGAAAGCAAAGAGGAAGCGGGATGGGGCAGCGCCCCCAGCCCGGTCTCCCTGCTCTTCCCCATCACCGCACCGTCGCCCGCACCTCCACACACCGCGCTGGCCGCCCCGCGCGGCCACCTCTCCGGGCGGCGGAAAGGCCTCTCTGCGGGCATCGGGGGGCACCTACCTTGCGGGGCCGGGGCCGCGGGCAGGGGCGCGGGCAGGGGCAGGGCTGGGCCGGCCCCCTGCCGGGCGCAGGTGCGGCCAGGAGCGCGGTTCCGCCGGCTCCCTCCCGCTCCTCCTCCCGCGCCGGGACTCGGGCGCTCTCCTGCGCCGCCCGCTCCCCGCCCCCACGCCCGGCGTTCGGGCTCCCCCCGCGCGAGTTGCCGGCCGTGCCTCCCCCACGCCGCCGGGCCTCCCGCGCCGCGCCTAGTCCCGCATTGTGTGCCGGCGCCCGCCGCGGGGGCCGGGGGGCTGCGGCCGCCGCTGCCCGGGCCAAGCGGAGCCCCCGGCGGCGGCGGCGGCGGCACTCACCCATAGTACGGATGCGGAGCAAACTGCACATGCTCGCGTCTGACAGGCGCCCTGCCTCCGGCCCGCTTAACTCCTTGCTCGCTGCTGGCCGCCGGGCGCGCTACCCTGCCGGCCCCGCCGCCTCTCGCAGCCGGGTGTCGCCTGCGTCCCGGGCGCAAGGAAGCGCGCCCTCCGCCGGGCGCGGCGCAGGTGGCTGCAGTGCGGCGCTCCTTGGCCTCGCGGGCCCCGCCACCCTGCCTGTATTTGAGGTGTTGCAGGAGCCGGGAGGAGAGGGCTAGCCTGGGCCCCTCACCTCCCAGCCTGCAGGAGTTGTGGGGACTGCGTGTACAAGATCCACTGTGGGTATCCTGCAGGTCCCGCTGCACGAAGGGCATGGGCCACATGGTGTTGCAGACCTACTGTGTAACAGCATTGTGTTCTGTGCAGTCCATCCATTGAAACATCCCAGCAGGGTTGTTTTTATTAGCCCCATTTTCGAGGTGGAAAAACTGAGGCCTGTGGAAGTTAAGGAGTTCGTCTAAGGCAAGGTCTGAACCTCCATCGTCCACAGTTTGGCCTACACCACAAAGATTAAACAGATATTTCTGAGGTCAATCTAGATTCTTCTCTTCAAAGGCAGAAAATACTGGATGTCATCTGGAAATCCTGGAGTTTCTAGAATGTGGACGGTGGGGAACCCGACAGAGGGCTATGACTTGAGATAGGCCCCTCTGATGGGTCCTAGGTCCTGCTGAGCAGGGAGTGGGAAACAATCCAGCCTGTCCCCACGTCAAGCCTGAGTCCTGGCACGGGGTTATGCAGCCAAGAGAAAGGGACATTTAAAAAAATGTATAAGGCTTCCTGGGGTGTCCTTTCATAAATAAGCCATGCAGAGGGGTAGCCCTTTTCTAATTCTCACACAAACCTTATGTGTGCCTAGGCCTGATCTGAGAGGTCTGATTACTGCTTGTCTCCTAGCTCTCTCCCTTTTAAACGCATGCCACAGTGACAAAGAGTTCTCAGAATTCTAGGGCAGCACCAGTCTTCTAAGAAAAGGAACCTAAGGTTCATCCCGCTGGTCTTGCCCAACTTGGGTGAGAAGCTGGGCTGCTCTTACTGTTGGAACCTAATCTGATCCTATGTCTTCCCCTAATTGCCTGATGAGACCATAGGTCTTCCATCAACCTCCTGTCCCTGGTTGGGATATTCAAAGGTGCATCCCAAACTAGAGATGAACAATGTGGACAAGAAGTTCTAAGCCCATCTCATACACAACCTGTTCTAGGGCTGGCTGAATCACTCTTTCTAGAAGGAAAGCACTGGAGTTCGATGAGGGCAGGAGGAGTTATGTCGAGTTCCTCAAACCAATATAGGAAGTACATTGCCATGTGGTGTCAGTGTCAAGAGCCCTTGGCTTTCCTGGGTTAGTTCCTCCTCTGTAAAATGGAGACAGTATTTCCTATTTCATAAGTATATTTTGATGACTCAGTAACGTAATGCATATAAAGTTCTCAGTACACAGTTGGTCTTCTGTAACAGAAAAGTGTTTTTTGCTGGGATTACTCCAGGGAGAGTGAAGAGAAAGGGTCGGGGCTACAGTGAGGTAGGTGAGTTGGCCCTAGAACGCTATCAAAGAGGCAGGAGTCAGCCCTCTCTTGGGAACACCTTGACAAGAAGTGGCTTTAGCCCAGCCGGGAGTGGCTCAGCAGTTGAGCGTCGACCTAGGATCCAGGCAATCAGGGTTTGATTCCTAGTCAGGGCACATGCCCGGGTTGCGGGCTGCAGCCAATCAATGACTCTCTCATCATTGATGTTTCTCTCTCTCTCTCCCTCTCCCTTCCTCTCTCTGAAATCAATAAAGATACATTTTTTTAAAAAGAAAAAAAAGAAGTGGCTTTCGTTAATCTGGCAGCACAGCCCACCTGCTGAAGAGGGACCTCCCCTGTGGCCCCTTGCCTTGGAGGCCCAGTTCTCCGGCTCTGATTCTGTCTGTTGCTGGCAGCTGACTTGGCTCCCTCCCGGGCTCTGGGAGGCAGCATTGCATAGAGGAAAACATACGGGCTGGAAAAGCAGAAGATCTGAATTCAAGGGGACTTATCCACTAGGCACAGGTGTTGCGGCCTAGTGCCTACGATATTTTAGGGCCCACAAAAATATTTGAATTTCTTTTAGAATCAAAGACAAAAAATAAAGTCTAGGAAAATATTTTCATATATAATATTAGTATAGAAGCCATAGCATACATAAGCCAAGGTGCCAGTTACAGAATCAAAAAGAAGGAAGAGTTAGGAACTACGGCACAAGACTTCGCCTCAGCCAGTCTCTACTCTATCCAGCTCTCCCATGGACTTAACTCCAAGATCTAGGTTTTCCTCATTCCTAAATCAGGAATCATTTCTTCCTAACAAAAATTTATATAATGCCTTACTTACAGTTGGCATATCTTCTCTCTTTGAGTAAGGTAGCTATTTTTATCCCCATTTTATAAATGAGGAAATCAAGACAGGGAGATTATATGTTTTGGTCAAGGTTATATTACTAGCAAAGGCAAAATGCAGTTCAAACTCAGGTCTTCTGGCACCCCATCCAAGGTCCTCTCTAATTTCAGCTAGAAGATTTCAAATGGGATCGGGTGTGCCCAGGGCAGAGCAGTCTGCTGCAGAAGCAGACCTAAAAACGCGCTGAGTGGTCCCCTGGCTTTTCACACAAAGAAGGCTGAGACATGCATACAGCGTTACGTGAATGTGTGAGGAGGGTGACCCCGGGTGCAGGTAGGCACAGTGATAGTGCTTTAGTGGTTCAAGTACAGACTCAAGTTGGAGGGCCATGGGGCAAACCAAGCCCCAGAGGATGCCAGCCCTTCCTTTACCTTCTTCTCTTACCAAAGCAACCTGGATTTGATTCAGACTCCACACCCTAGCCAGATGGTGTACATCAGTCTATTTAACCTCTCTGAGCCTATTTCCTCACCTGCAAAATGGAAATGGCAATAATACCAAAGCCCATGACTGTTGTAAGCATAAATAAGATGATTCATGTTAGGCATTTAGCATTGTGCTAGGCACATAGACATGGTTAAAAGTCCCTGCCACAGCAGGCAGTTGATGGTAGTTCTCTTTGCATCTCTCTCCTACCACAAAGCAAGGAAAAGGCGTATTTCAAATGTCTTTGTAGTCTCCAAAGTGCCCTGAATATGTTAGATTCTTAGCCATATTTTCTGAAAGACAAGAATTTTCCTACACTTCTATAAAGCAAACCATCCACAAAGGGGTTGCTCTTGTCCACTATATGTAATTTTCTTGATGATTTTCTATATACTTGTTAGTGAGGATTGGTTCCCTGGGCGTTGCCCTCTGACTGTAAGTCAGGAGAGATGATTTCAGTGGAAGGACTGGGCCTGCAGCCATATCTGGGGGCCCATGGTAGGGAGTCGGAGCATAGAAATTGGAAGCCAAGAGAGAATTATGCACAGTCTGTCCCAGATGCTAGAAAAGAAAGAGAAGTGAGGTAGAAATAGGAATCGTTGGAGTCAAAGTCAGTCTTGAGTTTGGGATCATTTGGACCAGCTTTCTAGGAGAAAAAGCTGGGTGGTAGAGAAGAGGGGGAGGCCCCAGGGAACCCATGCTCTCTAACGAACACAGAAATCTTTCTGTCTCCCCTGAAAGTCATCAAGAAAATTACTTATGGTGGACAAGAGCAACCCCTTCCTGAATGGTTTGTGTTCAGAAGGGCAGAAAAGTTCTTGTCTTTCAAAAACTACAGGCATAGTCTTGGAGGTAAGAGAGGGACTCAGGGTAATTTGTGGGAGTTTGGAAATGGGGAAGCATCTTTGCAACAGCCCTTTCTTTTTTCCTTTCTATTGAATTTATTGGGGTGACATTGGTTAACAAAATTATACAAGTTTCAGGTGCACAGTTCCATAACACATCATCTGTACACTGTATTGTATGTTCACCACCCCAAATTAAGTCCCCTTCCATCATCATTTATCCCCACTATACCTTCCTCCACCACCCCTACTCCTCTCTCACCCCAGCAATCACCACACTGTTGTCCAGGGTCCATAAGTTTTTTCTCTTCTGTTCTGCTCAATCCCCCACCCCACCCACACCCAGCCCCCCAACCCCACCTCAACAGCTGCCAGCCTGCTCTCTATCTATGAATCTGTCTCTATTTTGCTTGTTAGTTCATTTTGTTCATTGAATTCCACACATTAGTGAAATCATATGGTACTTGTCTTTCTCTTACTGGCTTATTTCACTTAGCATAATGCTCTCCAGGTTGACCCCTATTGTAGAAAAGGGTAAGATTTCCTTCTTTTTTATGGCAGAGTAGTATTTCATTGTATAAATGTACCACAGCTTTTTTATCCACTCATCTACTGATGGACACTTGTTAACAGTCCCTTCTTGAAATAGGAAGAAAAGAGGCTAAGGAGTGTGAACAAGTATCATTTAGAATTCTTTGGTTGCAAGCAGCAGAAGCCAACTTTAGCTGTCTAAGTCTAACTGGAATTTATTGGAAGGATATGATCAGGCAGCTCATGGATCTCAAGGGAATGCTGGCAAAATAGACTTGAAAAGACTAGGACCAGGACAGCTTTGGGAACCCAGATAACAGGAAGTATTTGAAAGTCTCCTCAGGGCTGTTCTGCCAGAACAACTTCAATCTTTTTATCACTTCTGCTCAAGTGTGAAGGAGTCAAACTTGCCAAGTTGAGCCATGCAGCCACCTCTTGGCCAGGGAAGGGCCAGCAGAATACTCTGACGTAGGCTCTGCCAGCACTCCACATCATAATCGAGAGGTAAGCAGTGAAAGAGAAATTAAAGAGGTGTTACCCAAAGGAAGAAAAAAGCTGCTATGCAGGCCCCCAAAAGTGAATGTCCATGACATGGGGGGAGCAGGTAACACAGAAAATGTACTCCTGACTCAATGCCCCTGAAATGTTCTTGGCTCTGAGAGAAGGTGAAGGGAGAAACACAAGAAAGTAGCAGGAAGCTCTGAAAAGTACCAGGATGGGAAAACACGGATGGCTGACTAAAATCACTACTTGTTCTGGGGTTAGTATAGAGCTGGAGACAGGCAGGTGTCTTATGGACGTTGCGCAGTTGCCTCTGGGGGTTGGAAAGGGGTACCAGCAGAGTGGGGGGAAAGGAATTAGACCCCGGAGAATGGTCGAGTTGACGGCAGCTTTATCGGAAGGCTTGCTGTCCATGTGTCCATGTGAGAAAGGAATGTGTACTTTCACAGAGCTCTCAAGAGAATGTGTGTGTTCCCGCATTGGGGAGATTTGAAAGTCACGTCCTCTCTCTTTTTTTAGTCATCAAAAAGAAAATGCAGTGGATAAGGGCTCTGCAGTATTTATGAACACCTTGAGCCTGAAGATGAAGACCTCGCCATTCTGTGATCATGTGAATTCATCCATAAAGCATTAAGACATTAATGTGCGTGCACTAAGACAGCCCCGAAAATTAGTGTAGTTGCATGAGACCAGTGGTAAATTAAGCGTGGGCAGGGAGGCCAATACTAAAAGAAATTAAAGTAAAATTATGAAAATACATCGAAACTACACTACTCCTTATTTCTAAGTGTGGGTTTAACTGTGAAGGTTGTAAATATGGAGGGATGGAGTTGATTATGAAACTTGGAAATCATGGGGAGAGCCACCCCCACTCCCCAGCTGCTCTCATTTCCAACTCAGCAGTCAGCCCAGGTGCTGGGCAAATTTGAAAGAATTTCTGCCCTAGAGATTAGAAACCAAACTCCAGGCTGGTCACCTCCCCTTCGTGTCTCCCTTTGCCAGGATACAAGGAGCTTAGTCGTCTGAGGAGGGACAAAGGGGCATTGTTAGGGGAGCCTGGTTATGAGAAGGCTTTGCAACTAAAAAGCTTTTATGCCGCTATCTAAGCCATTCCGCCCAGGGGGACACTGTGTGCCTGTCCCAACTTCACTTATCAGTTCAAAGAGAAATTCCAACCCCGACACAGTGATTGCAGAAGGATATCTGGGGATTTGGCAACATTAATAGGTTAAGAATTTCTATCGCAACATCTCATCCAAGTCCCAATTCTTGGCCCCACTAGGTTCTGGATGGGTTAGAATGGAAAAAAATCTTTATGTAAATCTAAGTCAAAAGGTTTCTCCCACAGGAGCTGGCTGAGAGACAGCCCAACTTGGGGATGGGGATGGGAGTGGGGGTACAGATTGAATCACTGAGGGTGGAAACCTGTTTCCATTTTTACCCTCCCATCTTGGCCCTTCTACAAGAATTCTGCCGCCTTCAGGAAAGGTTGCATGAGCCTGATGGGCTGATGATCCCAGGGACTCTATCATGTCTGGGGAATTAGTTCACTCGAGTTGTCCTATTAGTCTCAGATGCTAATTAATTACTAAGTATGTATTTAGTGTCTTCTCTTCCCAGCACTGCTCCAATGCGAGGACTGGGCTTCCCTAGCACTGCACAGTGGCAAAGAACTTGCCCTTCAATTCAACAACCATTGATGTACCAGGTACTGCGCTAGGGATTAGGGTCAGACAGGTAACAAGATTGAGACCTGCCATATGGATATGAGAACAATACACAACAGCCTATAACAAAGCATTACCCTGTACTCGGAGCTTTAAATTCTGCACCTCCCATCTGCGGAAGGTGTGTAATTATTTGTGTTCTATGATGGGGCTGTTTCCATGATCTGGCTTTATATCTACCACACTCAATTTGTAAAGTAAACTCTCAGGCTTTGGTTCAAAATTGACCAGCATTTGCAAATCCACACACTTCTTTCTGCCAGAAGAATCTTTGCCCCTCTTTCTTGCCCAAAGCTCAGGTCAAGGTTTGCTTCCTCTTATGTCCAACAGCAAGACACAGACCTGGGGAGGGGGCAATGCCATCTTTGGTGGATTTTTCCATATCTGTGGGCACTAATGTTAGGTGTATAGGACTGTAACTGCCCAGGGAATACAGTAGAAGGGTCGAGGAACAGGAAGGGAATAGCGGGGTTTCTAGTAGCACAAAGGAAGGACACAGGAGTGTTGGGTAGTCTGCTCTGGAGCTGCATGTCTGTGCTCAGGGCGCATAGCCTAGGAAGGAAACCGATTCCTCAGGGACCCTTCTTGATCCGGGAAGCGTCCTTACGGGCATTCATATGATGGAGATAAATATTATAGCATATCCTTGAGCTTTTACTATTTAAATCCCAGTTTATGCTCCAGGAAGATACTGGGCCCAATGGGTCCCACTCCCTGTCCTAACTGCTACGTGCCCATCAGGATGAATAGGGCTGGATGACGGTCTGGAACGTTAAGGGTGTCAAAGGAAGGGTCATGAGGGTCTCCGGTGCTGCTGTGCAGCAGTGTGGAGAAACATGGGTGGGTGTGGCAGAGTGGGAGGGACAGAGGGAGGGAAGACGGACTCCAGGCTTTCTCCTTGAGCCCATTCACCACACTGCTCCCGCCCAGAACCTCACGAAGTCAGGCCTCTGGACTACACCCAACTAGCCTCACCTTCTTTCCTCAAAAGGAGAGCGTGGCTGAATAGGCATTTCCCTCGCAAGATGTAAAACGGATTTGGATTAGAACTAGGCCCAACTTAACTCTGTTCCCAGACTTGTGTCTGCTCCTTCAAGACCTGGACAGCAGCCAGACCACAAGAACATGGTGTATAATAGGAATCCAGTAACGCTGTTGTGGTCATAGCTTAATTGCTCTGAAGAGGTAACAGAGATCCAGCAATATCAAAAGCATGTGAGTCCCCTCTGACCTGAACATTGATCCCCCACGCCCCCAGGTCTCCTCTGGCCATATCCCAACCCCCCCCACCAAGATTTTAACCAGTTAGAGGCAGTTTCCCAGAGGTATTGGCATTAAACTTTAGGGGTGGGAAGTTATGAGGGCAAATTCTGACTCTTTGACTGGCAGATTGTGGCTTTATTGAGTTCTTTCTCAACTTCCCTGAATCCCAACTTGCTACTTTATTGATGAGATCAATACTTTTAAAATATTTTAATAGCTTTCTTAGAAAAATGATTCATATTCCTTATAAAACATTTATATGATATAGAACAAAGCAGAAACTAAAAACATTGCACCAAATTTCTATACCCAAAGATAATCACTGTTAATGTTTGGAAAAAAAATCTTCTACCCATATTTTTATACATAGATAGACATATAGTTATGTATATACATATGTACAATTTTACATAAAATTAGTCATGTTGTACATAGTTTTCTAGAAATAGTTTCACTTGAAATTAAGTAATGAATAGCTTTCCATGTCACTAAATATAATTCTTCAACAAAAATTTTAATGGCTGCATAGTATTTTATTTTCTAGATGAATCATAATAATTTATTTAATAGGTTGCGATTGATAGGTATGTAGGTTGTGTCTTTTTCTCTTTTTGTTATTATTGCTGCTAATAAATATTGGGGATAATATAGTCTTTTCAACCATCCTTCTCCTAATACAAACTGTGAGAAATATTGAAAGATGGTAGCTCAAGAAGGGACACAAGAATCATAAAACCATGTCAGTGAAAGCAGGGATTTAGAGTGGAGGAAAAGGTCCTAGAAAAATGTTAGTGATCTTCATCTCTATAAATGACTGCTGATCTCATGACCATTACTGCATATGCACACTACTGTCCCACTGGCTTTGAGCAGCAAATGTATTTAGGGAAATTTCTTACTCTGAGTATTCCAGTAGATTTATTTCAACACTAAAATTTTGTTCCCCTAATAAACATGCTCTTCCCAAGTGTTGTTTTTTTTGTTGTTGTTCCAGAGATCCTGGGTCTACATAGGAATGATCCCAACGCCCTGCAGGGAATTTCCTGCTTTCAGGATCAGACAGACCATCTGAGAGTTTCCCCAGTGGCCAGTGGAGCAATGTGTAGTGTTTGGAAGGAGCAGCAACCATGTGTCACTCCCACAGCAATGCCTGCCAGTTTCCTATCCCAGGAATCTATGTGTTCTGCTCTATCCCAGACCTCCCTTCTTATGTATGACACCTGTCTGTCGGCTCTACCTGGTTCCTTTGAGTGGACGCTACTCCATAAAGGGACAAGGACCAGTATTTCCTCCTCTGGACCTAGACTACAAACTTCAGAACTTGGATATGCAGAAATTCCATTTTGGAAAGGTGCACTGTGCATACCATGTCTCCAAAGCTCACTTCTGCATAAACAAAGCTCCCAATATATGTGGGTTCCCTCAATATTCCAAGTAGAGCATTTTGGTTCCAGCTCCACATCCTATCACTTAATCTGTGGCAGAGCAAAGATGATCCTTAATCCACAGCTTAGACTTTGCACAGAAGAGACTTCCAGTTCCCTGCTCTCATGGCATGACTGGGAGACATGGAATAAGTGCCCAGCTGATGGTCTGTGCTCTGCTGGAGCCAGGCATCCAGAGCTGGGAAGGGGGGAGAATGTTCTTTCCATCTTTCCCTACTTCACCCTAGTCTTTTAATACCGCTAAATTTTCCAATCCCCTTCCCTGAAACTATGCAAAATTGAACAGGAACAAAGTATGCAGAGTTTAAAGTCTTCACCTTAGGCAGAGCTTAAAGCTCCATTAACCACCTTTTGAGGTGACTAAAGAAGGCTGTGGTCAGATCAGAAGGGAACAGATTTGGCCTTAGGTGTGGATGGGAGCCGAAATGCTGAGGCTCGGGGTCCTTTAAGAAAACAAGCCATCCTAGCTGTCAGATGGGGAGGTACTAGACTTATTGGGGTGATCACTTAGGTAATATAAATGTCCAATCACTATGTTGTACCCTTGAAACTAATACAACATTATGTCAACTGTGATTGAAAAACATTTTTTTAAGAAAATAAGCCATCCTGACCACCAGATGGCGCTGAGAGATAGCCTTCAATGTCCTGACAGGTCAATGGTCACGACCAGGACTTTGATAGAGAAGACAGGCTATGTCATTGGGACTAACCCCCTTCACAAAAAGGAACTAGCAAAGAGAGCTTCCGATAGGATATGAGCCCTGACACTTCTAGTAGGAATCCTGAGCCTAAGCCTGATGATCAGCAGCACAAGATGAAGGCCCGATGGATCAAAGGAGATAGCGGACCTGTTGGTTTCATGCCAAGCCACTGAGGGAAGAAGGGAGGAAGAGCTGCAATGGTAATGTCTCCTCAATCTATTCACATATTTCATGTCTTCTCTTCTCCGTGAACCCTGGAGCACTTGTTGCCTCACTCTTGTAGCAACCACTCAGCCTGTAAGGCACCCTGTGGAGGAATGCATGCATCCCTGAGGCAGAGGAAACCCACTCACAGCCCTACGTGCAGGTCCCCACCCCAGACGGTAGGCAACTTCCTGTCAGGTGAAGCAGCTGCTTCCAGGAGGGGAGGCAAAGGGGCCCTCCAAGGTCCGGTTGGCCCCGGAGGGAGCCACCTATTCCCCCACTCTCCCTCCCCTACATCCTGGCCCACAGCGGACGCTCCACAGACATTGATTAAACGTATGAAAGCAAAACCCTGGCTCACTAGACCTCTCACAGTTAGTTCAGCTCTGTGATGAGCTGGTGGGAATCAGGCAGAATTGAGTGTGGGGGTGAGGTAGGGGTGGAAGGAAGAGCTTTCCTTCTCTCAGCTTGGGTCTGTCATCAGCTAAAGAGACAATAATGGCCAGCATCTATTGAATACTTACTAAATGCCAATGCTGAGCTAAGTGACAGAGCTGGGATGTGAACTCCAGAAGTAGGCCCTCAGGGGCCAAACACCGTCACCTTGAGAATGCCAATGTCTGGAGCTGCGACACACATGCCACAGAAAAGGAGCCAAGGTGCCACAACCAGCTCCCTGACTGGCCTGAATTTCCTTGGCTTCTCAGAATCCCGGAGTCTCTTCCTACATGGGCTCTCCAGGCTGCTTTAGAACCAGCCGCTTCCTTGGATCTGGGCCCTGCCCAGCCCCTCCTATGCCCTGACGTGAGCAGCCATTGTTTATGATGGAGACAAGACACCTACTTTAAACCATGATGTTGTAATTTGTAAAATGATCTAGAATCTCAGTCAGAAGGCTGGATTTACCCGGTCTTCATTCCCCGAGTTCCATCAGCTCCCAAGTTAGCTCCCACTACTCCCTCCCTGCCATCCCTTCTCCACCTCCATCTTACTGAGCCCCCCTCTTCTTGGCTCTCTTGCTTGGGGAGCCCACAGATGCACTGAAAGATCATTTTGCACTGATCTATGTTGTAATCACATCAGTTCTATCCTGTGTTCCTCCACTGTTGGAGTGTTAAAATATGATGTATGACAAACCAGTCACCCCACCAGTCCTAAGGAACATGAAAATACAGACCCTTGGGCTTGCTGATCCCAATGCTCCAGGTCTGAATCCATATTTTAATCAGTGCCCCCAGGATTTTATGGCATGGGGTCAGGTGGGGAATCACGGCCTACCTTCTCACTGGAGTCCTTCTCCACCAGACCCTCCTTGTACCCACTCCTCTTTGTTAGTTTCCAAGCCCCTGGTCTTTGGATATCTTGCTAGTCCTTTGCCCCTTTATACTTTCATTTAATAACACTTACTAGGTGCCTATAATATACCAGGCACTGGGGCAGGCCCTTTATCTCCACCTTTACAACCACCCTGCAAGGAAGGAATTTTGTTTCCTGTTTTACACATGAAAAACCCCTCTGCTCCCTGTCATCCACCTGGCTCTCTGGCTCCAGAGCCCACAGCTGCCCTGAACGGATCATTTGCAGTGATATATGTGGTAACTGCATCGGTTCTTCCCCCAATCCCTGCTGGGAAGAGTCAGGATTCAATGGCAGGCATATCTGGTTCTGAAGCCTGTGCCCTGAGTTTACTGGTCACAGTTGTCACACTTTGTTTCTTCACACAGAGTCCGGAAAATAGTAAATATTTGTTAATGAGTAACTGAATGAATAAATGAAAGAACACACACACACACACACACACACACACACACACGAGAATTCTGCCCCTGGATCACCTTTTTCTTCCTATCCTGTACCCTACACTTCTTTGCACGTCTGATCACTGCCCTCCCAGTCCCATTTGGATGGTGACTTTGAGCCTCTCTGACCCAGTCCATGGTTGCCCGGGATGCTTCCAGAGAATTGGCAGTAGAACCATCCTCCTGGCTTCTCTGGAACCCAAAAGCTACCAAGCTCTGCCCCATCTCCCGAGGCAGAAGGCTGGCCCAGGACGGGCACAGGGCTCCTGGGAACCTGAAGCCCCCTCCCTCTTCTACTCTTTCCCTTTACTCTTAATTTGGGAGGGTTTCAGTGAAGCAGGAGGGGTTTCTTTGGAGCCCAGAGCCCAGTTTACAGAAAACAAATGGGGTTAGGAAGTGGGGTCTCTAGAAATCCCATGGACATGGGGAAGATGAATTGTCAAACATTTCACCAGTTCTCCTAGTTATTGTTGTTTCTCGGGCTGTCTTGCTTATCTATGCCAATCTTATAACAGTGAGAACTCCTTGGAAACAGATACCACCTCTGAGGTAGTAGAGTAGATATCTGGAAAGCTAGTAGAGTAGCTGGTAAACATTAATCCTCCAGCAAATATTTGTTCAAAGAGTAACAAAAGCCACCCTTTATACAGAACTTGCTACTGTGCCAGACATCATACTATCTCATTGAATCCTTTCATCAACCTCAATAGTCAAGAATTATTGTCACCATCTTACAAATGAGGAATGAACTCAGAAAGGTTATGCAAGCATCCCCAAGGTTACATTAGCACAGAAATTATAAAGCTGGGACTTGAACTGAGGGCTGGTCAGTTTCCAGGCCCCCATTTTTTCCCATGGTGCTGCCGAGAGAACCAGGCAGAGACTAGAATGCTGTTACATCCACTCTGTAGGAATTCATTTTTTACTATTTCATGTGGTGTGTATCTACGCTGACTCTCCTCTCACCTCCAGAGTGGTTAGTTGGCATCTGAAGCACTCTAATCAGGAATCCACACTCTAGAGGGTGGTTACATAAACACTTCAACCGCCATCCAAATCCACACCAGTAGGCTGCATGTGCTTGAGTGATGCTAGAAACATCTTTCACTGGTGAAATAAGTGGTTTTCAAAATACAGAGATAGCCAGAAAGATGATCTGGGCCCTCACATGACTGATGTACAAAAACCAGACAGGCCAACTCCTTGACTCCCTTGAAGCAGGTTGTGGGACTTTTTGTGCCTGCTCGCTGATAAATGTTTGTATATTTGGCAGACTTTCGCCTTGCCATTTTTAATATCCCACCTGCAGGAGGTTATGGAAGAAGGGACAAATGGCCTCCACTCACCTCTCACCTCCAGTGCCTACAAACAGAAGAACCTGACAATTGCCAAAGGGCCAAATTGGTCCAGACCTGTTCACAGTGAGTGCCCATCCCAGCCTCATTCTCCTCTCAGAAGAGAAGAGGGGGCCCTCAGCTTCAGTGACCCAAAGGACCCTTTGGCTCTGGGCACATAGTGGTTTTCTTCCTCTCTCTGCCATCTGGCCACTTATAATAAGCTAACACCAAGCAGAAACGAGCTGTAGGTGTGGTGGCTACCATTTCTCCATGGATCCTTACAGGGGTCTGGGGGTCAGGGCCTTTCCAGCAGGTTTCCCAGGCCCCAGCTCCCACCCAGCCCTTCCTGCTCGCCTCCCTCTCCCACTGCAGCACCAGCCCAATAGGGTGCCCAAGCTGGCTTTTCCTTTACTTCAGTTTTACAAAGCCCCCTCTGCTGTGGTGACTCCCTCATAATCCTGCCTTTTCCTCCAGCTCACATCCTCTGACCTGAAGGTAGCTATGCTGAGGAGTAATTTCTCCCTTTACAACAGAACAAACTGAGGCAGGAAGCAAGGAGATAGTTCACCCAAGCTTAGAGTTGGGCATCTAATAGTGTACTTGGAACAACTTAAAAGTCAGCTACCATAAGGGGGGGGGGGGGAGGATGTCTGTGTCAGCTGGTGTCATTGTCTGGATTTGGCCAGTGGCCACAGTTTGACACTCAGTCTCAGTTCCGGGGAGGGATACACAGAAAGTGCCATACGACAGAAAGATCATCAAGAAAAGACAGCCCAACCCTTAATCTCAGGGTTAAGTTGGGGTACACCGGTCTGGAGGTCCATAGGGATTCATCCCTGAGCTGGAGTGTCGGGGGTGATACAGGAGCCAGGTGTCATTGGAGCCAGAACAGCTGCCTCTGCTGACTGGGGACCAGTGGGGGAGGTAGAGAGGACACCAGAAACCCAGCCAGAGTTGGGGGGGAGCGTTGCTGGGCTGCCAGCATGGGGTGGCTGGGGTCAGCAGAGGAGGCAACATCAGCAAAGGTGGCTGGGGGGACAATCCCTAGTATTAGATGGGAAACTCTGCTCTGCCTGTGAGCATCCCTCGTGCCTGGTGATTGATTACCTGCAGCCCCCAAAGAATGCCAGGGTCTAGGGCTGTGGGAGTTACTCTCTCCCTGGAGTGGAGGAGGGGACGAGCCCATTTTTCTCTAACCATCCATTCACTCTGGTGAGTACTAGGTAGAAACTAACAATTATAAATAGAAGAGCTATAAAACTCAGCTATAAAGGACATTACTGGGACAACTGGGGAAATGAGAATATGTCCTGCATTGTAGTTGATAGTATTGTATCGATGTTAAATTTTCTAAGTGTGATATTAGGAGAACACCCATGTTCTTAGAAAGGTACATGCTAAAGTATTCAGGAGTAAAAGGTCAGAAAGTTGGGTAAAAAAAGGGGATAAAAACGTCGTGCACAACTAACTCTCAAATTGGGGGCGGAGTGGCAATAAGTTAATGATTGGTAAATCTAGGTGACGAGTACATGGGTATTTAATGTACTATGATTTTTGTAACTTCTGTAGGTTTGAAATTTTTGAAATAAAAAGTTGGAAGGAAAATTTGAGGGAAAAAGAATAGCTTCACTTACTGAACAATAACTGGATCCCAAAATTTATGTAACTCTTTTATAGAATTGAATCCTCAAATCAAGCCCAGAGAGAGACATTAAAATTCTCATATTAAAGATACAGAAACTGGGTCCCAGAGAGGCTAAGGAACTTGCCCAAGTTTACAGAGCTGGGATTGAAACAGACCCCAAAGCTGGGGCAATCACACAGAGGAGTGAGGTTGGGACACTAACAGCTAACATGTTCTTGGGCCCTTCTGTGTGCTAGCAGTGCTCTAAAATTGCCCATGCACATCAACTCACTTAACCTCCCCTTTCTAAAAGCTGTGTACTTTGTGATAAATCACTCCCTGGCAAGGGTGGGAGGGAAGGAAGGGGCACTCATACATGCTGATAGGAGTGTAGGTTGGTGCAATCTCCTTTGAGGGCAATTTGGCAGCATCTGTTGGAATTTAAAATTCCCATTGTGTTTAGAGCCAGTAATTCCACATCTAAGTATTAAACCATAAAGACAGTCATGCATGTGGACCAAGAAGTGTGTACAAAGACAGTCATTGCATCAAGGTGTATAATAGCCAGGGATTAAAAACCTCTGAAATATCCATCACTAAGAATACTAGGGAACCATTAAAAATAATGTATCTTTAAGTGCACTGGTAAGTCACACTCAGAGTCATCAAATGGTAATGTCAAGAGAAGAAAGCAAGAGATACTTCCTTGGTGTTGAAAGGGGGGATATGAATACATATGCATTTATGAATACATGAATACTTATGTATGCATAAAATATCTTGAAAGGATACACACAAAAACTTACAACAACCCTGGCCAGTGATGTGCTGCTCAGTGGTTAGAGCATTGGCCTGCATACCAAAGGGTCATAGGTTGGACCCTGGCCCCAATTGAGGTGCATATGGAGGCAACCAATCAATGTGTTTCTCTCACACCGATGTCTCTTTCTCTTTCTTTCCCCCTCCCTCCCACTCTCTCTAAAAATCAATGGAAAAAATACCTTTAGTGAGGATTAACAATAAAAAACACACACAACCTCCCCCAACAAAAAACTTACAACACTGGTTGTGTTTGGGGGGAGTGATGCGGGGGGCAAGGGACAGGGTGGGAGGAAGATTTTTCATTGTTAAGATTAAGATTTTTCTGTATTATTTGAAATTTATACTATGTACATGATTACCAATTTAAAATGAATGAATGAATGAATGAATGAATGAATGAATGAATGAATGAATAAATCTCCCTTACCAACTCCAGAGGACTTGCGTTTGGGCTTCCTTAGGCAATTTCCAGAGTGTTGAAGGGACAACAGAGGCCAGTGTCCCACAGACTGGGGCTGACCTATCCCAATCCCCAGGAGCTATAAATCTATTTGCAAGTTCAGCCCCAGGAGTCCAATTGGCCCATTTGAACTTTCACCCTTGGCCTCCTGAACTACTGGGACCATCTTTTCATAGTGTCTGGGCTCTCAAAACTGTGCATGAGAATCACCTGGGGAGCTTGTTAGCTGGGCAATTTCCCAGACTTACCTCCAGAGATTCGGATTCAAACCTGGAGTGGAGCCTAGGGATCCTTCACCACCACCTGAACTGAGTCTTTTTAAAGCCCCTTTGGAGAACCTGGCCCTGGTGGTGTTTGCCTCTGTTCATTCCTTTGGGGGGAAAAGCTCTTAACCCATATCCACCTAACCAAAAGTTGAGTGTTCCAAGCCCCCTGGGTGTTGGATTATACTGGTGAGCTGAGGGACTGTAAGCCCTTGAAGAACAAGGGTACACCGAAGACACCCCTGCAGACTACCCAACAGTTTGCCTTACTGCCTTCTAGGCCGACTCCTTTAAATAAGGAATGCATGCACACATGCCTGCGCACACATGCACACATAAGCAAGCAAGTTACGCTGGGCTGCGGTGACTTTTTTCCCCTCCAAATTACAAATCAGAACATGGGTTCGCCAGTGGGAAAGGTTGTTTGAAATAAGAACTTCTGCTTCAAATATCCGGGCGTTAAAGTTTTTACAGGCTGCCAAACGCTGGAACCTCCTTTGGGGGTGGTGGCGTGGGGTCTGGTCTTGCGCCCTTCCTGCGAGGGTCTCACGCTTGCAGACCCGGGGGCGCCCTCACTGTCCCTTGTGGCGGCCGGTGCAGCCTCCGCAGAGAGCTAGGGGCCAGAGCCGGGGGAGCCCCCCACCCAAAGGGGCTCACCGCCCAGGGACGAGCCCAGCGGAGCGGAGCGGTGGGAGGCTGGAGCCTGCTGAGGTCATTTCCTGTGCCCGTCCCCAGCCGCGGCGAGCCGAGCCGGCGCTCTGCCTTTAAGGAGCGGGCGGGGCGGAGGGAGCGCGGCCGAGCGTTGAATGGGGCGCCGGGAGGTGCGCCTGCCTCCCCTTTGTGCGGCCAGCCTGCGGGCACCCTCCAGGCCCCAGCCTTTCCCCGCCCCGCCCCGCCGACCCCTGCTGCCGGGAAACGGAGACCCGGCGGCCGCTGTGGGCTCGGACCGGAGCGACGCAAGGTCAGCGGCGGGCGCGCGCGGAGTGCGCCCGGGTGCTGCGTGGCCCGCGGGGACGCCGGCGAGCTCGCCCGGGGTGAGTGGCACCGTGCGCCCCCGGGGCAGGGGTGGCCTGGGGGTGCGCTCGCCCCGAGGGGTCTGGCTGGGCGGGGAGGATCGGCTCCCTTCCGCCCGAGGGCGATTCGGAGCAGGTGCCTGCCCACCTGGAACCGAGCTCCGGGCGGCTGGGCGCGCAGGGAGCCGCTCCCGGGGGCGAGGAGCGGACTTTCTGGGAAGACCTGGAGTTTGGGACCGGCTGGATCCAGCTGCTCCCGTGAGGGCCCTCGCGGAGAACTTGCAGGCTTTCCGCCGCGCTGCCTGTGCTCCTGCCTGGCTTCATCCCTCCCTCGACCCTCCCCGCCTTATCTCGGGTTTTTCTCCAATGTGCTTTCTCGGTGGTTCGCTTAGGGCTCCTCGAGGCAGGTTAGCCATGCAGAAAAGAAAACAAGTTGGGCGTCGAATGACACCCAGAGCTTTGTGCCCTAGGAGCCTCAGAGAGGAATCGGTCGCTAGAGAAAAGGGGTCCTTAATGGGGAGTGGCAAAGGCATGAAGACCCTTATCTGAGAGTAGAATCTGCTCCCTGGCTGGACATCTCCGTGGCTTTTTGAAGCCACCTCATAAAACTCTTCCAGACAGAGCTTTAGCTCCAGCTAAAACTTCTGCTTGAAAGATCATTTTAATAACAATTTCAATGGAAAAGTCATTGGTTCTTCATCGGACTCTTTGGACTGTCTAATATGTGCCAGACGCTGTGTATGGTAACATCACTTAACACTTTATAAACCATAAATCCAGTGTTTCTGCATATTATTATCTCTTTTTACAAAAGAGGAAACAGACCCAGAAAAATTATGATTTGCCCAAGTTCGTATAACTAAAATGTGGAAGAGGCCAGACACAAACCCAAGCCTCCTAAATTCCAAAGGGTTTGATCCACTGTCCAGTCCCCTCCCTCTGGTAGGCTGCTGAGAGGGGTCTGCTCTGAGCTGGGCGATGGTGGGGCACACCTGGTGCTCCCAAACTCTTTAAACCTAACAACTGAGAAAAAGTGGTGCTCCTTCTGCCCTCCTCAGGAATCACCAGCTAAGAGGGAGAAGTCTATACCTCCCATTCTACTCCCCCCCCCCCCCCCACTATCCCCTTCTCTCTCTGAGGTTGAGTATCTGTGTGCAGAATCTGTGCTCCTCATGGGTTGCAGTGCTTTATACATGCTGATGGTAGGTGCCAGGATTCCTTCACTCCTATCCAGGTAACTTCACAGCAAGCTGGCTGCTGAGCCACCATCCTGCATTCTCTGCCCTCTTCCGTGGGGAAACAGGCACTTTTTTGCTTGCTGGAGTATAGCCTAGAATTAGAATAGCCTCAAGGGAGGGCAATTTGGACTGTTTTGCCATTTAAAAATGTATATCACTTAATCCTGCAGTTGCATTTCTAGGACTTCATCCTTCAGATATATTCTGGTGGGTATGAAATGATGTGTATATTCATTGAATATTCATTGCAGCATTGTTTATTTTAGCAAAAGGTTTCAAACAACCCAAATATCTGTCAATAAGAGACTCTTAAATACAGTCATGTACCACTTAATGATGGGGATGCGTTTTGATGAGTCGTTTGGCTATTTCGTTGCGTGTGAACATCATGGGGTACACTTGGACAAACTTAGGTGGTAAGCCTACTACACTAGGCTATGTGGTGTAGCTATTGCTCTTAGGTTATAAACCGGGACAGCATGTGACTATAAAAAAAAAACCCCACAAGATTAAATCAAGCACAAGACAAAATGATGTAATCAAGAGACTTTAATAAGTAGAAAGAGTACAGTCTAAAATAACAATAAAATGTATTGTGTAGTAAATACATAAACCAGTAACATAGCTGTTTGTTATCATCCAGTATTATGTACCATACATGATTGTATGTGCTGTACTTTTCTACAACTGGCAGCGCAGTAGGTTTGCTTACACCAGCGTCACCACAAACCCATGAGTCATGCGTTGTGCTATGACATTACTGTAGCTATGACGTCCCTATACCATAAGGATTTTTGGCTCCATTATCTTTTCAGAACCATTGTATATGTGTTTCTTCATTGACTGAAACATTGTTATGTGGCACATGACTGTGAAATCATGTAGTAGCTACACAATAAAATACAATAAAGCTGTTAAACAGCATGGAGGGAAAATGAGGCAGATATGTTTATTGATACAGGAAGATCTCTAACTTATATTAAGTACAGTGTGTTTCTTGTGCCACCATTTGTATGTGTGTGTATGTGTGTGTGCAACATATACCTGAATGCTTGTCTGTGCACTGAATATCTCTGAAAAACACAAAAACCCATAACAGTGGTTGCCTTTGAGTAGAGCTATGGATGAAGTACAGGGGAAGGAAGAAATATTACTTTGCATTATTCCCTTTTTGGTTCAACATTCAAAAATAAAGAGATAAAGTCGTTTTTTAAAATCCCCTGGCCTTCTCTCTGAAGTGGACCTAGTGATAATATCTGTGAGACACATCTCATATGAGACACATCTATAGCCCAGAGCACGCTAGATTTGCCTGTTTGTTGATAGTAGCTGTCATTTATTGAGTGCTTGCTGTGTGCCAGGCTTTAGTAACATCTCTTTTAATTCTCAAAAAACCCCAGCAGCATGTGGTCTATGAAATTGCCATTTTTGAAGGTCGAAAATTATTAAATATTGGCAATTTTGTATGGTTCAAACTAATATTATTGCCCTCCTTTATAAATATTATTGCCCTCAATTTCAAAATGGAACTGGGGCTCAGATAAGTTGAGCAAATGATTTAAAGTCACAGGATTAATTAGTGCCTGAGCTGGTATTTAAACCCAGGCCTGTTTGGCACCAGAATGTGGCATCTTAATTACTGCACTCTGCTGTTTCTCTTTACTGGTTTTGTTCTCAAGGGGTGCTACTCCTGGTTGACCTCGCTCCTTTTTCTGGTGTTTAGATCCCTGAAGGCTGGAACTTGCTCCCAATTTCCTGTCCCCCCAACATTGTAAAATGTAATGCTTGGCACCCAGAGAGGTCAAATGCATGTTGATCAGATGGTGATGCAAGCTCCAAGGGAGCCGTGCCCCTGTGTTCATTCCCTCCCCCAGCTCCTCCTCAGAAAGGGGCACAGAGCTCTTCCTCTCCCACAGTGGGGCAAGGCGGTCAGTCTAGTTTAGCGGAGCACTTTCAGAAGATGGTGAAAGCCCATCACTAGCAAGTGAAAATCACAAAAGGTGCCCACACTGCCGGAGTAAACCATAGTGAGGTGACACGGGAGAGCCCAGTGGAAATTGTACCCAGAACAGAGTCCTGGTTACCCTCTGATGCCCCCTGCAGCGACTTCTGACCTCTTTCTGTTAGGCTCTTGTATTGATTGGGCCCTTTCGCAGAGAAGTTCCAGGATATTCAGATTGTAGACCTGAGCCCCACTAGCCACCAGTCTTTATTTATCGTTATGGGCCCAACATTGCACGCAGGAACCACTTAACAAAAATTGGTTGAATTAAATTTAATCTTAACATTTTATCAATTTCTGGTTGAACCCCTAAACTGCCAGAGCCATCCCAGTTCAATATGGGTTTTCTCTGATGCCAGCCCAGAGTCTAAAGTCACCTAACGACTAACTCCCTGTGTCCTCTTTTTACCACCCTGTCTACCCGAAGCCTTTCCTCCAAGGCATCTCCCTACCGACCCCCGTGGCCATGTGGGTCCAGGGTGCTGGAGGACTTGGGGAGCTCCAGAGCAGGCATCAGGCCCATACAGTTATTTGACTCTCACCTGCTGGGCAGCTAGGCATGCCGGGCACTAGTGGGAATCGGGAGAACTGGGTTTCACAGGAGTGGCCATGAGTTGATGATAATTGTAGCTGGGTGGGGATTTGTTGTACTGTTCTCCCTACTTACGTGTGTTTGAAGCTTTCCAGCATAAAAAATGAAAAAAAATTGGAGCTTGATTTTGTCCTGATTCCCTGCCCCTTCTCTCATTTCCCCATCTATGTTTCTTTTTTTAATCCTCAAGGAGATTTTTCCATTGCTTTTCAGAGAGAGTGGAAGGGGGAGAGAGAGAGAGAGAGAGAGAGAAACATCGATGTGAGAGAGACACATCAATTGGTTGCCTCCTGCACACGCCCCAACCGGGGCTGGGGATCGAGCCTGCAACCGAGTTATAGGCCCTTGACCGGAATCAAACCCGGGACCTTTCAGTCTGCGGGCCGATGCTCCAACCACTGAGTGAACCGGCCAGGGCTCCCCATCTGGTTTTGCCATGGATGTTGTATCTGTGTGAGGCCAGCCTGGTAGCACGAGACTCGACCACCCCTGCTGAAGCATCTCTATGGAGAGAGGATGTTCTGTCCGTTGGGAGATCGGGATTCTTGGCCCAGCTCTGGTACTGCGTAGCTCTGTGTCTCTAAGCAAGTCCCAGAGGTGATGAGTTTTCTCATCTCTCACTGTCCTGCATCTCTGGGATATAGAGAAGATAAGGAAAGAGAGGACGCCTGTGGCAATGCTTTGAAAAGTTAAGAACCATTCTGTAAATTTATTTCTGCTCATCCTTGTGCATCCTTATGGGAGGTACAAGTGCAAGGTGACTTAGCAGGTGAGATTTAACTTACTGTTACCTTCCCTTAACATCTCAGGTTTTATAGCTGCTGCTCTGACCACCTGCTTCTGTCGACAGAGCCTCTGGGCCTTGTGCTTGGCAGTGGACACCTTGCTCCAGATATGTTTCGAAACCTCTTAGCTCTCCTCACATGCTGAGACAGGAGTAGATGATGTCAGCCCTCTAACCAGCATCCTCAAGGCAGGGAAAGGGTTAGCAGACATCTGATTGGTTCAGAATCATGATGTCATGAAGATGCTTGATTGGGGAAAGCACTCCCTTCGTTGTAGGAATGATCTCAGATGTCAGGGCTAGGCAGAGGCCAAGGGCATATTTATTGTATTTCCAAAGGCCCTGGAGATTTTGATAATTTGGGTTCCCACTCTCCCCCATGGAATCTGAGACACAGCTTTGACAATTAATAAGAGGCAATTAAAATCCACCAAACTCGCCCAGCCGGGCGTGGCTCAGCGGTTGAGCATCAACCTAGGATCCAGGCGACCTGGGTTCGATTCCCGGTCAGGGCACATGCCCCGGTTGTGGGCTCAATCAATGACTCTCATCATTGATGTTTCTATCTCTCTCTCTCCCTCTCCTTTTCTCTCTCTGAAATCAATAAAGAGATATTTTTTTAAAAAAATCCACCAAACTCTTTCAAAACCACAAAATAATTAAGTTTCCCCTGTCCCTTGGTTTTACTTGGGTGCTTTCTGTGCTAATTCCTTAGCCTGGGGCTAGGTGCTAGACTTTCAGATTCTTTTTTTTATTTTATTTATCTAAGGAAAAGCAAAAACCCCTTAAAGGACAAAGCAAATCAAATGCAAAGCCTCAGGGCCTTCTCTGGGGACCCCACAAGTTCTGTTTTGTCTTTTCAGCTGTGATCTTAGCTCAGAAAAGGTCATGTTTTGTTTCTGTCTTTTGTCTTCTTGCCCGTTCCTGTTGGTTCCAGTCCTTTGAGGTGGGGATTGCTGGGAGGTCACAATGTCGGGATTGTTTGGGATGACAGTTCCGGGAGAGCAGGGCTGAGATCACACATCCAGTGTTCTGAGCAACCCAGAACCAAAAGACATCAGACACCAGACCCCTCAGTGGTTCAATTGTTGGGACTTTCTCTACAGGTCCATTGACCCTGTTTTTTAAATGAAAAGTCAGGACACGTGGTAAATGTCTATACTTACGGAGTTTATGGTGTCAGAATATTTGAGACCAGAATGTCCTGGAAAGTCTAGAATATAGGCTCATTTTAGCACCAATGATCCCAAAAGATCTTATAAAATATTTCTTTCATTCTTTTGTTGTTGTTTTTTATCTTCACCCTAGTATGTTTTTTCCATTGCTTTCCAGAGAGAGAGAGAGAAGCATTGATGTGAGAGGGACACATCAATTGGTTGCCTCCTGCTCTTGCACCGATGGAGGCTGGGGATCGAGCCTACACCCAAGGTACTTGTTCTTGGGCGGAATCGAACCTGGGATCCTTCACTCCGTGGGCCAGTGCTCTAACCACTGAGCCAAACCAGCTAGGGCTATTTCTTTCGTTCTTAACAATCCACCTCACTCTTTGTGAAATCAGAATTCTTTTCCGTTTCTGGATGGGTGTGAAGAGAGAGTACAGTGGCTGAGAACAGGGACTTTGGGATGAGCATCCCTCTGTGGAACTCTCTGTGTAAGCCGGACAGTCTCTTGGTTCCTCAGTGTCCTCACCTGAGACCTTGGACTAGTGCCCACCCTGAACTCATGGGCTGTGAGGATTGAAGAGGCCACATGTGCCTGGCATACAGCGAGAACTCAATAAATGATAGCTATTTGTGGTAGGTAATGGGGGAAATATACTTATAAACGTCAGATGTGAGGCGGGAAGCAACATTGGTGGTTAACCCATCGAGGACAGGCTCACTGGGGCACCAGGCTAATATTTGGCAACAGTACAGGAGGTAGCTGGGTTTTCTGAGGCCATATGGCTCCTGTACAAAGGGAAAGGGGATTTTAAAAAATAGCAAATTTGCATTATGGAAAATTCCAGCCATATACTCAAGTAAAGAGACCAGTATAAAGAACCCCTATATACCCATCACCCAGCTTCAAAAATTAACATTTTGATAAATCTTATGTCATGTACCTTCTTCCCCACCACTCTTCACCCCCTACCATGAAGTGTTTTAAAGCAAATCACAGATATTATTATTGTGCCTGTAAATCATATGTATCTCTAACAGATTACATTTTAAATATATCAACCTAAAAAAATGAACAATCATTCTTTAAAATCACCTAATACTAGGGTGATCATATGTCACGGTTTGGGGCAGACCAAATTTATGCTAGATGCCAAACATAATTATTAGTAGCACTCTAGAAAGTCTTGTTGGTGGCTGTGTCTTCCAGCCTTTCTCTCCTCTGTGCTCACCTGTGCCTGTATCTCCACTCTCATGCGCACACATACATCCTTCATTTTCTCATCCTAACCCAGTTTATCTTCTCTAAAATATGTCCAGGAACCATCTGTATAAATTCCTGGAGAAATTATAGGTGCCTCCTTGATGTGTTCTGAATTCATATAAAGTGTCTTCCAAAGATTTGTGGTTTTCTCCGGAGGCTGCAGCAAAATGTCTACCAATTTTCTGGTTTGTATTTTACAACTTAGGAAAGAGTGAGAAAGCAGGACGATTCAGTGACAGCAACTGACGAAATCCCAACTAAATAGAAGATTGTCAAGGAAATTCAAAGCATTACATTTTCTTCCCATGTTTCCCCATCTGAAACCTATATAGCTGTGGGAGAACCAGAACTAACCTGGACGCCAGGCTTTGCCCTCAGTTAGCTGAGTGAACTCTATCCCCACCTCCCCACCCCCCCAGCATCATCGGCCCCATTTCCCTGTCCTGTTTATCTGTGTATCAATCGGTTATTGTGACTGCACTGTAATTTTGCAGTTAGACTTCCTTGAAAAACTCAAAGACAAGGGACCTCTGTTATTTATCTTTGCATCTCCAATGCTTAGAACACTGTCTGGCACATAAATGTTCGTTGAATGGATAAAAATTAGTTACATGAAATTATTGAATGAAAAACAAATGAGCCCTGCCTTTCCACTTTTGTAAAAATGAGCCTAGGTTCTCGTTACGGTTTCTGGGGTTTTGTGATCCCCTGAGGTTGCTTAGCTAACTTATGATAGAATGTGACACACAACTAAGAAAGGGGGCCTCGGGACAGAGGGACAGTGACTAACTTACCTCCCCCAGCCCCTGTTTTCTCTGTCTTCCTCTGGTCTCCTCTCATCCTTTCCCCATGTAACTCTTCCTCCCACACTTATTTATCATTCCCTCTCTGTGTGCTGGTTCTCAGGGATCCCTGGAATAACCAGAAGTTGATTCCATCATGGCTGACCCCAAGGTGGAGACCCGGACCAGCATGGACTGGCAGAAACGCTGCCTGGCCCTAGAGACCCAGCTTACCCGGTTCCGCCTGCAGGCCAGCAAGATACGGGAGCTGCTCGCCGACAAGGTGAGTTCTGGGGAGCAGGCAGCTAGCTGCCTGACCTCGCTGCCGAGGCCTGTCGGAGAGGGCCAGAGTTAGGGAGCGCTGGGGAAGGTGACCTTTCTTTCTGGGGGGGATTATTTTATTTATTTTTAATAGAAATATATTTGACATATAACATTGTGCAAATTTATGGTGTTCAACATGTTACTTTGATACATTTATGCATCGTAATATGGTTGCCGTCATAGTGATAATTAGCTCTATCACATTACATAATTATTTATTTTCAGTGGTTGGAATAAATACATTCTAGTTTCATAGCAAGTTTGATGATTACAGTACAATGCTGTGGTCTGTGTTCACCATACTGTACATTCGATCCTTAGGGTTTACTTACTATTCATTGCAGAAAGGTGAACTTTGAGTAAGATGCTTTTCACACATGTAAAATGAAACCCACCCAAGGTAGTTTACCAAAGTCAAAGCAGTTTATTAAGCTGTCATCCAGCATTCTTTCCTGCTCTGCTGCTCTGTATGGCACACCAAAGAAGTGACACAAATCATCTTGGTCCTCTGTTACCTCCTGAGTCACCTTTGGCTGCAGGGGAGGTTCTAATATTCCCTTAACATCTCTTCAGCATGGGGAAGAAGGATGTTGTAGGAGAGAAGACTGGAAATCTCCACCCTACTGCTCAACCTCTATGAAGCACAGGAGCTGCGGAAGGCAGCCTGGTTTCCTGGTGACAAGGACACAGGCTTTAGAGCCAGACCTACCTGGCTCAGCCACTTATTAGCTATGTGACCCTGAGCAAGTCCCTTCACCGCTAAGACAGGGACACAAATGTCTACCTTTTGGAGTTATTTTGAGAATTGTATCAGATCACATATATAAAGGTTCTGGCGTAGAATAGGTCTTAAATGGGAGCAATTATTAGCTTTACAGGCTTGGGTGGGCTGGGTGGGAAAGTGACCACCATTCATAATGTTTCTATGGGAACATATATTCTAAATGGCTGACTTTTTGGAGCATAACCCTTCTAGAGAGTAGAGATCTGCACTAAAAATATATATAATGTTAATTGAATCAATCATTCTCTTTGTAGTTTTGTTTGTATCACCTATCTGTTTAGCAAACCCTTCTTTCATAGGATAAAAGTAAAATTCAGTCCACCCCTCTCCAAGTAATGTCAAAGTCTTGATGAGTAAAGCCTGAATAAATGCCTGTTTTAGGGACAAACCCATAGCCTGGAGTCTAGGAAGACAAGTTGTTGGCGTCACCTCTGCATTTCCACTTCTGAGAGGAGTGGCCCTGGACTAGCCTGGACTAGAACTCATGAACCTTGGGCCTGTTGGCATTGCCACCTCGTTCAGGCTTTGCAGAACAGATTGGCAGTGTTCCTGCGGATGTGGTTCTCAGACACTGCAAATAGAAAGGGTAGAATTCCACCACCGCAGGGAAAGGGAAGCAGAAGTGAGACAGTGGTTCTCAAAGGGTGGTCCTGGGACCACCTGTACCAGAAACCTGGAGGAGTACTTGTTAAGCATTTGCATTCCTGGGCCCCACCCCAGCCCTCCTGATCCAAGTCTCCCCGGGTACTGCTCATAATCTGCATGTTTAATAAGCTCCCAGACATTGGTTTCAACACTGCAAGGCTTGAGAACCTTGCCTTGGGTTACGGTATTGAAAAAGGTATGCAAGGGAAGGCAAGGATAAGTAAGGATCAGCCAGCTGGTTAAACACATCTTGGAGGGAAGAGACTTTCGTTTCTAGTAATATGGACAATGAAATAACCTTAAAAATGGCCACTGTGAAACACCTAGGCATACTGCGTTAGACATTTAAACTATCTTCCGTTTAGAGCTGCACACTGAAAAAAAAGGAATCCTCAGCGGGCAAAGAGGAAAACCCAAGTGGTACTCAGTTCAGGCTGCTGAGTGGGACGGGGTGCATGGATGGTCTCCCTTTAGTCTTGAAAGGTTTGAGGGATGAGTTTTAACATCTATGGAGGCAGAAATGAGGTCTGGCCATTTGAAAGCTGGGCCTGACATTGAACCTTTCATATAAAGTTAGGAGTACTAAATAGCTTCACGCTAAATGAAAAGGCAGAAAAAGAAAAGAAAACCATCCACCAGCACAGGCAGATGACGGAACAGCTTCTCATACTTAGCCAATAAGGCTCTGGGTTAGGAGGAAAAAGAAGAAAAGGAAAAAAGGTTCCCTGAGAACCTGGTGATGATGAATTGGTTTAACATTAGAATTTATACTGTCTGTGAATTAGGAACCCTAAGTCCTGGGCCAGAGATACCCCTGGGAAACCTTGTAGGGACAGACACAGAACCTCTCTGGAGAAACAAGACCTCAACCCAGGTCATACAGAATCCCTACAGGCCAAAAAAAAGCCTCAGTGAAGATGAATATATGACTCAAGATGACTGAATATTGGGAGCATAATGTACAGTGTATGAGAGTCCACATATACAACAAACAACTGAACTATATCCCTCCCCCAAGAACTAATAATAATAGAGCTTTGGCATGATACTCTAAAATAAATGAGTTCAAAATATTGAAGACGTAATGAAGTAATTGAAAACCTGAGACAAGAACAGGACACAGCCAAAAGGATCAGGTAGACTTTCAAAAGAACCCCATAGAACTGCTAGAATTGAAAACTGTTTTCACTGAAAATAAATGTTCAGTGGGTAGATAGATTAAACACCAGATTAGGCACCACTGAAGACAGACTTCATGAACTGAAATATGGGCCTGAGGAAATCATGCAGAATGTAGCACACAGAGATAAAGACACAGGCCTAGACATGGCTGCTAGAATGACAAGATCCTATATAAGATTCCAGAAGTGGAGAAGAGAGTGTAGGAGAGCCATTACTCAAAGAAATAATGGCTTAAAATTTTCCAAACTTGATGAAAGATATGAAGCCCTAGATTCAGGAAGCAGAATGAGTGTAAGCGGGATCTTTTTTTTTTTTTTTTAATCCATGCCTATTGTATTAGCTGGAGTGTAGTTTGGCTGCTATAAGAAAGAACCCAGAATAACAGTAGCTTAAACCAGACAGATGCTTATTTCCTTCTTAGGTAGAATCTCAGGCATAAGCAGTCTAATTCTAGGGTGGTACCGGCTGCATGTTTGAAGATGGTTCATCCTGATGTCCACCCAACCCCTTTGTTTTAAGTGCATGACCTGGAGGTTGCATTCATTCCTTCTGTTCCTATCTCACTGGAAAAAACTTGGTTATACCCAGCTGCAAGGAAGATTGGAAAGTATTGTTTTATTTTGGATAACCATGTGCTCTGCTAAGTTGGAAGTTCTATTTATATGAGAGATAAGAGAACAGATGGGGAGCAGAACTGGGGAACAATTAGCAGTCTGTAAGCCTAGAATGTGAGCCTAGAATAATGCTAATAACAAATAGAGTATATAACTTTCAAATCAGTTGAGCAGGGAAATGGGATAAAGGAAGTCTATTAAATTCAGGCAGGGAGAGGGAAAAAGAGTAGAAAAAAAGAGTAAATAGAAAGCACAAAATGCAACAGTAGAAATAAATCCAAATATATTGGCCACAAGGAGACATATACAAGAATGTATATTGCAGCATTGATGTATGAAAAATTGGTAATAGTCTAAATGTACAGAGTGTCCCCCCAAAATGTATACATATTCTAACAGCTGATAGCTCAGTTTTGAAAATGAAATATATTTTAATAAACATTGCCTTTATAATTACTCAAACTGTGTGTGTACATTTTTGGAGGACACCCTATATATCAATAGGGGATGTATAAACATGTTGAATATATTTGTACAATGAAATATGACATTGCAGTTAAAAATAAATCAAGTAGAGCTACATGTGTAAGATTAATCTCAAAAACCAACATTAAACAAAAAAAGTCAGAAGGATATATATACACAGAATAACACAGTTTATGTAAAGTAAGACATGCAAAATGATAATTTCTGTTGTTTAGGGGTATATACAAATGGTAAATACCAAACGAGAGGCGTAAGGCTGGGGAGAAGTACACAGGAGGCCTCAGCTCTCTGTAGTGGTCTCTTTTTCAAAAACATTTCTTACAAAAGTTAAAATTTGACAAAGCTGAATGGTGGGTACATGTTTTTTAAAAAAACTAATCTCTACATAATTTAAAATATTCCTTTTCACCTGAAATATTTCATAATAAAAGATATTTTTGAGAAAGTATAGACAGCTCATCCCTAAGTGCATAAAATTATTGTACATCTGTTTTTACTAAATAATTAGCTTCCATTCCGAAAACCAAAGAAAGCACAGCTATCAGATCATTACATCAGAAGAACAGGAACACTAGTTAAATGTTTGTAATGTGTATTTTGATAAATGGTCACACAGTGGGCTTGTCATGCTTTATTTAGACTGTGTGAACTTACTATTTTCATTAATGAAGCTGAATGAAGCTGAAAAGAAGAAAGAGAGATGTTTTGAAGTGTCTCCCTCCCCTGTTCCCCAGGTCCCTTACACGTGTTGTTCATAAACACCTTCTTTCCCCCCAGCGCCTTGGGTCTGAGTAGGCTGACCTTCCATATCGGCCCATCCTCTTCCTCGCTGTTTCTGATCATCATGTAATCAGAATGCCCTCCCATTAAAGTGTTGGGGGCGCAGAGTGTGACTTGGGTAAAGGCTGGGGAAGCATGCAGACGGAGGCAGAAGAGCCCGGGGTGTGGGAGGGGAGAAAGGAGCAAGATACCTTGAGTTGGGGTCATGGAGTGGGAGACAGAAGTAAGGAAGAGGGCTGAGTGTGACTTGAGGAAAAGGTGGTGCACCTCTTGGCAGGAATTCTTCTTTGTTGTTGTTAATCTCCACCCAAGGATATTTTTTCCCATTGATTTTTAGAGAGAGTGGAAGGGAGGGAGGGGGAGAGAGAGAGAGAAACAACTATGTGAGAGAGACACACCGATTGGTTGCCTCCCTCCCTTGCCGCCCCCCCCCACTGACTCTGCAGGGGATCGAACCTGCAACCCAGGTACGTTCCCTTGGCTCGGAATCGAACCCATGGCCCTTCGGTGTACGGGCTGACATTCCAACCACTGAGCCGCACCGGCCAGGGCGCACAAATTCTTAAGGCCATAAACATCTCGTTGCTCAGTGTCGGGTCTGCGCCTGTCACCGGCAGTCATCCCCAAATCACTAAGAGAGGTTCAGCAGTTCCCTAGACATTTTCCCCAGTACATCAAGGTAAGTTTCAAATCCCAGGAAGAGATGATTGGGTTTCTCTGGAGAGTTCCTGCTGAGGCGGAGCCCAGGTCCTGCCTGTCACTCTTCCCAGAACTTACTTGTCATTCATCACCAGTACCCACCTGCACCGGGGTGAGCCAGGCCACTGGGTCCCTCAGGCCAGTGCCTTCATTCGCCTGCCCCCTCCACCTCTCCACACAGCTTGCTCGCCTGTGCAGACAAGAGGTAGAGCCTAGACGACGGATGGCCGCTCACTCACTGCTGGCTGTCATGCAGGGCAGGCCGGCCCTGGGTGTGCCCCAGGGGATCGGCCCTGCCTGGGATCAGATACCATCCATTGGCTGCTAAGGCTTGGAAGCATGCCCTTCCTCCTTCCCCAGCACGCCGCCTACTCACACCTGACTTCCTCTTGCAGAGCTGCCATTCTACGCATGGAATAATGAGTGCTGAAAAAAATTGTTTTTAAAGGAAAAGTATCAAGGCTACCAGATAAACCCTCACGTCAGGATGAGAGGAGATGAAGGGTGAGAGAGGAGACAGCACTGAACTTTGTTTCTGCTGTTATACCTCTCAAAGTTTGGTATGCTGCTCATGGACGCCCCGGCTGCCAGGGCCACCCCCTTCTGGAGCCAGTACAGGAGTCAAGGGAGTGGCTAATGTCTTAGAGTTCACATTTGCTCAGCTCCCCGGGAGACATTTCCCCAGCCCTCTTCCTTGGCGTGCTGAAGAAGTCACGAAGGCTAGTCGGATCCATTTAAAACTTGGGTACTGTTGTAAGAGGCCACGTAGATGAATATTGAAAGTCCCTTGGACATTTTTCAGTTTTACTAAATTTGTGCCCCAGTTATCCCATCAGAAAAAGTGGGAATATAATATCTGTCCACAAAAGAGTTTTGTAGGACCAGCTGGTGTGGTTCAGTGGTCGTGTCATTCCCATGCACCAAGAGGTTGCTGGTTCGATTCGTGGTCAGGGCACATGCCCAGTTTCAGTCTCGATCCCCAGCAAGGGGCCTGCAGAGGCAGCCAATCAATGTTTCTATCTCACTCTCACTCTCCCCTTCCTCTCTCTAAAAAATCAATAAAAACATTTAAAAAACCCCAAACTTTGTAGGAAGTGTCATGATGAACATGGCATCAGTATTAGAACTGGTACAGGTTTTACATTTTTTACTTATTTACTCCCTGTGTGCTTCCAAAAGGGATTTGAGTGGATTTATAAAAAAGAAGAAATAAGCAATAAAACAATTCTCATTTTTTAGCTTGAATATTTTTAACTGAAGCAGCTTTTCCCAAGTCCCATTCCGGTGGGACCACGTGCTCTTCCTGTTTTCTAGAATCTCTTACTAATGTCGTCAACCAAGGTTTTGAAATACAGTTACTCAGTTTTATATTTATACATCAACAATTTGTAATTCATGACTTTTTTTGTTGTTGAGTGTATAAATGGCCTAGTTCAGTTTCCTTAAACAAAAGAACAATGAACATTGCTCCTCCCCCCTCAGACCTTGCGTTATACAGAGTCGCAGTTCAGTTCAGGCACCAGCTTCACAATGTATGGATAGAACACGGGGCCCAGTAAAACATCCTGAAATACCTCAGAATTTGTGGAAGGGCGGGGTATCATAAAAGGGGAGTGCCAGGACTGTGAGGACCGGTTGGAAGTGTGTTGAAGCCTGCATAAAATCATCACAGTCAGCCTTAGCACGTCTCTGTGCTCACAGATCTGATTGGCTTTGGGAGCAGATGCCTTTTAGAACTTTTTTTATTTATTTATTTTTTTAAATTTTATTTTTGTTTAAATATTACAGATGTCCCTTTTTCTCCCCAGTGACCCGTTCCACCCCGTCCCGTCCCTCTCCCCAGTCCCTTTCCCCACCATTGTCCATGTCCTTGGGTTGTGCATATATGCATATAAATTCTTTGGTTACTCTCTCCCCCTCCACCCACCCGCCCTCCTCCATCCCTCTGACATTCATCAGTCTGTGAGCGTGTGTGTGTGTGTGTGTGTGTGTGTGTGTGTGTGTATGAGTGTGTATGCCTGGGGGGTATTGTTTTCCTCACCCCCATTTTTTGTAAGGACCACTAAAGATAATATTTCTCAGGAACCATAGCATCGATAGAGCTCTGTACTCCTCAAAAGCCATTCCAGAAGCCCCATGCCGATGGGGCTCAGCCCAGGGATGCATCCTCAAGGGAATCAGGTAGCTTTGCTTTGCATCCTGTGGCCAGTCTAATGTTTTCAGGATGTGGTCTGTGGACCGCCTGCATCAGGATCACCTGGGATTTTCTTTTTCAAGAACATTCCTGGGCCCATCCTCAGACTTGCTAAATGAAAACCTCAGTGGGCAAGGCCCAGAAATCTGCCGGTAACAACGTCCACAGGGATCTTTCCACCCCTGAAAGTGTGAGATCTACAGCCACAAACTCCTGCCAGGGCCTTGCCCCAGGGCCCCTTTTAGCTGTCCTTGTAGTGGACACTTGAGGCCCATGCTCCCAGAGGAGGTTCTGGGCTGTGGGGGTGCAGGGGGACCCACAGCCAAGACTTAAAGCCCTTTCAGACACCAGGGCAGCCACAAAGTCGTGTATTTTATATATTCAGGAATAGACATGATTTCAATTGAACAAAAGATCTACTAAAAAAATAAAGTTGAAAACCATTGTCTTTGATTACAACAGTTGGAATCATTCAATAGCTAAAACTGGGGATTACGAATTCAAATGCTTGTAGGTCCCTTAGATAAGTGACACAGGTGGGTTCTGGGGAAAATTCAAGGGAATGGGCTAGGGCTAGAGGAGGAAGTGGTTATTGCCGTAAGAAAATGTAACCCTAGTATGTCCAGATCTTCTGAGTTTTCAGGAGAAGTTGAAGTTGGGCCTTATTTGTAGAATCTGGGTTTTTCCGGGACAGATGAGAGGCACAGTGGCTGAGAGCACAACAGACTCTGGAACCAGTCCTCCTGAGTTTGAATCCTGGCCCTCTCTTAGGCAAGTTACCTAATTGCTCTGGTCAGTTTCCTTATCTGTACAGCAAGGATAACAGTACCCATCTCCTAAGACTGGGATGAAAACTCAACAAGTTAATTCACGTAGAGCATCACGTAAGCCAGTGCCAGACACAGAAGTGGCCTTGTTTAGTTATATCTGTGTCGGCTAAGTGCCCACAGCACTGTAGGTCTTACAAGATGCTCGGTAGGCTAATGGTTGGCAACCTCTGGCTTAAAGCCATTCTTTCTGTAGATGGATCCTATGTAGGATGGCCATATAATTTATCAAGTGCCGTTTAGACCAGGGCACTTTTGAGAGAGAAAGGAGACCCTGTTACTAATTATTCCAGATGACAGATGAACAGACTGTCCCAGCTAAACTATGTCCCTGGACCTAAGTGCCATCTTTGTATATGAAAAACCAACAAGTAGCTTCTATCTGTAAACTGCTCGGTAGGTGCCAGGTTGTACATGAGTTTATAGGAGGCATCCTGTGTAACCTTCATCAACAACCCTGGGAGGCAGAGACTCATTAACTCTCTTTTTACTGGTGAGGAAACTGAAGCACACAGAGGTTAAGGGACTTATCTAAAGCCATTCCATGGCAGAGCCAGTTGGGTTGCAGAGTCTTAGTGGTACAGAGCCTTACCTGTACCACTTTCTCCAGTGGGTGCAAGGCGGTGGTAAGGACACCGAACCCCCTTTTCAAAGGGCAGCTACAATCCAGGATGGCACAGAGCTCTTCGCTCAGGCCACTGCTCACTCAGCATGCAGGACTGTGCCCGAGAGCAGCAGAGCAACCCGCCTCTCCCACTGCCATAGGGCTGATATTTCACAGCATCACAGAGTGTTACAAGGAGCTGTGGACATGGGGATTAAGTACCAGGTCGGTGCCAAGTGCATTTCATCAGGTCACTGCGGCCAGTTGTCAGGCAGCTGATGAGTCGCATGTGGGAGTTGCAGCTGGTGAAAGTGGATCCTGCCTAAAAGTCATCCGCCTAAACCTGACACCTCTGTGGCTGGTGGGTCACCCCTGGCCCACAGACTAAAAGGACAGTTGAGGACGTGGTCCTAAGGAACCCCCTGAGAGGAGAAACAGTACTCAAATGAGGGGTGGCCCACCCAGAGCTCCAGCATCTCGGAGCTCCAGGTGTGGCCCTTTGATAAGTGCAACAAAGAATGACCTGCTGTCTTGAAAGGTGTTGATGCCAGGATTGAGAGAAACACCTGGGACTATTTCAGCTGCAATGGAGGAAATGTATTTTCATAAAAAATGGAGGGAAACATGATGTTGAAAACATTCTCTTCAAACAGGGACAGCAGGGTGTTGATAACAGTCTGAGGGCAGTGATGGATACATAGATGGTCCTTATACTCTTTTTAAAAAGTTTCAGATATTCAAAATGTTTTCCATGCTCAGAAATTAATGTTAGAGGAAAAAGAATACTCCAGTGTGAAGGTGGATACAAAATGCTTTGAGTCTCAAGTGTCCTTGCCCGGAAGATAAGAGCAGCTGGGAGAGTTGGCAGCCACGGGGACCTGGTGGCAGCCCAGCTTTTCTATCTGCTTCGGTGATAGCATACCTTAAAGGGATATTAAAATCTTGAGGGGATAAAAATGCTCACTGTGTTGTCAATAACAGAGTTATTTCTGGCTCTGACCAGTGTCACTGCCACTCTTGACCCAAGTGGAAAGGTCTAGCTGGGAGGTAGGACTCAAAAACATTCTAGTCCTCACTCTACCTTGGTTTCTCCATTTGTAAAACAGGAAGACACGTTTTTTCCATCAGATGAAGTGAGAAAATATCAAACAGTCATTGCAGAAGGTCACACATATGACCTATGAGTTATTGCTTCCTATGGAAAACCTGTGTCTTCTGAGCTACAGAACAGATGATAAACCCAAACAGTCCAGCTGGCGGTTACTCTAGGAGGCCTGTCAAGAATCTAAAGCCTCTCATTCAATATTTCATTGTATTCTTAAACGCTCTCAGTAATTGCATTATTTAGACTTTTTCTGATGTGGGCAAACTCCAACTCTGGCTGGCTTAAACAAACAGGGAATGTATTAGGAGGATCTGGAACAGCTCACAGAACTGCAGGAACCACCTAACAATCACGATGTGGTGAAGTTGAAGCATGTTCTCTGGGGAAGCCCCCTGGGCTCTTATCTCTGGTCTCTTAATTCCAGATTTCAGATTCCTTGGAGAGAGAACCTGATTGGCCCAGTCAGGTCTGGTGTCAGAGAGGTAGAGTTATATAGTTAACCTGGTCAGTGTGGGCCACCACTGTGTGTCAAACCCCCCCCCCCCACACACACACCAAGTAGAATTCTTTTTGCTTTGGGCAGCCACCCTGTAACCATAATATTGGTTTGTGCTATGCTGTTATCTTCCCTGTAGCTGCAAACAAATGTTTGAAGGTCAAGGGACTCCTGTAAGACAGGCCCAAGGACTGTTTGGTTTTGGAAAGGTCATCTGGCTCTGATGCCTGTGTCTGGCCAGAGTGAACCTGCCCTCTCAGGCTTGGGTTGAGAGGTTTGATCACGATTATTAAACCCAGGAGAGGAAGGAAGAGATGTAGGCATCCTTGGCCTGAGCACATGAATGCCTATCACAGGTGGTCCTGCCCATTGGAGCCCAAGGGGCGTTTTTGTTTTAAATCTTAAGTTTTACTTGGGAACCTCAGATCCTTTCAAAGAGAATGTGCACTGAAAACATCTGTGTCTCTGCAGTCCCAAAAAGAAGAAGAAAATGGATGAGGCAGGGCTGCCCTGAGGAAAGAGGTGCCCCAGCTTCTCAAGCATGAACTGCTTCCTGGTAACTCTCCTCAGAGCTGAGAGATTGAGAAAGAGAAGGAATTTCTCAGTTCGTAGGTGGCTATTAAGTCAGGGTCCTGGCCAAAGGGAAAAGGTTGAGTCACTGACGCAAAGGCCACACCTGCAGAGATGGGATAGGTGAGGGCTGGGCTAGAACTTGGAGACAGAGGCCTGCCCAGCCTCAGGACAAGGCTGGGATATGTATGTTTAATGCATATATGTTGTTCTGGGGCAGGGCGGGGCAGGGAAGGAGCAGTTGACTAGGCCTTGGCATGTGGCATTGACAGGAGAGTCGGATATATGACAGCTCTGCTTCTGCAGGGCCTTTGTGTGACAGTGTGTGGTTCAGCGGCGCACAGCCGAGCCTGGACCAGAGGGAAGGTGAGAGCTGAAATCCAGCCACACTCCACTGGCCAACCCATGAATTGGTGAAGCTGCAGAGATGCCGTATGGGCCGGGCTGGTGAGGAGCTCCTTAGGCTTCACCTTCGGTCTGGTCCCTGACAGGTGTCCACGTATAAGAACGTTGGTCTCTGTTTGGGCCAATTGGCTTAAGATTCCAGAATTACCAGCCTTCTCACTCCTGAATGACATGCCTCTACTGGTAGCAAGATAGAATTTTTAAAATGTGTCTTGAGCCCCTCTATTTCTTTAAGATTAAAGAAATCAAACGAGGTGACACCTGTGAATGCCATTTACAGTCACAGGCATACTTGATGATGAGGAAGTATTAGTCCCCAGCTTGGGAATGAACATTCTCACTGAAGACATGATGACAGAACATGTTCCATGCCAGGCACATGAGTGAGCAGTGGCAGGACACTGCCTGTGACCCAGCCTGAGGGAGGGAGGCCTCAGGAAGAGGAGACTGAAGGCAGGACTGAGACTGGGGTGGGGTGCCTCAGGAAGGACGGTCACACTGCCGACCCTCCCTGGGAACCCTACACAAGGAAAAAGGAATGAGGCTTTTACTCCCTCAGCAGGGAGGACAGCACCAAGGGCTTTTCCCCTCCCATCAGTTCAGGATATGAGAGCAAGCGTTGCCACAGACATCTTTCCTCTGACACCCTTGAGCTCACTTACATGGGCAGTTCAAGCCCTGCCCGTGAGGAGTGTCTGCACAGTTCACTTGTGTTACCTTGATGTCATGTGCATAGTAGGGACGCCACACCTACATGTCCTCTTTGTCTCCGGGTGAGCAGATGCAGGAGCTGGAGCAGAGGCTGCAGGAGGCAGAACAGAGAGCAGAGAACGCAGAGACCCAGGTAAGAGGGGGAGGGGATTGAGAAGAGTGTGCAGGGGGGTGACCATTGGCCTTCCCAGCCCCTTCCCACGGACCCATACTCGTCACACTGATGAGCTCCTTACAGGGATGAGGTAAACCAGCAGTCATGTGTCAGAACTGCTGAACAAACTAAGGTGCATGGAGCTTTCCGTGGGCATGGATGAGTCTTTGGTCAAGGGTCAGTGCAGTGAGTGGGTGAGTGAATTAGTCCAAATAGACTAGGTTATGCTGGGGTAACAAATTAAGCCTGACACCTCAGCGGTTTATCACATTTAGTTCTCACTTATGGTATCTCTCTATTGAGGGCGAGCCAGGGATTCTGCTTCACACGGTGACTCAGGGATCCAGGCTAATGGAGCTCCCCATCTTCTAGCTGGACCCTCTGGAACACACAGCCTCCTTGGTTGCCATGGTGCTTGTGCGCCAGCTCTTAAACGCTTGAGCCCAGAAATATCATGTCATTCCTCTCAGGCCCATTGGCTGGAGTGAATTCCATGCCACTCTGACTACAGGAGGGCTGGGAATATTGGGAAGCACGTGGATATGCATTGAGCAGCACATGTCTGCCACACACACAGTTAGGTGGGAGCAGTTCCTCTCCAGAGCTGTTTGTCCTACCCAGCTCATCCCTACCAGGACCCTCACAGTTAGAGGACCCAACACACCCTGCTGTTTCTCCTTATCAATTCCTTCTCCCCCTTCCCCCCTTCCCCCAAATAAGGCTTAATCAATGGTCATTGAATTCATTGGTCCAACTTCCCTGGATAAGGGCTCTGTCTGGGAGTCATGGGCTGGGGTATCGGGAGGTATCCCCTCCCATGTTAGTGGTCATTTCACAGACCACATCCCAACTCTATGAGACAATTGGTCTTTTTCAGGTGGGTGTGATGGAAGAGAAGGTGAAACTGTCCAATCTGAAGAATGTGGGCTCAGCAGGCAGCCTGCACCTGAAGTACCAAGAATTGCTGAAAGCCGTGCAGGGCAAAGATGAGCTCATTGGCCAGCTGGAGGCACAGCTGGAGAAGCAGGTAAGGGCATCAAGCAGCAGAACACCAGTGCCCTTTGCAGCATCGGCACCCATTGGCCCCAGCTTCTTGAGCAGAGCCCCTCTGCTTGACCCTCCAGAGGCGGGGAGCTTGCTCCTTCTTGAGATTGTTCTTTCATGTGGAGATTTCATTATCAGAATACGGCACATTAGGCACCAGACGGGATACAGTGAGAAAAGGACCTTGGAGGCAAAGTGATCTGGGTTTGAATCCCACCTTTAGCTCCTGCTGCTTTCTGGCTGTGGGAAAATTATGTAAGTCGCTGCTTCTCATTTTATATATTGATGTAATAGGGGTTGTAATACGTCAGGGCTGTCAGGAGAATGAACTCCTGTGTTGTATCAGACACAGGGCTGGTGTTTGGTAAGGAGAGCTGTCCCTTCTCCTCCCTGGCCTTGTGCCCTGCTAGCATGAGGGACACGGCACTTGGCTGTCATATCAGAGCAGCATGGAGCTAGCCCAGCAGCCTTGGTCAGCTGGTTGGCCAAAGTTTCTCAATCAACCTGAGTTGGCAGAGTCCAACATTGCTGCCCTCTCTGAAAAGTGGTGCCTCCTCTATCCTAAGCACGTGGAAGCCCAGGAGAGGCCACTGCCCAGCATCCCAGCTACAATCAGCACCTTTGCTCCAGAGGCGATTGGAACATCCCCCACCAGTTCCCCATGCCCAGCCCTTCCCCTCCACAATCTCATTAACTTCATCCTAATTCTGTCCCTTCCCTCTGCCATTGGCCTACCCAACTTTTCCTGGTGCCAGAGCTCCGTTATTTTCAACAAACAACCCCACAGCATCGCCAGATGACTTTTTTTTAAATCCTCACCTGAGAACATGCTTAGACAGAGGGAGAAAGAGAGAGAGACAGAGAGAGAGACATTGATGTGAGAAACATGGGTCGGTTGCCACCCTTACACTCCCTGACTGGGGATCAAACCCACAGCCGAGGTATGTGCCCTGACTGGGAATCGAACCGGCAACCTTCTGGTGCACAGGACGACGCTCAACCAACTGAGCCACTCTGGCTGGACTGGCCAGATGACAATTTTCCACGTGTACACTCCCCATGGAGGTCCCACCTAGTCCTGGTAGTACCTTCTCGCCATCATGGGCAAATTCATAATCATTCACTGACATTTCCTTTGTGCATGTGGCTTTATCATCTGCAGAGTACGATGTGTTCCTGAAAACTCATGGGAAAATAGAATTTTGACACCTGAAATATAATAAATTTCCATTGATTTTAGAGATGCCTTCTCTTTTGAGTGGTTCATAGGAGTGGCAGCATCTGGGGATTGGCGGGCAACATGATTTCTGCTGAAGCTTAGGTCAGAAAAAAAATTCATTTTATAGTAATAATAGGTCAAGATCAGACTAGAAAGAATGCTGTTCTGTTAGTCAATAGACCTGGTTTTGGTCCCAGCTGTGCCAGATCAGGGCAAGTCCTTTCACCCCTCTGGGCCTCTACATCAAGGGTCAGTCTATGGACTTTTTTTCCAAAGGGCCAGATAGTAAATATGTTTGGCTTTGTGGCCCATGTGGTCTCTGTTCCAACTAACTATTCAACTCTGCTGTTGTAGCATGAAAGCAGCCCTTGACCATATATAAATGAATGGTCATGGCAGAATTTCAATATACTTTATTTCCAAAAATAGGCAAGGTGGGGAGGGGACAGGTGGAAGGCTAGATTTGGCCTGTGGGCCAGTTTGCAAACCCCTAACCTAAATGATTTTAAGGTCCTTCCAGCTCTGACATTTTCATATTCCTATATCATTTGCACAGATGCCTTGTTTGGAGCTTATGTCTGTCATCTTACTTTTAGGAGGCAGTTTTTCCCTAGAAGTGTAACCAGAGTCGTTATTGCTGGTCTCTAAACTACTCCAGAATATCCCAGGGCACTTGTGCTCATTGTAAAACTGGTTGATCACCTGGGCCTCGAGCACTGTGCTGGGACCTGGTCACTTCATTTCACAGTGCTCCAGGAGGGAGGTGTGTCACCCCCATTCTAGACATGACATGCAGGCCCAGGGTTAGGTGCCTACAGCAGATAAGCCCCAGAGGAAGATTCAAAGCCCCAAAGCCTGCATCTCCTGACCTAGGCTGCTGTGCTTTAGATACAAACCTCCTTTCCATCACCTATGTACTCTCGATTATTTTGAGGGAATTGCTGTACTCATTTGCTAATTTAGCTTTATTTCCTGTTTTTAACTGCAAAGATAATCCATGTGTATAGTAAAAGACACAGAAAACCCAGAAGAGTATAAAATGACAACATTTTTCCTCTGTCCCCAATCCTTCGTTTCTATTCCTCACTGTTAACCACTGTTCATTGTGAACGTTTCTTGTATAGCAAAGCATAGCATCCCATTTCCATGTTGTTTATTTTGCCCTTATTTGTGGACGTTTAGCTGATTTCCAGTGTGTTTGGTTTTTTTTGCTGCGCTATCAAATTATAACTAACGATTCCTGAGCAGTGGATTTATTAGTTTAATGGTATGTACATTTAAAATGTTGACAGCCCTCCCACCTAAGGGTTGCAGGCTTGATTGCTGGTCAAGGGCATGTACCTGGGTTGCAGGTTCGATCCCCGGCCCTGGTTGGTGTGCATGCAGGAAGCAACCAATCGATGCATCTCTCTCACATTGATGTTTCTCTCTCTTTCCCCCCCCTCCCTCCTTCCCTTCCTCTCTCTCTCTCTTAAAAAAACAAAAAACAAAAAAACAATGGGAAAAAATACCCTCTGGTGAGGATTAACAAAAAAAATAAATAAAAATACAATGTTGACAGATGTTACATATTCCCAAATCACTTCCCCAAAAGGCTTTGCTCATTTGTGTCAGAGGAGTTGTTTTCCAACATTCTTGACAAATTGGGACAATATCAAACATCTGAATTGTGTTGTCTGATAGAGGAAAATGATGTCTCATTTTTATCAAATTTCTTAAAATTATGATTGAGGATGAGCAGCTTTTCATGGGTTTCTTTCCCTCCTTTTTCTGTTGACTTCCTATTTACATCCTTTGTACAGTAAAGGATATAGTTCACATCCTTTGGGTGGTTTATTTCAAATTAGACCTTTGTATGTGTGTTATGTGTGTCGCAAATCATCCTCCAGTTGGTCTTTTGATTTTGTTTAAGGGATTCTTTTCTTGTCAGATAGTAATTTATAGTGAGGATATAGATTCATTAATCTTTTCCTTCATGACTTTTTGAGAGTTCTCTTATGCTTAGGGAGGCCTTTCCCACTTTAAAAATATTAAAAATATTCATACGTGACTTTATTTTTTTCTATCAGGCCACCCCATCCAGTCGCCTGATTATTTCTTCTCGGGGCTTCCCGCCTCCAATTACCCACTAAAATAGTAACTGTTGTAATGAACTAAAGGCCCTCTCTTTCTTGTAGAAGCAGATGAGAGCTGAGGAAGCAAAAATTGTTCAAGAAAAAGCTGCAAAGATCAAGGAATGGGTGACACTAAAGTTAGCAGAGGTGAGTCACACGCTTTTCCCTGGAGCCTGAATGGACATGAACATGGGGTTGCCCCCCCCCCCCGCCCCCCGCACCTCTCCCTGCCTCCTTCTGTTTGAGGGGCCTTAACCGACCTTCATTTTGCTAACCATCTGCCTTCATTCAGCGTAAACGCTGAGACCATTCGCTTCGCTTTCCCTTCCTCTGCCATGGTTGGGTTCCCAGGGCTCCCGTATTTAAGTTTGGGGAAACGGAATGAGTCTCACTTCTCAGGGGTCGCATCAGTTCCCGCTGAGGAGCACACACAGCCCTTACCGTCCACTCCACCTTCTTCTCTGTCGTCTCCATTCCTTTTAACGTTTTTAAAAATATACATACAATGTACCGTTGTAGCTGGTGTTTAAGTGTACAATTTAGTGGCATTAAGTACTTTCCCAACCATCACCACAGTCTGTTTCCAAAAGGTGTCATCATCCTAAATAGAAGCTCAGCACCCATTAAACACTGACTCCACTCCCCCCCACCCCCGCCCCTGACAGCCTCATTCCGCTGTCCACAAAACTCCATCATTTTCCTAGTTCATCACTTGCTACAGCTTTGTTTAGGAAACTCAGGACTAGAGCTACAGGGCTACTAGCAAAGAAAACCACCCAAGAAACTAAAACAAAACAAAACAAAAAACCTCTTTCTAAACACAAGGAGAAGGAATTGAAGTTTGGAAAACAATGAACACTCATTTTTTCCCCTCTGTCCTGACACATGTGACTCACACCTGTAGGGGTATCAGCTTATTTTGCCTCTTGTCCCCTTCTGTATACCTGCATCTCAGGTCACCTGCTGGACTATGACTTCTTGAGGACAGAGCTGATGCCTCCATAGTGCACAGCCCTGACCTCTTGCTGAAAGGTGTGTTGGATTTCATTTAAAAAAATGCAGCAACCATGAGGATGGATTTCATGGATATGAAGTTGTTCAAAAGAAGCTAGACACAGAAGTACATGCTGTATGATTCCATTTATACTAAGTTCAAAAATGGGCACAATGTGTGTAAGGATTCATACTTTGATGGTAAAACCCAGAAAGCAAGGAAGTGAGTCTCTTGTCTCCTAAACCTAAAAGAATGGTTGCCTCTGGGGAGGGAGGGAAGGATGTGTGGTTGGAAATGGGCAAGTCCTGGGTTGTTGGGAGTTCTGGCAAATTTCTTAACCTGAATGGTGGTCACATGAGTGTTCATTTCAGCATCATTTGTTAGGCTGTTCATCGACGTGGTATGCAGTTTTCTGTGTATGTGTATTTCACAATTTTAAAAGCTTAAAAATGAAACTAGAAAGGAAAGGGCAGGGATTGCCAAATGAAATTCTATCCTAAACAAGACTGGTTAGCACAGAGTGAGGGAGGAGCTCAGGGGCAGCCCTGTTCTTTTTTGAAGATTTGATCTTTAAAAAGGATTTTAAGCTTATTTTGAATTATATGTCTAAACCTGTAAGCTAAGTATTCTAAATCCTCCTTTTTTCCTTGTGCCTAGCTTGAGATGGAGAATCAGCACCTGAAAAGCTGTAATCAGCGCCTGGTGGAGCAGGTGGAAGCCCTTCAAGATGCTCTAGAAGGTAAGCGTGTGTGTGTGTGTGTGTGTGTGTGTATGTGTGTGTTGGATTATGGGACTGAATTAAGATAGCTCTCAATATGCCTGTTTTTGCCCCAACCATAGCTCTTCAGATGGTATCTTCAGAGAAGCTTCTGGTAGCTCCCCAGGGAACCCCAGAGAAGGATTCTGTCCCTTCAGGGCCAGGAACCCAGCTGATGAGGCAGGACAGTGGTCCTCAGGCCCAGGATGCTATGAAGGCGGCTCTGCCTGCACCTTCTCCAGTTTCTCTGCAGAGCAAGGACTCTGTCCCTACAGGGGGAAGCTCCCCGGGGGAGCTCAGTTCCATCATGGTCTGTCCTGGGGGAATATCAGAGGCCAAGACCCTTCCACCTCGTCTGAGAAGAGAAGGCTCTTCTGGCCAGCTGTGCGTGAAGACTCGCACCTCCAGACTTGGCTTGTCTTCCTGGGTTGAGGGCCTGGCCACTGGTCAGGGAGGGTTGCTCCCTGGAACAAAGGCCTCGGCCAGGGAAGATGGCCCAGGCTGCAGCCTCACCCTCCCGAAGGCGCGAGCTCCCAGCACCCCCCATGACAGCGGCCAGCTGGCTAAGCGGCACCACAGCCAGCCCCAGGCGCGCCCTGCGCACTTCAGCCACGCGGCGAGCATTGAGATTGGGACCCTCGCAGCCCTCCCCGGCTCCGGCCTTCCGGAGGTGGCGGCCCTAGCTGAGCTCCGGGAGGAACCGGAGAAGATGGAGATGGAGGAGCAGCCCCCAGGCGGGAGAGAGGAGCAAGGAGAGAGCCCGAAGGCGTCGGGAGCTGAGCTGGAGGAAGTGGACTTGGGAAGCAAACCACCCACACCCCCCTTGCACCGGTTTCCATCCTGGGTAAGGCCCCCGGGCGCTGGGCAGAGCTGACGAGGTGACCAGTGTTCACAGTGAACCTCAGCTCCTCAAGCTTCACTTTCATTCTCCTCTGAAGTGTGAGGCCTTTTCCACCACTACTGGGAATACAAATATTTTTTATTTCTAATTTTACTACTTGGTCCCAATTTATCTGCCCCTCTCCAGTGCCCCTCCTGGGCCACCCTCACTGCACCACGTCTCTTACCTTGCCTCCCAGGCCCTCATCTCAGGATCCCATCCCAGCCCTTCCCTCTCTCCCCCAGGTGCCTCAGCCCCTACTGCCCTGCCCCCTGAGCCCTGACCCTCTCTGGTCTTTATGACTCACCAGTCACTTAAGGGGGCCTTTGTTGTTTCTTTATCTTGAGTGGAGAAAAGAGATATGCATAAGCAAAGGCGGAGCCTGTGGGTTGCTCCAGAGCTATCAAAATCCTTAGAAAAGCTCCCCAGGCTTGTGAGCCTACTTGGGACCCAGGGACATCCAGGGGTGAGGCAAGAGTTGAGGGCAGGCATTCCCCATCTAAGGGTCTAGTACGGTGGGGTTCTTGGTCCTGGTTGAGCTACATAGGCTTTGTAGGTTGGACTGAAGCCTAGCTGTGATATAACGTTACTACTGTGGAGAAAATGTCCCAGCTTCCAAACAGCTGGCTTACAAAAGGTCATGCCCTCACCATGGAGCTCTGACTTCCTCACGGTCAACACCCCACTTCTAGGGGTGAGAGCCTGGGACCTGAGAGCTGTAAAATGGTCAGATTCAAAGACACAGGTTGCTGACTCCTTTCCCCTGGAACTTGCTTGCCCCAAGGGAAGGGTGGGGGTTAGAGAGCTGATTATCTGTTGGGCACTGATTATAGTCCAGGTGTTAAGATATTTACATTAATAATGTCATTGGGTTCTCACAGCAGCCTGAAAGGGGAATAGTGTTACCCCCATTTCAGAGCTGAGGCCCAGAAATGATGTAACTCCCCCGATTTCCCCCGCCAGCGGGCTGAACCCGGCTGTGGGCGCAAGTCTGGCTGCCTCCAAAGCTGTGCTTTTTTCCCACACCCAGGAGGGGCTGAGGTGGGTGCAGCCCCGGGCTCTGACCCTCCCGGGACCTCTCATTCCAGGAGAGCCGGATCTATGCTGTGGCCACGTCAGGCATGCGTCTCTCCGACGTACCTCTGAGAAGTAATGCCACCTGCCGTGGTGAGTCCCAAGTGGGGTGCCCGTAGTGGGCAGGGTGGACGTGTGGGGGGAGAGAGGATTCTGGGTAACACCCAGGGCTAGGGTCACCTGGCACCCCGTTCCCTCCCTAAACCTGTGAGGCTCAGGTGAAATCACACAGCCAGGGCTACCTTGAAGGGAAAAGGGAGTTCAAGTTCAGCTCATTACCTGCTGGATGGGAATGGGCCTGGGGTTGTAGCCAGTGACAGAGCTGGAAGGGACTTTAGAGGAGGGGTCTCTCACCCCAGCCTGCTACTGGCACTGGCTTCCCCTCTGCAGTAAAGGGCTTTGGGTGGCAGGAGCCCCAGTACCTTGATTTAGATGTGCCCCTGAAGGAGGCCCATCCCCGCCACTAAGTCACGGGGCAGCCACAGAATCCCCCCAGTAGTGTGAGAGCCACGTAGAGCATGATTGGTAACTGAGTTTGGCAAGTGTGGGACTGAAGGCGGCCTTGGCTCCCATCCTGAGATCTGCCACCCAGTCTGTCGCTGCTGGGAGTGCTGTTTCCAGGAACACTGTCTGCGGCTTCCTCCTTACTCTCTCCTGGTCTCTGCTGCCCCCACACTCCTTCCTGGGCCGTGGCACTTGAGCTTATCTCATCCCTCTTCTCTGCCCCTCCAGGTTCAAGGCCTCCCTCCCTTTCGTCCCCAGGACCTTTCTCTGGCCTTGTCTACAAGAACGGCACAGTGCCGGTCTACACAGTCCTGAAGGGGGTAAGAAGTTGCTCTCCAAGGATGGGGTGTCCCCCTCCAGAGAGGCCCATTGTCTAGTTAGTGGCTGGATACAAGGGCGCCAGGGTCAGGCTCTGCACAGACGTAACTCTGGGCAGGGAGCTCAGAGTCATTGTCATGTTATTTTTATTGTTTATCTTTATCAGACTTTTAGTAGAAAAATTCTACATTACATAAATTTGAATCAACGTGATTGTGGGCAAAGTAAAAAGTTAAAGGTTAAACCTGTGTCTGCTCCACCTGTCCCCCGCATCTTGTTGCATGTGTGTGTCCCAGAGGGCAGTGGGGCTCCTTTTAGAATTTTTTATGTCTTCAAATGTATAGTCCCATATATTACTCCATAACATCCCCAACACAAAAATCCGATACAAGTGCAACATGTTTTTATATACCTTTTTTGTCTCCTTTTATTATTATTTTTTTAAAACATAACCATTGTACTTTGTAAGACTTTTTATAAAAGGATAAAAAGCCAAATGTGGAGTTTCCTCTCATATTGCTTTTCCCTAATCCCTAACCCAGAGGCAGCCATCATTCATGGCCCCGTGTTTGTTCCGTAAGGCCCTCTGCCGCGTTTCCAAGTGGGTTCACATATTCTCACTGTCTCTGTTGCTGCCTCTCGCGTGGGTGCACACGTGCACACACACAGAGGGGAGCACATTGCACGTTTCATTCTACGTGTCCCTTGCTGGTTCCCCCATCCGTGTGCCAGGCCTTTCTGCCGTACCTCCCCGTCTAGGGCTGTCCAGTACCCCTCAGTCACACGCCTATGTCTACCTTAACCCGCCCTCCACTGATTGACAATTTATGTCACCTCTCTTTTTCTCTGAAATAAGTGGTGTGATGGACACCATTGTGCAGATGTATCTCTGTGCACTTGGATATGCATATTTCTGCAGGACAGAGTTCTAGGTGTAGATTTCATGGGCAGATGATATGCATGTTTTAAACTCTGACAGGTAGTGTCAGCTCATCTTCTAAAAAAACTTTACTCCACAGAGTACCCTTTTCTCCACAGTTTCACCAGCACTGAGATAATCAGTCTTTTAAAATGTCTGTCCATGGAGATGATCTCCCGTTTCCTGATCCCACACATTTTTAAAGCTCCTGTTTCACACTTGGGCCGTGGCGTGGCTTTCTGGCCCCCTAGTGGCAGGGAGTAGGGGTCACAGTGGTTCCGTGTTCAGCTGGGATGGGGTGGCTCTTGTAGGTGCCACAGAAGATGGTGTGCCTCCCACACTGTCAGCCCAAGGAGAAGCTTGGAGATGAGGGCACAGGAGTAAGGAAGGTCAGGAAGGGACAGTTGTCTATTGGGTGGCCTGGCTGGGTGAGGGCACCCATGTGCCCCGGACAGGCTGTGTTGGCCACACCCTGAGCACCTGGAGCTCGAGTGCAGAGCAGGTGGGATGGGGCTTGTTTTGCAGCCCGAGCTGCAGTGGGAACGGGGCCTGTCTTGCAGAGAGCCACACAGATCAGCACCGTGCCCTTTGTGGATGAATCCTCTGGGTCCGACGACGACTGCAGCTCTCTGGCAAGTTTCCGAACTTCAGTCCCCTGCTCGGAGGTCAGGAAGACCAGTGGACTAGGCAGCCCCCGGGCTATCAAGAGAGGTATGGAGCAGGGGAGTAGGAGGGGTGCAGGGCAATAAGAGGCCCCCACCTCTTCCCATGGGCAGTGGGTCCCTGGTGGGTGAGGAGCTAGGGGAGGCATGGGACACAGACCTCGAATCATCCCCCTTGGCCAGGTGTCTCCATGTCCTCTCTGAGCTCGGAGGGCGACTACGCCATCCCCCCAGATGCCTGCTCCCTGGACAGTGACTACTCAGAGCCTGAACACAAACTACAGCGCACCTTGTCCTACTCCACTGATGGGCTGAACCTGGGTGGGGTGAGCTGGAGGGTGGCCCCCCCATGGGGCTGAGGCGGGGAAGGGTGGGAGCTGCCTGCTGGAGCCCTCAGCATAAGACATGGGCGGCAGCAGTAAGAGGAGGGGGGAGTCCCTCGGATGGAGGAGGGGAGGGAGGGGGCTAGGGGTCTGCCACTGATGGGAGGCCATGGGGAATGGTCTAGAGGGGTGCAGTTGTGGAGTCAGGCACACACAGACCCCATGAGAAAGGAGAGGGAGCCTCATCCAACCAGGAATGGCAAGTTGGAAAGCACACTGTGGCCCATCAAGCCCCAGGGGTTTGCACGTAGTACCTCGTTTTAGCTCCACGCTGACCCTGGAACCCTGAGAGCTAACATTTATTGAGCTTACAGTGTACCAGGCACCGTGCTCCATGCTTTTCATGTCCTGTCTCAGTTGTCCGCACAGTCCTCTCAGGATTATTGCCCCATTCTGTGGATGAGAAGCATGAGGCTCAGAGATGTGCTGTTACACGCCGGAGCCAGCAGTAAAACCAGATCTCATTCCCCAGCCCTTGTCCACACAACCAAGCTGCCCTGTCTGTATCTCCTCCCACCCCCAACCCTCCACCCCAGCCTGGCTGATGTGCCCACTCTTTCCCAGACCTCTCCCTTCCCTGCTGCCTGAGTGGCCTTCTGCCTCCTGGCTCAGCTTCAAGGGAAAGGCTGACCTCAACGGCCAGCTCAGCCCTTTCCTGAAGCCCCTCCCACCCTGACCAGACTCCCTCCTGCAGCCCCTGATCTGCCACCTGCCCATGGGCAGGTGTGTTCCCCAGCCAGTAGGACCCTCCCACAGCAGGGCCACCCATGCTTTATGTAGTCCTCCCTAAACCCTTAGCAGGATTCAGTGCTCTGAAAATACACACAGTAGGTACTCAGGTTTTTTTCTAACTGATGACAAAGCAGTGACTCAACTGGGCCACATTGGCCTGTGTGACGTCCACAACCTCAGTGATTCTGCCTCTCCGTTCACCCTTCTCCTGTGAACCCTTCCACTCCTGCAGGAGTCACTGGAGAAGTCAGGCTACCTGCTGAAAATGGGGAGCCGGGTGAAGACATGGAAGAGGCGCTGGTTTGTCCTGAGACAGGGACAGATTCTGTACTACAAGTCCCCGGTGAGACCTTCCTCCCCCAGGACTGTCATCTAAAGGACCCCACCCCATCCCCAGGATGTGTGAGGCAGCTGGAAGAGGGCCATCATGGCCCATGGGCAGAGGGCAGAGGTCTGGCAGGTGGGGAGAGGCTTTGAGCCACACACAGACCATGAGGCTGGTGATTGACTCTCACAGTGAGATGGGGCACTGAGCAGGATCAGGCAGTTCTGGCCAAGTTGGCTTGGACACTTCTTCCTTTAGAAGCCAAGTTCTTCTTTCACCTGGTTCTGTAAAAGAACTGTTCTAACTGGCGAGCCCAATGTCTCCTCCTGTCCTTCCTAACACTGTTTGGAATTAGGGAGCACTGGATGTGGGAACCTGCTTTGACGGGCTCTCCCTGGTCAGTAACCAATGTTAATGTTTTGAGGAGGGCAAAGAGGCCTTGTCTTTTGTGCAAATCTCATTGGTAGTGGCAGTCTCGAACACCTTGTTAAGAATTCTGGGCCTGGATCACTCAGTAGGCAGGCATGTTCTGATCAATTAGTGATGTCTGCAGTGGCACTGGAAATGGAAATGGTGATATATATGCCTCTTATTTGCCACACTTGATGTAAAGGATGTAGCAGAAAAAAATTAGGGGCTTTATAGCTTAGTAGTAACTCAGTGGCTTCTGACCCAATTTTAAAGCTTAATCTAAAAAACATGAAATCTTACCATTTGCAAAACAGCAGGGATGGACCTAAAGGGTATTAGGCTAAGTGAGATAAAAGGCAAATACCACATGATTTCCCTTAATTGTGGAATCTAAAGAACAATAGAAATGAACAAACAAAATAGAAACAGACTTAAAGATGCAGAAAACAGACTGAGAGCTGCCAGAGAAAAGGGGAGTTAGAGGGCCGGGTGAAAAGGTAGAGATTAAGAAGTACAGATTGGTAGTTATAAAATAGTTACAGGGATGCAAAGTACAGCATGGGGAACATAGTAATATTGTAATAACTATATATGGTTCCAGTTGGGTACTGAAACACTTGGTGAAGTATATGATTGTCTAACCACTATGCTGTACACCTGAAACTAATATAAAATAATATTGACTATAAACTGTAATTTAAAACATTTTTTAAGTCCAGCTGGAGTGGCTCAGTGGTTGAGCATCGGCCTATGATCCAGGAGATTGCAGTTCAGTTCCCTGTCAGGGCACTTGACCGAGTTGTGGCCTCGATCCCCAGCAGGGGGCGTGCAGGAGGCAGCCAATCAATGACTCTCATCATTGATGTTTCTCTCGCCTTCCTTCCTCTCTCTGAAATCAATAAAAACATTTTTTTTTTAAAAAAAAAGGAATATTAATTTTAAAATATATATATTTTTAAATTAAAAAAAAAAAAATCAAGGCTCAGTCTATACTTTTTGAAGCCTGAATCAGAAAGACCCCTGTCTCCTCATTGCTCCATTTAGCTAGAACCAGGATGCAGAGCCCAGGAAAGCTTGGGACTCACTTTCTCCTTTGCCTGTGACCTGGAGTAAGATCATTCCTTCCTTTACAGAGCGATATCATCCGGAAACCTCAAGGTCAAGTGGAACTGAACTCCCATTGCCAAATTGTTCGAGGGGAGGGTGCACAGACATTCCAGGTGAGCATGGTCCTAGCAGCTAGAATTTTAGACAGAGAGGTGCTGGGTTTGGATACGGCTGTGATGGAGACAGACGGGGGGAAAACGGGCACAGGTGAAAGACATGACCTCGACGTTTGGATGGGATCCTGACTTGTGCGTGTGAGGAACGAAGAGAACACAGAATGTGAGAGAGAGTGAAGGTAGGAGAGACAGGGACAGCAAGATGAGGAAAAGAAGCGGGGAGAAGCAGGGGGGAAGAAGGAAGGCCCAGCAGGCTCAGGGATTTGTGCCACCTCAGAGCCAGGTTTCTGTTTTTCTGTCCTCGTGTCTCCTGGCCCTACCCCAAACCCTCCCTCCTGCACAGCTCATCTCTGAGAAGAAAACCTATTACCTGACGGCAGACTCGCCCTGCCTGCTGGAGGAGTGGATCCGAGTGCTGCAGAGGCTGCTCAAGGTCCAGGCCATTGGGCCGGCAGCCCTGCCTCAGGGTGGCACCAAGCCCACCGTGAAGGGCTGGCTCACCAAGGTAGGGCTGTGGCTGGTGGGGAGAAATGTGGCCTCCTGAGATCAGGGGAGCCAGGAGTGGGAGAGCCAAGGGGCACTGGGTCCCTTCGTTATCCACAGCTCCTCTCTAGGGATTTCCTCACAGGGATTAGCTGGTTGGCTTCAAATAAGGTCTGACCACACAGGTGATGGTGAATGATTCCCTGGAAACAGGGGTCAGGGCTGTTAGAACAACAGCTGTTCTCAAGACAAAGGAAAGAAAGGAACATCTTGTACCCATTTTGAGCTCATTAGGGGTTGCCCCCACCCCCTTTTGCACCTACCAGTATGAATAGTGGGAAGCTGCCAGGTCGGTGTGGCCACTCAGAAACTTGTAATATCCCAGGCCTGCCCTAAAGACGTTTTAGTCAGGGCTCTTTCTGTTGCAAGGAGCAGAGAAGCACATGTTAACCCCAAGTTAGAGGGAAGTTAACAAGGAAGCACATGAATTAGGCTGAACGCCTCCAGGAACTAAAGCGGCTATAGGCGCAAGCTCAGTGCTGCAGTCTCTCTCTCTCTGCCTCCGCTTCCCATTCAGTCTCCTCTGTGCAGCCGCTGTTCCTGCACCATTTATACTCGCTTCCCATGGCCCTTCCCTCCTTCTCGACGTTCTTACAACTCTAGCCTCTGCCAACTGCAAGTTCCTCTCGTGTTCACATTCCTGGGACAGGACATCCAATTGGCCTAGTTAATCTTTTAATGGCATCTCGCACACGGATGGATGGGGTGTCCCATGGTACACACCTTGGCCCCTTGCTGAGAGAAAGGGCTAGTTCCCTTAGGGAGTCTCGGCGTCTCCACTAAGGGCTTGAGTTGACCAGGGGCTTTGACATCTGCCTGCCTGTGGCTTCTCTTTGCCAGTTCTGGATTTACTTCTGGGGCCACCTGGTTCTGGTCATCCTGACTCGTTTCTGTCTCACAGGTAAAGCATGGCCACTCCAAGCTGGTCTGGTGTGCTCTCGTTGGGAGAACCTTCTACTACTATCGGAGCCATGAGGACAAGGTACTTCCCGGTCTCCGACAGCACCTGTTCTCTCTTCCCCCAAACCCCATTTCTATGGCTCCACTTTCCCCTCTACCCCGCCTGACCCACAGCAAGTACAAAGCCAGCTGGCTGGCTCCCTCGAGTGCATGGACCATAGACACTCTGTGGGGTCTATTTTTCCAAGCAAACCTCAGCCAGTGGGCTGTCATCTCCCCTCCTCTTCTGTCATCCTTTCATGTCCATGATTCCCAGCCCCATAAGGCCTAGGGTCCCTAGAGAGGAGACTCCCTGCCCCCTGCAGCTCTCCCATTCATGGACAGCTTATGTCCGCAGCGACCCCTGGGCCACCTGCCTGTGCAGGATGCACGCATAGAGGAAGTCGATCGATCCTGTGACTCAGACGAGGACTATGAGGCTGGAGGAACCAGGCGGTTGCTTTCCTCGCACTGCACCCTGGTGATCCAGCCCCCAGAGCACAGCCCCACCTACCTTCTCATTGGCACAAAGCATGAAAAGGTAAGGAAGGGGCTGGGCCCACATGGCCACCCTTGGACCTGTGGTTCTCATCTCTCCTCTCTTTCCCCCGATCTTCCTCACATTCATGTTGATTTCCCTCCTGGACATTTTGGCAACTAGTAGTCCCTGATTAGGAATATTCCTTATATTGAATTTTTCCCAGTGACCATCTCTTCACTGAGGCAGAACCACAAACTTAGGCACTTGGGTTCGTGTTCATCTGATCCCAGGTCTTTCCCCTTGGCTTGTGTGAACTAAACCAGCTGAACCCTCCCTGGGCTTGGCCCCTTCAGGGAAGCCCCGTAGGAGCTCTTGCCTCCACCTGTCACCCCAGCCCCACCAGATGGCTTTATGTCCCCTTCCAGGATGCATGGCTTTATCACCTCACAGTGGCCGCAGGTGGCAGCAGCGCCAAGGTGGGGACTGCCTATGAGCAGCTCATTGGCAAACTGATGGATGATGAGGGTGACCCAGGTAAGGCAGGCGTGGCCGTCACAGCTGCATTAGAGGGTGGTGGCTGGGCAGTTGTTGGTCAAGAATCAAAGAAAGCAGTGCTGCGCCCTGATGCTGTTTTAAAACCGTCTGAGCTAGAGAAGGGCATTCCCGCCCCAAGCTCCAGGGCCCCTGTCTCTGGTGAGAGGCTAAGGTGACTGCTCTGTCTCGGGGGAAGTTTGGGAAGCAGGCTTCCCAGCGACCTGGTCAATGTTTTACTTTGTTCAACCTGCAGCTTTACTGGCCGGAAAGAGGACTGAGGAGAGGAGGTAGCTGGTTAATCTATAGTTAGAGTTGTTAATAAATGAAGCCTAACCTAAGCCTGGGGTACCTTGGGGTCTTTATTTTGCTGCTGATTCTTAGGAGCCTGAGGCACTGACAGCACGCACCACACCCCCCCCTTTCCTGTAGCTTCACAGCTTGTTTATTTCGGGCTGGTACACACTCTCCATCCAGACCTGACCCTGCAGGGAGGGGCCCTCCCCTGCACACATGTGCTTGCCCTCAGATGCCCACACCTCGCCCCTCTGCAGCCCCACGAGCAAAGTGGTAGCTGCTTTCTTGTGAGCTTGGGGATGGGGTGGGAGGCGAGTTCCCTGGCCAGTGGTAACTGCTGTCTGCTGCTGTGCTTTGGGCAGACTCCCCCCTCTGGAGGCACCCCACGCTGTGCTACAGCAAGGACGGGCTGTACACGTCCCTCACCACCCTGCCCTCCGAGGCCCTGCAGACCGAGGCCCTCAAGCTCTTCAAGGTAAAGTGGGAGCAGAGCCCAATCCCACCAACTGGTGGTGGGTGCCCTCGCTATGTGCCCAGGCTCCACCCCACGCAGTTCTTCCCACCATGGTGATCCTCAGGGGGAGGAGAACGTGCACTTAGGGGGTGGCCCACAGGAGAATCGTAGAGAAAGGGGAAGAGTCCCACAGGATCCCCACCATATCCTGTAGGGCAGGGAGGCCAGAAGCTCTGGGATTTCATTCCCGAGCCTGGGGAAGCGCCTGTAAAACTCGCCCTTGAGCCCCCCACCTCCTTTGATGAACAGCAGGAAAGGGCAGGTATATGCTGTTTCTGGACTTGAGAGATTCTGACCTGTTTTAGAATGTTCTTTGTGCCCATCTTGAATAATCTATCTTTTTTAAAAATGAGTGTGTTTTGCTTATGTAAGAGCAACATTTAAAGAAGGAAAGATTCTCTCCCAGGTAGCCTTCTCAGCAAGCACGGGTGCTCCCAAGCAGGACCAGTATTCCCTCTTAGAAACATTCTCTGTGGTGAACTGGCGCCTCCCCAAGCCCTGGGGGGATGGCCCAGTCTGCCCACTGTCACAGGGACTATGATCCATGGGTGGTCAGGCTGCCCGTGCCCACTGTCATTTCCCTGCCAGTCCTGCCAGCTCTTTATCAACGTGCCTGTGGAAGCCTCCTCGGTGGACTACCACGTGTCCCTGGCCCAGAGGGCCCTGCAGGTCTGCCTGGTGCACCCTGAGCTGCAGAGCGAGATCTACTGCCAACTCATGAAGCAGACCAGCTGCCGCCCGCCTCAGAAGTATTCTCTCACACAGGTAGGAGATCCCAGGGTGAACAGCGGACAGGAGCCATTGGCCAGGCTTGCCCAGGAGGTGGGAGACAGAGGAGGTGACTAGGCTGGTATCCTCTGAGCCTGGTAGCCAGTGGGCAGCTGCAGTGCTCAAAGCTGCCTCAGCACAGCTGCCCTCCCTGTGCTCCTTCTGGGTGATGTCTGTGTACGGTCAGCTTGTGCGATTGCCTTTCTGGTCAAAGCCTGACCAGGCTGACCGTCCCAATACCCAGAGAAAGTGGGGGCTCCAGTTTGGAGAGCGTGCTGAAGGCTCTGTAGCTCAGGACTGTGAGGCTGGGGGGATGTGGACCCAGCACTCACCCCACGCTGCCTATTGCCCTGCAGTGCTGGCAGCTCCTGGCTCTGTGCGCCCCACTCTTCCTGCCTCAACACCACTTCCTCTGGTACATCAAACAGCAGCTCCAGCGCCACGCAGACCCCAGGTGAGTGAGCACCATTTCCCCTGCCTCCCTATCACTCCCGGCTGTGGCATAATTGAGAGTGTCCCAGGGGATACCAGGATGGATCCCATCACCCCACCCTCTGAGGTTTGTTCATTGATCATGGAGCCTTCACCCATGGCTGTATACACAAATGGGCATGTGGAGATCTGGGCAGGCCTTGGCTTCTATGCACACCAGTTCCCATGTTGCCTCCAGATTACCCCCAGATTTTCATTCTCCGTTGCCATGATCATATAGCCCTGATGGCAAATTGACACCCAGGCCAGTCTTCAGGGATTTTTCCACAGCCTGCCCCAGCGGCCAGTGTGGTCCTGGCCAGGTCTGGGTTGGGAACCAGGGTATGAGGATGGCAGGGAGGAATGGAGTCCCTAATATTCCCTTCTTCCTTCACCTGTCTTTTCAGCAATGAAACTGGCCAGTATGCCACCTACTGCCAGCGGGCAGTGGAGCGGACCCTGCAGACTGGGGAGCGGGAGGCCAGGCCATCACGCATGGAAGTGGTGTCCATCTTGCTGCGCAACCCCTTCCACCACTCCTTGCCCTTCAGCATCCCCGTGCACTTTGCCAACGGGACCTACCAGGTAGGGGGCAGGTATATGCCCTGTCCTGAGTCTCCTTATATCCTTGTCCTGGGAGGAGTACCTTAGGGCCAGGTGGGTGCTAAGCCTCCTTAGGATTGGCAGATTCTTAATAGGCAAACTAGCAAAAGGATGGGCCTGGGACTCAGGGGTGGGAGGGGTGGTTAGTGCCAGTGTGGCAGGGGAGAGGAGTTTGAATCACAAGAGCGTTCCACTGTTTGACGTCCTGGAAGTAGACTTTTTGAACCCATTGCATGAACAGGGAAGCTGAGACACTGACCAAGGAAGTTGCAGGAAAGGGCCTCCAAAAAAGTGACAGTAAAGGGAAAAGAGAGCTTGTGTCCCATACTGGTTTCCAGTGGGCAGGCTCACTCCTTAGGCACACACCCTCAGCATATGAATACAGAGTGGAATGTTTCTTGGCTCTTGCATTAGCCCTTGCTCCTTTTAGCCAAGCTTTTCCACCTCTGGATGCAGACCCCTCCACGAGCCCTAGTGGACCTTCCTCAGGAAGCCCCCTTCGGGCTGATACATATTCCCTGCAGGTGGTTGGTTTTGACGGCTCCTCCACTGTGGACGAGTTCCTCCAGCGGCTGAACCAGGAGACAGGCATGAGAAAGTCGTCCCACTCTGGCTTTGCCCTCTTCACAGACGATCCTTCTGGCAGGAACCTGGAACACTGCCTGCAGGGGAGTGTCAAGGTGACAGCCTCCCCACTGAACCCACTGAGCTCCTCCTGTGCCACCTCCTGGCTCTGGAGTTTTGGTGGTGGGGAAAAGCCTCGCTCATGGGTGTCTAACTGTCACAGCCTGTTTGGTGCTGAGTCCAAGGTGCTTGCCTGCTTTCTGTGCCATCCTAAAATGTACCCATGTGGGCAGAGAAAAGTTGTTTGTGCCTTTGTCTCTGGAGAGAAGAGCTCTATGTCCCTCTTTCCCTTGGGTGGCTATGCAGCATCCAAGGGGGAAGCTGCTTTTCAGCTGGTGTAGGAAGGACAGGGGGGCACTTCTCAGCAGCAGCCCCAACTGAGCCTACTGGTTACGTGCTCGCACGCGCGCACACACATGTACACCTGCATGCACATGCACATGCACACGCACACACACAGGTGGGCAGCTGTATGCCTAGACCCACTGGACGCTGTGTCGTACACTGGCACTTCACTCTCTCACTGTCTGCCAGGACCTATGCTGTGCCTACAGGCTCAGCCACATTTTTAGGAGGTAGATCCTTATGGTGCTTCTGTATTAAAGGCCTTTGAATGGGTCTGAGGACCTATCTTGTATTGTGGTCTGAGAGTAGAGCCATGGCACAGGTTAAGTGTTTGCGGGAATGTGCTGTAGCACTTGATGAGTGTGAGTTTTGGGTCCATGTCTGGTTTCTTTATGGCAGCAGGACAGAGTCTCCTACTGTCCTTTACCATTGCCTAGAAACACTATGACACACGTACCTTCTTCATAAGTGTCAGGGCGTCTGTAAGGCTTTGTTACACAGTAGGCCTCTGGGTATATTTGCTGACGAGGAGAATGGCTGTCAGTGGAATGGAATTGCAGCCAGTGATATGAGGCCATGGTTTTTGACTGAGACCTGCCTTGCCTCGAGGGAGCTTTAATTTTGCTTTGCTGCTCACGCCATGCCCAGGCTGAACCTCTTTGTCTATGAGGAAGCACAGGCACCTGGGGTCCTGGGAATAGGAGCACGAGGCCCCACAGGACCTCCTCGTGGTGGACAGTCATTCAACTCTGCCCTGCTGCTCTGCTGAGTCCAGCCTGCCTGGACCTCGTTCCCCCCATCAGGTGCTTTCCTAACTTTCCTCTTTTGCCTCTTCAAGATCTGCGATGCCATCTCCAAATGGGAGCAAGCCCTGAAGGAACTGCACTCCAGGAAGTCTGAGGGTGGCACTCGTGTCGTGAAGCTGATGTACAAGAACAGGTCCTGAGCACTGCCCAGGGGTGGGGCCGAGCATGAGGGCTGCCCCTGGGGTGCTCAGGCAGGATGGTCCACAGATACAACACCCCATGGTGCTCATTACTGGGGAGCCAGGCCCCTTAGAAGACTGAAATTTTTTATGAGCACTAGATATTTAAGGCTGAAAATAAATTGCACCTATACCAATTCCAGAAGTAGACATTCTGACTTTTTACCAATTTGAGTAAGAAAATTCCATCCCAGATTAGTCTCCAGGCAAATAATTTCTAGTAGTCTCTTGGCTTCTTAACTCATCCAGTTCCCTGATAAGCTGTAATTTCTGGTATCAGATTCCCTTCACCAAATCCCGTAAGTCTAATAGTGTACCCAGAATTAAGCACATGCTACTGTTGCTATGAGATCTGATAGCCCTGAATCAGCTCCGTGTCATGCTTACTTAAATTTTTTGGAGGCAATAGAAAATAGGCTCACAAAAGGTATAAAAAGAGTCATCTCTTTCTTTGGAAATCAAGATAAACGGATGCCAAGATGATCTCATCCTTTTGGGACCCCAGCTGACCTGGCTTCTCACCCTCTTCCCTGCAGGCTGTACTTCCGGAGTCAGGTCAAAGGGGAGACAGAGCGTGAGCGCCTGCTTCTCGCCTTCCAGACCAGCGGAGAGATCGTGGCAGGGAGGTTTCCTGTCAACAAGGAACTGGCTCTGGAGATGGCTGCCCTGATGGCCCAGGTAAGGTTCTGCTTAGGAATCAGGAGGGTCAGGATACCATCTTTGGACTCACAGGTGGAATGCACCACACAGTCTGAAAGGAGATTCTGCAGATCTGTGGGGCCAGAGGAGAGGCTGGCTTTGCTATCCCTGGCTGTGGAAGAAGGTGACTCTTTATCCGGCAAAGCTCCTCTTTGCAGGTACAGGCTGCGTGCAGAACTCTGGGTGTGGAATCCGGAGGCCTGGGTTTGAGTTCTAGCCACTTCCTGCTGTGAGATCTTGGTCTCACTTGCCGTGTCTATGCTTTAGTTTCCATTTTCGTAGACTGAAAACAAAAATACCTCCATACCTGCTTCTACAGGGTTGTTATACTAAATATAATTTTAAAAAAATCCTTACCCAAGGATTCAACTATTGATTTTAGAGAGAGGGAAAGGTGGGGAGAGAGAGAAAAACACCGATTGATTGCCTTTCTGTATACTCCCCGACTGGGGATCAAACCCACAACCTTTCAGTGTGGGATGACACTGCAGCCAACTGAGCCATACCGACCAGGGCCTAAATATGATTCTTAAATAATTCATATCACATAATGTAAGTGATAAAATTTGTACTTACAAATTTTAAGTCAATCATTTTAAGTAGAGTTAGGGAAAGGAACACACATTCAGACTTCAACTCTCCTCCCTGTCACCTTTAGGCGGCCAACTTGCCAGATGTATCTGGGATATCTGTATGGTTCCCTTGGAGAAATAATATTAGCTCCTCTTTCAAATAATAAACATTTATTGAATACTCTCTAGAGGGCCCTGTGCCAAATATTTTATATGTATTGTCACCTTTAGTTTTTATCCCCACATAATAGGTGAGGATATTGAAGCTCAGAGAGTCTAAGTAACTAGACCAGGGTCACAAAGCTGGGAAGTAGCAGATCTGGGCTTTGAGCCACGTGTCCTACTCCAAAGGCCATAGTTGGAACTCTGCTATACAGTAAGTCAGTCCTCACTTAACATCGTCACTGGTTCTGCGACTTCAAGTGAAACATCTCATCAATGTTATGTTATTCGAGGACCTGCTGTACTCTAGGATCTGTAGCATCTTCAGTCCTGTATCCCATATTTTTGAATTGGAAGCCAGAATTTCTTATGTTGTTTTCCTTTGTCTGCCCCTAATTAACTGGGTCTTTGGATAAGGCACTTAACCTCAGCTGGGAAATGGAAGTTGGTCTAGATAATCTCTAATATTCTAGGCCCCTTGTTTCTCTAGTGTCTGTGAAACTGGAGTTAAAGGATCTCTTCACTAGAAGTGTTTTTTTACATCCATTCATACCTTATCAGTAAAGTTTTGAAGTAATGGTTCATTTCAGCTCTCTCAGCAGCCCATCCTCACCCCTGTTCCTATCCCGCCCCTCCCATGTCCAGATTCTTGACTTGTGCCTCCATGTGCTTCCATCACAGGTAGAGTTTGGGGACTTGGAGAGGCCCCTCCCGCCAAGCCCTGGGGGCACACCGCCTCCCAAGGCTCAGCATCACCTACAGCAGGTCCTAGACAGGTTCTACCCAAGACGCTACAGACACGGGGCACCCCCTGAACAGCTGAGGTAGGCTACAAGGTCTTGCGGGGATGCGCTGTGGGAGATGTGGGCTGCAGAGTTGGGCGGCCTCAGAGCTGCCACAAAAACATGTTGGAACTTCACTGGCACCATTTCTCTCCATCTGTCCAAACTAGGCATCTGGTAGATCAGCTGACTGCAAAGTGGGCAGCTCTGCAAGGCTGCTCCCCTCCTGAGTGTATCCGCATCTATCTGACTGTGGCCCGGAAATGGCCCTTCTTTGGTGCTAAGCTCTTTGCTGCTCAGGTAAATGCAAGTGGTTTTCAGTGGAAGGAGTGGTGACCACACCCTCAGGAATGCCCAAAGTTTCTCCTGGAGCCGCAGTCCCTATCTGGTCATGTTTGAGTCCACTGTGCAGCACCTGCCTGCAAACTAGCAACCACCAGGGGTCGCTCTCTCTCCACCCATTTCTGGTCTCATTTTCATGGTCCAGAGCAGTTGTGATTCGTTGCTTTGGAGCCAGGGTTATTTTATCTTTTCCTTTATTGACTTCTTTCTCAGTGCTACCCCTGGGACAAAAAGAGATAGGGTCAACTAATTATAAGGGCATATAACAGGGGGCCCCACTTGGTCTGGGAAGTTGGGGAAATATTCTGAAAAAGCTGACATGCCTACCTCCCCAGCCTTCTGGGGATTGCCCTACTGTAGTGCTGGCAGTGAAAAGAGTCATCCCAGGAATTGTCCACGAAATAGCCACTTTTCTTACTGGTAGGGCCTAAAGCCCGTAAAATTGCATTCTTGCTTTCCTACTTCTTTTATAGTCCTTGGGAAATTGATTGAAGCAAGATGCACTTCAGCTGGGAGAGACTGTGGGTGGAGTACTGTTAGTTTCTGAGAGCCAGGAGAAAACAGCAGCCAGGGATGCTCCATTCTACAGCACAGCGCTTCCCAACCAGTGTGCTGTGGCAGGATAGGCTATGGGTACTCCAAGAAAGTGATCTCCTCCCGCCTCAGGATTGTTAGTAGGTAGCCAGAGCCCCAAGGCCAGATGCCTCCTGTTTACTCCAAAATGCTATACAAATGTTTTCTAAGACAAGGAAAAGATCACTGCCTAGTAGCCCCCTGCATGCATCTTCTTCCTCACAAAGCTATTATGGTTCAGAATCCCTAGCTGTGGATGTCTGATGGGATTTTCCTGTTTCCCCAGCCTGTGCAGCTGTCTTCCAGGGAGAACGCTCCGGTGTGGATTGCAGTGAATGAGGGTGGGGTCAGCGTCCTGGACCACGGCACCATGGTATGGAAGGGTGAGGGCTAGCTCCCTGACCCCTCCTTCTCCTGAATAGTCTTTCCTTCTCCTCTCTGCACTCAGAGGCCTGAATTAAGTGACCATGGTCTGCCTACCCCCATCCCTTCCCCAAGTACCACTGTTCTCTAGTCTAGACAAAGCTTATAGACATTGGAGGTGTAGATCTACAGATTATGAGCACTTCAGAGTTCTCCCTTCCTGGTTAAGGCTCCCTGTGCTTGGAAGAGACAGGGGATGCTGTTTCTTAGCTCAGGAGGCAGGGGGAAAGTTTCCCCAGAACTAACTGGCTCTTTCCCACAGCAAGTGCATGTCACTTACCCCTACTCTTCAGTGACGACCTTTGGTGGCTGCCGGGATGACTTCATGCTTGTGATTAGATCCCTTCCAGACCAGAGCTCTGGAAAAGGCCACACTGAGAAGTTGATCTTCCGGATGGCCGCTCCCAAGGTGGGTCTGAGCGCTGCTAAAATATTTTACTCTGACCTAGTAGGGAAAGGGGGGTGGACTTGGAGCTTAGAAAGGAAGCTGGGGTTATGACAGTATCCCAGAAGAGCCCTGCCCCAAACAAAACTTTTGGCCATGTCTATAATCATGACTCCAGAGGGTTCAGGTGGAGTTGCATCTCAAGTCACTGCTGAGCAGGTAGGTGAGGGCTGGCTGGGGAGGCAACACTGGCCCAGCTACTCCTGTGCTCTTCACATTATCTTTTCTAGTCTCTCCAGCCTCAGCACCATGCAGGCTGGAGTCGGTGCTCACTAGCCGTTCTCCTTGCAGCAGGCCTAGGGCCAGGGCGCTGCCTCCTCAAGGTGTTCTCACTTAGTCACACAGTGGGACAGTGTGCACATGCTCCCCCTTAACTTCAGGTCTTGAATTCCATCCAAAGACCTCTTTTGCCTTAAGGGCTTTATTCCCACTCAGTACAGGAAATGTTGACTAGCAAAAATAAGAGTTATAAAGACTCAGAAACCTAAGTCCTGATTTACAGTTATGGACTCCCTCTGAGAGTAACTGGAAACCCGGTTGTTGTTGTTGTGTGTGTTTTTTTAATCATCACCCAAGGATATTTTTTTTCCAGTGCTTTTCAGAGAGAGTGGAAGGGAGAGATGGGGAGGGGGGGGAGGGAAGAAACATTGATGTGAGAGAGACACATGGATTGGTTGCCTCCCACATGTGCCCTGACCTAACCTGGGCCGGGGAGTGAGCCTGCAACGGAGGTATGTGCCCTTGGCTGGAATCGAACCTGGGACTTTTCAGTCTGCAGGCTGATGCTCTAACCACTGAGAAAAACGGCCCAGGCAGAAACCCTGCTGTTTTCATCCAAAAGTTGGAGTTTGCCAAATCTCCTCCCCCTTTTAGTACACCCCTGCCAAAGGAGAGGATACATAGACCCTTTCCTCCAAGGAGGCCCCCTTTCCTAGCTTGGAGCCAACTGGAGCAGAAATGTTGCCTCTCCTGTTCTCAGGGATACTGTGCACCTCAGAGGACCTCCAGACCACTAGGCACCCATTTCATTGGGCCTCTGAACCTCACAGTAATGATCATCTTTGGGCATTTTCTCCTGGGAGGATGTTTTAAGAGATAAAGAAACTGAAGCCCAGGAAGGTTATGTACCCAGTGTAACAGCTGGTAAGTGAGAAAGCCAGTATTGGAGCCAATGCTAGTTCAAGTCCTCTGTTTATCTGTTGTCTCCTTAGATTGCAGAGGCTACTTTCATCATGGCCAGCTACATGAACCATTGCTCCATAACTGTGAACCCACGCACCAAACCACCTGCTGCCCACCAGCCATGGGAACTGGCTGGACAGTTCTTTGCTCCTGTTCCATGCACTGCCAAGGAGCCAACGTTGCTGTGAATATTTCTCCTACCTTTCCCCCCCACCACCTGGTGCCTCTGGGGTTGGAGATACGAAGTGGGGCATGATACTACTGTGATGGGTCTACCACCCTCCCCCGACTCCCACCCTGGTTTGTTCTGTGAAATGTGAATTTCTGTATCATGAAGCCTTTATTCTCTAGGTGCCTTATAATGTTTCAGGGCCCAACTTTTAAAAATCCAGACCCAGTATAAAGACCACTGTTTTTTTCCACAAGAATACTGAGCTCTGGATGCAGCCTGCTTCTAGACAGACAGGGGTGTTACTGGTTCCTGAGGGCATCAGTGCTGTAAGTCAGGGCTTTCCCCGCTGATACCCTCAGGGAGGCTAATATTTTTTATATTGTATATGGTCCTTATGTGGGGATTTATACTTGAAGTTTTCCCAACATCCCTGAATAGGACTAAAATTTCCAATTCACCTGAACTCTGACAAAAGCCTAGAACTCGCTAAAACTAGACTTCCTTTCCCAGATGGGAAAGGTGTTGCCAGAGCTGGAGAAAAAGGAATAGCCACCCTTCCCCTCTCCCTACCACAAATAAATGCAGCTCCTATCTTTGCAGGACCAGGAGCTCCCCTGCTGAGATCATAGCTATTCTCCCTCACACTGGACTATAAGCCCAACTGGGTACAAGCTAAGGCAGGGGTAGGTCTAATCTGACCTCTCCATGTCTCCTTTTAACTACTGGACAGGGCTCAGTGAAGGCTGTGCTCACTATTGTAGGACGAGGTGGTTGTCACTGTCTCCCTGCTCTTTGAAAGACCAAGCAAATGCACTCTGCTTTTTGCTGCTCTGTGAGCCACCAAAGATGAGTCAGAAGCAGAAGACCCCTCGGGGCTCATGGGCCTGGATTCACTCAAGACTTCTGGCGAACTTCCGCTGGGAATTAGTGTGAGGACAGAGGACATGTGATGTCTGTGCCAGCCTAAGAGTATCAGGTGAAAAAAGTTGAATGTTGCTTTCACCTTTTGCCTTTCTAATGATGCCAGTACCCCCCTGTCCCCAACTGAGACCTTCTGCTGAGTGCAGAGGAGATGATCTTTGTTTCCACCCTCCCCTAACAGAAAGACGAAAGAGTTCATTGGTACTGTGATTTTCCAACATTGGAGACTGAGTTTTATTTCACAGCTCTAATGCAGTTTTACCATTTGTCAATAAAGTGCTGAAAACTGTATGGTTTTAGCAGTAGCATCCAAGAGTCAAGCCTTTGACCCCAACGTGTGTGTTTATGTGTGTGTATGTGCATGTGTGTGTGTGTGTGTGTTCTGCATACTGCAGAACTGCTTGGCCAGAACTAGTGTATGTGAGCACCTCAGCAGCAGCACACTTCTCTTCTCTCATCCTTTAAACTGACAAACATGATGAAAAAGAAGCTTATCAGCCCGGCTGGGCGTGGCTCGGTAGTTGAGCATTGACCTAGAATCCAGGAGATTGCAGTTTGATTCCCAGTCAGGGCACATGCCTGGGTTATGGGCTCGATCCCCAGCAGGGAGTATGCAGGAGGCAGCAGATCAATGACTCATCATTGATATTTCTCTCTCTCTCTCTCTCCCCCTCTCCCTTCCTGTCTCTGAAATCATTAAAGATATTTTTTCTTAAAAAAGGAAAAAGCAGCGCATCAGAGTGTCTGCCTCTTAAATGAACCTGACTTTGCAAGGCTGGCAGTTTTACAGCTGTCTCCCACTTCTGTTCCTGCCTTTCCCCCAGTATTTGGGATCTAGTTGGGACATATCTACCTCAAACAGGTCAACACGTCACACCTACCACAGGCTTCTGAAGTACCCCTCCAAGGCTGGTGTAAAAGACAGAAATGACAACTGCAGCTTTGTAATACCCTGAGTGTCTCTAAGGCTCATGAGGATATTACCTACCTGGGAATGTGAAAAAAATTAGGATCCCAAAGAAAAAGCAAGAATAGAGCTGTGTTCATACCAAATTTGGGGGTCAAGCTATTTCCCCCACCCTATCTCCTTTCCAACCCTTTAGGAATCCTCTCTTAGTTTATGAATTAAGCAAACAAAGGCTTCTATCATTTGCATGTATGTCCTTTAACATGTCTGGAAACCAAAGTAGAACTTCTGTCTGGCCTTCTGTCTGATCCTTCTTGGCAAAAGTTTTGGAAACCACACACAATGCTGAGTAACAGAAGAGTATTGATGTGCTTCATACCCATTACTGAAATGCCACATTCAAGTCTGTCAATAAATAGCGGCTGTGAACCAGGCAATTATGTGCATGTTTAGGAAGGAGATCTGTTTATTAAGAGAGTCATCATGAACTAACCCTGTGCAGACACAGGAGCTAGGGGGATAGAGACTAGTCTTTTGTAGGACATTTCTTCCTGTTAGCCCAGTACTTGAAGGGCTTGACTTTTTTCTTAACTTTTATACAGTTAGAAATTGTCTGTCTCAAGAGATCTGATAGCACTTTCCCATTGTCTTGCTCCACATATTTCAACAAAAAGTGAACCTGAATGTGCTTGGGAAATTCACAAAGTGCTCTTTGTCAACATGAGCTTTGACATGTCATTTCTTAAGGTCTCCCCTCGGTTGGTAAAGCAGGCAGTACCTTACAAGGGGAGCACTGAAATACACAGAAATACTTTGCTCGACATCACACAATGAGCTGGGTTTCCAGTCACCTGCTCTGTGGCTCTCAGATCCACTGCATTCATCTGATTCCTAGGACCATGTCCACATGATGGTTTAGAATCCAGAAACACACCAGCCCAAGGGCTTAGGAGTCACTTCCCATGGAAGACAGCACTGGCCTTCTGAATGCTGGGACTCATGGGCTTGGGGATGTGGCTTTCCGGTGTGCCAGGATCTCCTGGCAACTCCTGTATACTTCAATCAAGCAGTCCAGCCGGGGCTTCGCACTCTGAAGTCCAAAGGGGAGAAATGCACAGTCAAGATGAACATAAGAGAGTGCTTGGGAGTGCTGCATCCATGTGCAACCTCAGGCTCTCACCCACAGCAAGGGGTTTATTGGCACAGGTGGGAGCTCAGAAAGGCAGTTCAGGCCTTACAGCACCTTGCTGGAAGAGGCCCTAACTAGGCTCATAGCCCAGCTTGTGAATAGTGCGAAGCAGGGTCTCAAAAGACAGTTTTTAATCTGTGTAACTTTCACGACCTCCATCTAAGAGCAAGCAAGAGGAGTAACAACTCCTCTTGGAGTTGTTACTGGGGGGGGGGGGGCGGTCACAAGCTGTGAAACAGTCCTCAGGAGCAAGAAGGGCAGCTTAACATGTAAATATTGAAAAATATTTTGTATAATGCAATGTAACAGAATGAAAAAAAAGTTACAGAATGGGAAAAAGATACGTAGAAAGCATGTTTAATAAAAGCTTGCCAGCAAAATACATAAATTGTTACAAATGCATATCAATATCTCCATTCTACTTGACTAATAGAGATATGGATAGTTTAAAACAAGAGGAATTACTAATAGGTAGATATAAGGAAATATGAAAAGTCTGTCATTTAAATAGATACACATTTAAAAACTTTAAATTCCTTTACCTACATACTAAACTAAAAAATAGCTAAACCCACTGTTAGCCAAGACTGTAGAAAAACAAGCACAAGTTACCCAAAGTATGGTAAAGTTGTCCAATCTCTGGAGCCAAATCTCAAACACTGAAAAAATCGATAAAGCTATTCATAAGCTTTAATAAAATAATTTTTAACTATAATGCAAAAGAATTTTAGCTAAGCTGCCTTAAATCCTTTGAGAAATAGGCAGTGAGGCAGAGTTAACTGCATACACAAATTATACACCTTTAAAGGAATTTATTACAATTGTTTGTATAAGTTTTTTTATAAGAAAAAAAAAAATAACCTGGATGTGATTTCAAAAGCAACAGAGTAGCTAAATAAACTGATACTCGATATGATGATATAATTTAAAATAATTAGTATAATGGCCTTTGTAGATGCATGAAAATATGCATGTCAGATTTAAAAAGCAAGATACAAAACGGTGTGTAACAGCATGTGTAGATCAGTAACATCTACATAAAATCATATTGGTAGACTGACAGAGTCGAAGGAGATGAATGGTGATTTATAGGCAGAAGGTGCTATATATTTATTTTTTTCTCTAAAATTTGTATGAACTCGTATTTCTGAAAGTCTATATTTGCCTCAGGAAGGAGCTTCTAAAATCCTAATTCTCACTAAAAATAGCTGTCAGTTATCCTCAAATGTTCCTGACAACAAAAGTTTACATTGCTAGTAAACAGAAGTAGCAGTGGATATGCAGAGAGGGGGAGGAAGGTAGAGGATTTCTTTGGAGAAGAAAGTTAAGCAGTGTGTTTGGTGCTCACCTGGAAGACAGGTACTACTTGGGATATTTCATCTGGTTCCACTGGATCATTCAATAAAATGCAGAGGTAGTAAATCACTTTCTGCTGTAAGAAAATACACCAAATAGCAGAGATCTAAGTCAAACTTGTTTTCTTTTTCTTCAAGGGAAAGCTAAAACTCTTTCATAAATGGTTATCTCTAAGTAGAACACTTGATAGCTTTTGAAGTGAGGGAGAAGTATATTCTCATGCTTTTAATGAAAAAGACAAAATAGCAACAACCAGAGATGATTCTGAAGCTGAGCCAAAAAATAAAGTTGAAATACTGACTCCCTAACCATGGAAACCTGCTGTGTCTCTCTCTTTAAAAATAAAGGGACACCCTGGCCAGGCAGCTCAGTTGGTTAGAGCGCTGCCCCGATTTGCCAAGTTTTTGGATTCAATCCCTGGTCACAGCACATACAAGAATCAGCCAATGAATACATACATAAGTAGAACAACCACCCATGTTTCTCTCTCTCTCTCCCCCCTTTCCTCTCTCTAAAAATAAATAAGCAAATAAAATAACATAAAATAAAGTAAATAAAGGGATATATCTTTTTTCAATGTAAGTTCCACTTTTATGGGTTTTAGACATGCCAGCTCAAAAGGAAACACTACAAGTACTGGAATAGAGAGCCCTTAAATTTAATTTTTTGACATCTAATACTTTAGGTATTAAAATAGTTCAGATCCAGGCCAGAGAGGCCTGTAACACCATTTACATACTTACCATGTAAATAGCCTCATTAATGATAACATCCTTCACCTTGCCCATCTCAATGAAGGTGGTGCTTTCTTTGCCAGAGGCATAGGATGAAGTCATCTGGATGCCAAGGGAATCAATGATTAACAAAGTCTCCTGATCAATCTTCACAAAATGGAGGTAACCAAGCAGGCCTATGAGGGTGATGAAGATGGCAGCAGAGAGGATCATGCTGTTCTGAAGAGAGAGCCAGACATAGGCAGTAAGATTACTAAGTGGTCTTCTACATATATCGATGTTTAATAAGTCAACTCTAGGCAACGCAGGAAAAAAGCCTTTGCTCTGGATAGGTCTGTGGAAGAGAACCTCCATCAGCAAAATATCCACCATCAGAGATTTTTTCTTCCAAAACTGCAACTTAAGGACTCAAGCCTTTTCCTCTCACACTCACTCCTTCAGAATATATAGTGCAAATCATGGCCTGAACAATAATAAAATGCTCAGCACAGTGTAACAGATACTACTCAACAACCACTGCTCCTTCCTAATAGAACATGGAGTGAATCATGATTGGTTCCCACTCCTGCCGATGACTAGTTTAAAAATGGGCACATGACACAACTCTGGCCAGTGATATGTGAGGGGAGATCTGCTACAGGGGCTTCTGGAAAACTAAGTCCATTTTAAAAAGAGCTCTAAGGAAGACAAGGTTTCTACATCCTGAGGTTTTGATTTCTGCAACTACTAAGGGACTCTGTAAGACCATGTGAAAAGGTAGGCTGAGGACGAGTAGAGTACACCAAGATGAAAAACACCCTCTTATGCCCCCTAGAGGCCTCCTACCTCCTGAATTCTTTTGTTAAATAACAGAGATACTGCCATTTAGGGCTCTTTCATTGTGTTGGGCTGTGACTAACTGATGTGTTAAGGGTTGAAAATGGTATATTTATTCCTTTGATTCTAAGACACATTTACAACCTTTTATCATTTCTGATGTTTTTCTATTGATGTGTGTTTCTTTCATGTGGCATTGTTTTCTTTTTTCTATAAAACTACTATATAGAAGGATGGCACAAGAAAAAAATCATCGACCTGGAATCAAAAGAGATTCAGTAATTTGTGACGGTCATTCCTCAAGGGCAGGAAGTATCATTATTCTTTGTTACTGACAAGATGCCCTCCTTGACCTAACTCTAGTCAAGCTCTTCTAAGCCTTGGCATCCATCCTTGTTGGGCCTGCATTGCCCAGTTGTAGCAAGTATCTTACTAAATCAGTTTAGCCTGAATCCCCCTTTACCCCTGATGTTTCCTTTTAGTAATTTCCCATCCACTGACCCCCACCCTGCTATTAGGCTATAAATTCCCACTTGTCTGTGCCACATTCAGAAATGAGCCCAGTTCTGTACTACGGTCTTTCCTCCTATTGCAATAGCTTCTGAATAAATCTACTTTTACCACTTTAGCTACTGACCAGCTCTGATTTTCGTTGAAAGTATCTTTCTAGATATGCCAAGGTTGCAGGTTTGATCTCCGGTCAGGGCACATACAAGAAACAACCAATGAATGCATAAATAAGTGCGAAAACAGATCAATGTTTCTCTCTCTCTCTCTCTCTCTAAAATCAATCAATAATTCTTTTTAAAAAAAGAAAGCATCTTTCTACGTCTTTCTACCTCACATATACTAATTGTTAGATCAGAGGTCTGCAAACTATTCGGGCACGTGATCTATTTTTGTCTGGTCCGCTTTGAGCTAAGAATGCTTTCTACATCTTTTAAAGGGTTGTTTAAAAAAAGAAAGAGGGGGGAAAAACAAGAATATGAAAGAGACCTATAAAGCCTAAAATATTTACTATTTGGCCTTTTAAAGACAAAGTCTGCCGCCCTCTGTGCACGATGACTATGTGTTGATTAGTGGATGGAAGATGAAGAAATCTATGTGCTGGGCGTTTGACATTCCAGAAATATCTACTTTGAGTTAATTAAGTGTCTAGTAGCTAGTACAGTGTCTTGCACATAGTTTGCACTGAATAAGCATTAAGGAAGAATGGGGAGAAATAAAACTCAGTCCTGACCCTTAGAGATTTATTAAAGGCAAGAGTAATTCATATAAACTATTTTTGGAGAATACTAGGATACTATAAATGCCTAGGAAGGGATGGGGGGGGCAGATTAAAGCACAGAGCAATGTCCCATGAAGACTTCCAAGGAAGCAAGACTTAATTGGTGCAGAGGAGGTGGTAGTTATTGATAGATATACTTAATTGATAAAAGGAAGGGAAAGAACACCACTCTAGGTTGGAATAAATAAGGTAAAAACCTGGAATTTTAACAGAACAGTGAATTCAGAAACTAGAAGAAGGGATGAAGAGCAGTAAATGCTTAGAGAATTTGATCCATATCAGCTTTTCAAGAAGGTAATCTCTGCCCAAAACTTTATATATATAATATCTTTATTGATTTCAGAGAGGAAAGGAGAGGGAAAGAGAGAGAAACATCAATGATGAGAGAGTTATTGACTGGTTGCCTCCTACAAGCCTCCCACTGGGGGTGGAGCCCACAACTCAGGCATGTACCCAGATCAGGAATCCAAACGCGATCTCCTGGATCATGCTCAACCGCTGAACCATGCCGCTGAGCTACCTATATTATTTTTTAAGTGAAAATTGTTTAATCATTTTAGAGCAGTCAAAATACAACATAAGACTGGTGTCTGAAAGCAATCATTTTGCCATATGTATCTTAATCTTTTAGTGCCTACATTTTAATACTTCATTTTTCTAACAGTTCAATATTCATTTAGGTCGAAGGTAAGCCATGTTCTAATGAACTCCTTCATCAGATTTCTTCTCACTCCTAGCGGAGATTCGTTACTCTGAGGAATAGTTTTGAATAGGAGGAGAGATAAGAAATGTTGGTACACAGAGCCCTGAAGTGCTGCAGTGGAGTTTAGAGGAAGATGAGGTTACTGAGTCCTGGGCACTTGATGGGACTAAGTGGTACCATGATGAGAGAGATGAGTACAAAAGGGAGCTGGCATAAAAAACAAACTTCTCCACTTAAAAAGTTTGCCTAAGCAAGCCCTTCCCAAGGAGGAGACATCATAGTCTAGTGGAAAAGGAAGGGTTTCAGAGTCAGATAGCGCTGGGTTTAAAGCCCAGGTCTACTAGCTTTGTGACTTTTGATGTTATTACTCTTTCTGGGCCTTGGTTTTCTTCTAAGGTTGCAATGAGGCATCCAGTAAAGCAGCTGGGACTATCAAAAGCAGTGGGCATTTAATAAGTATCTCTTCCCTCCTCCTCACATGACCACATGGCCAGAACCTATAATTTGGAACAAATTAAGGCAGTGTTAATTATGTGTATATCTATGCTCTGGTAGCAGAAAAGCTAATGGATGCGGTAAAGGATGCAGTAATGGAAGCAATATCCGAATTATAGAAATAAATAGCCGCGATGTACTTAGCTCTGACCAGATCACTCCTGGAATAACATATTCCATTCAGGACACTACATATGAAATTAAAAAGGGCAATTAGGCTGGTTCCTTTTATTTGGGGGCTGTCACAAAACTACTGCACGTGACGCTCGCAATCCTGTGAAGCCCGAATGGCAGATATTAACTCCATTTTAGAGACGTGGAAACAGGCTGAGAGAGTACGAATGAGTCTGGAAATTGCGCATAGAAACGACCCATCTCTGAGATGTCATAATTCTTTAGAAAGGACTTGAAGTCGGGAAAGCGGTTGGGAGACGGTGGGGTCAGATTGCCTTGGAAAACAAAGATTAGAAGAACTATCAATATCAAGCTCTTAAATAACGTGTGTGTATATACGCACACGCTACACACACACACACGCACACAGTGGAGACAAAGACAGTTTCTGGGAAACTACACATCGCGTGTTGTTAGCAGGGATTCCCCCGAGGAGTGAGCGATGGGCGAGGACCCACTCGGTCGTTCTCCTGACCCTCGAACCGAGTTACCACTTAAGGCACATGGAAGTGAACGTTTCAGGCCGTCGTGCAAGCACCAGCTGTAGGCCGGGCGGAACCGGGGCACAGCAGCGACCCCGGAGAGGGAGGAAGTCCAGGGGCACACACTTCGCTCCACGTAATTTAAAGAGCTGTCCAGCGGCCGAATGGCGTCCCCAGAGCCAGCGACTTCTCACTCGCCGGCCCTACGACTGCAGGAGGATGTGGTGAGAGGTCCGCGCTCGGCCCCAAGACCCCAGGGATCCTCCCCAGATCGAGATCCGGACACCGACCGCGGGAGGGGCGGCCGGGCTTTACCTCGCAGAGGGTGAAGAGGCTGTAGGCCGCCAGCCACACGGAGCAGGTGACAGCGGTGAGCGAGCGCAGCGAGAGCCGGGGGCAGCTGAGGCAGAACTCCCGGCAGGACGGGGAGTAGTAGCGGCGCTGCAGGGCCAGGCGGCTGCCGTAGATGTCCGAGAAGCTCAGCTCTTCCTCCATGGCCGGAGGGCGCCCGCCAGGCCCAGCCTGGCCGGCCCGGCCCGCCGCTCTAGCCGCCCGCCCTCGCTAGCGGCCCGCGTCGTCTCGCCGGCTCCCGACCCACTTCCGGAGAGCGGGGTTGGCCACGCCCCTCCGCACGTCCGCGCAGCCTCAGTCCCGCGCCGGGAGCCGGTGCCGCCGTCGCGCGGGGCTGTGCGGCTCTCCCGCAAGGCTGGGCTCCTAGGGGGCCGGCAAGTCAGCCGACAGCTTAAAACCGCGATTAAAGTACTTTTTCTTGATAAACTGATTTCTCTTTCTGAGCTAGAGTACACCCCAAGGAGACAGTCCGCAGGTATTCCTTTATTCTCATTCATTCACTCGGGTAGCTTCAGGTGCTGAGGGTACAGCGGCCAGCAGTATCGACAAGGTGCCTGCCTTCAAGTAGCTTGCTTCCTGGGCAGAGAGACAATATGGAAATATTTCAGAGAATGCTGTCGGCAGTAATATGCCCGGAGGGATGGCCTGGGGAATTTCCACTGTGCAGCCGGGAAAGCCTCCCTGAGGAAAGTCCCTGGAGCTACAGCGATGAGGAGCCGGACTGTGCTGCGGGGTCTCTGGTGGAGGAATTTGCCCGAAAAGCCGGGTGGGCTCGCTGGAGGAATCAAAAGGGCGGGGAGGCTGACGCGCGGGGAAGCAGCTGGAAACTGGCAAGGTAGGTAAGGGTCTGGTCAGGAGTTTGGATTTCACTGCCTGGCAGTTCTGTCTCCCAAACCCCTGCGTGGAGCACTGAGTACACAGACAAGCCCTAGCTGGGAGGTAAGCAAACGTGGAAGACGCAGAAGGTGTGGATAATAAAATTAATAAGCTCATGAGTAATTGCGGCCTGTGGGCCGAGAAGGGCAGCGTGGCCCGGTACAGAGTTATGGTGCTTCAGACCCGCGGCAGCAGCGCGTGTTAAAGAGCGGATCCCTCTGCGTAGAAAGATGAGTCGCTTAACTGGTCTCACCAGCTTTAAGTGTCTCTGATGAAAGTGAGGTTAAGTTTCTTCCTCTTCATCCAAAATTTTGTCTCCCTTTTTTTTCTAAAGGATTTTCTTCAAGTATTGCTTTGTTTTTCCAATTTGTGTATCCTGAATCTTACCAAGCAATACACCCCTCTCGCTTTGGAAAGTATCATGTGATGTATTTTACGGTTATAAAAGTTATGTTTGGTTATTGTGGAGATTTTGAAAAATACAGAAAATAAGGAAAATTTAAACCACCCATATTTTCACCACTTGGAAATCAACACTTAGATGTCAATGTTTTGGGGGACCCTCTAGTCCTGGAGTTCCTAACCTGGGCTCCATGGATAAAAAGTAGTTTCATCTTTAGTTTTATTAACTTCTAATTAAAATTTAACCTTTTGATTATGAATGTAGGCCACAAACCAATTAGTATTAAAAATACTTGCAATTTTTGTCACCGATAGAAACCCCAGACATTTTCATTTTACAATAATTGTTAGTTATCTCAAAATGTCATTTCCACTCATCCCTACTTCAAAATTGCAGTAATTATTAGACCCAATGCTAGATCTTGTTATTTAATGTGTCAATAGAGACACATATTACTATAATGTTTAAACAGTTTTATAACTGTATCTTAATTTAGTTGTTTTTAATCCTATGTATTTTATTCATTTTAAAAACATTATTGCAATAAGGGAGAGATCCATTAGATTTACCAGAATTACAAAGGGTCTGTGGCACACAAAAAAGTTAAGAAGTTTTACAATATAGAGTCGTAGAAAAGACACCAAAATGTACTTAATTTTTTTGAATATTAAATTATTAAGGCTAAATAGTGAGGTGATATAATTTCAAAATCTTTATAATCACTTTGCTCTGTCAGATCACAGCATCATCTTAACTCTGTTATGCAGTTTGGCACCTCAGTAGAAATTGAAACCTATGTATTTGCCATTTACCTAGAAGCCAACTGGGGTATGAAGAGACAAGTTGTCTTGATAATGACCCTGTAAAAACAGCAAAGGGTGATTCTTTAGGCTTTCAGTATTGGACTTCAAAGTATTAACAGGACTCAAAAGTACAGTGGACTGTGTCAGAAAGGAAGGGCAGCTAATGAAAAGAACTTAGACTTAGCTATTGGCAAGTTTCTCCCAGGAAGTTTAATATCTTTTTGCAGGGTCACTGAAGGAGTCTCAAAACTAATTCCTTAGTAAATTCAATTGTGGAGAAGCAGGAAAAGGAAGCATGAGAAACATGTGTACTTGATATTTGTCAAGGTAGGCTAACTGCTATTAAAAAAAACAAAAAACATTTTAGTGGCTTAACACAATACATGTATATTTATTGTCTGTCTACAATGCCATTTGGGTGTTTCTGGTTCAGATGGCTGATTCAGAGACCCAGGCTTCTTCGGTCTAGGGGGGCCTCCTTATGGTCCTCTTCATTGGATCCTCTGCTTCCGGCAAACAGATGAGGGGCAAGAACAGGATCACACATGGGAGGATTTTATGGCCAAGCCTTCCACCTATTTTCCATTGGCCAGAACTCATTAACATGGTTCTACCTAACTTCGAAGGAGGCTGGGAAACATGGCCTATCAGTATGCCTGACGAGGAAAGAGAAGGGATTTGATGAACAACCAGTCAGTCTTTGCTGTACTTTCCAAAGAGTTCTGGCTACAAGAACCAGAAATATATTTGAGTGAGTTGAGCATTGTGGTGGCAGTACATAGGACAAATCTGACTTACTTTTCATAAGATGGATAATTATTTCTACTGGCAAAGTTAGGCTTGGGACCTGAGTGTCTGTAAATATGAATAATAGTCAAAACCTAATCAAATAATTCAGTTAACTTAATTTTTATGGTTCATGCTGGATTCTTAAAACCCGTTTAGTATCTGCTTATACTTAGGGATTGAAAAGTTGTTCTAAGACTGCTGTCTTATACTGTAGTTTTTATTTTATTTACTTCTTTATAATATACTGTGTTAACAGAGTAGGTCTCCTATTTAGGACCACTTACCCTAGGGGAAGAAAATTAAAGGCCCATATAAATATAAAGAAATCCCAAATAGGATTAAGTATTGCTAATTATACCTCAATTTTTTAAAAAAAAGCAAATGAAATTGTAAAATTTGTGGCAATTGAGTGAAATTGGTCAGTAAGTTAATTTACTTTGTATATAGCATATTTTATCTTTCCTTGTTTAGAATTCCATTTTGATTTATCTATATAGTGTTTGTGGGTATGTAGTGTTTATGTAGATTTTTAGTGGTTGCTCTAGGTATTACATTATATATACACAAATATTTTAGAAAAAACCGTCTTCCTCCTGTGTTTCTCCTTTACTCTCACACTGCTACCACACTCACAATACTTCTGACACCAAATGTGTGAGGGTTTTCCCCACCCCAGGAGCAATTTTCTGTGACATCAGCTGGTTGAGCATCAACACATGCACAAAGAGGTCACTGGTTCAATTCCCAGTCAGGGCACATGCCTGGATTGCGGGGTCCATCCCCAGTAGGCGGTGTGCAGGAAGCAGCCAATTGATGTTGATGTTTCTCTCTCATATCGATGTTCCTCTCTCACACCAATTTTTCTCTCTCTTCCATTCTCCCTCTCCCTTTCTCTCTTGAAAATCAATAAAAACATGTCCTTGGGTGAGTATTAAAAAAAAAAAAAAAAAAAGGTCTGCAATTTAGAATTTCACATAAAATTTAGGTTGCTGGTTCCCCACCCCCAAAATAACTAAGTTTGGGGTAGGGCCCAATAATTTGCATTTCTGACAAGTGTGCAAATGTTGATTCTGCTGGTCTGGGACACACTTTCAACACCATTGCCTTATAGTAATACCTACTTATTTTGCTAAGGCTTCAAAAACATTTCTTTGTTAAACCAGCAGGGGGAGACAGGTATAAAATTTATCCTATAAAAATAAATACACTGCCTTACACTACTAAAGCTGCTTCCAGTTATGATGTTGCCATGGAGACTTCTGAAATATTTTGGAAAGCAGCATGTAAGTTGGCATCAGGAAATATTTGTCAGGTGTTTACATAAACACTTTTCTCTTTAAAAATCAATTTAAAAATTATTTTGGGAGGACTAACATCCAAGTTTCTACAAGCCATAGTGTCATAGTTAAGAATTTGGAATCTGTAGTCACAGAGCTCTGCTACTTCCAAGCTATGTGACTTCGAGAAAGTTTCTTATCTTTTCTGATCCTGATTCCTTGTCTTTAAAATAGTCCCTATAGTAGTATCCCCTTACCCCTGGGGATGCTTCAAGACCCCCAGTGGATGCCTGAAACCATGGATAGTACCAAACTCTCTATATACTGTTATTTATTATACATACATACCTTTCACTTAAAGGAAGCTTCTACAGCTTCTCTCTGGCATATCTGAGTTGCCAGCATCATTACTCTTGCACTTGAGCGCCATTATTGACTAAAATAAAGGTTACTTGAACTCAAGCACTGTGGCCATGCAATAAGGGGACAGTTGATCTGATAGTTAAGACGGCTACTAAGTGACTAATAGGTGGGTATCTTGTACATCTGTGGATATGCTGGACAAAGGATGATTCACGTCCCAGGTAGGGCTGTGCAGGATGGTGGAGATTTCATCAACAACTCAGAATGACATGCAATTTAAAACTTAAGAATTGTTTATTTCTTAAATTTTCCATTTAATCTTTTTGGGCCATGGTTAACTGAAACCTGGGAAAGCAAAACCAAGGATAGGGGGGACTACTGTACTTTATAGAATTGTTGGAGGGCTAAAAGTTCTTAGAACCTTTGTTAGTTGCTATTATTAAAATATTAATACTCTAGCTAATTGTTACTTTCAGCTAGTCCACATATGTTGCTATGTTTGGTTGTTGAGAACCAGTGCTCCCGTTATTCAGATAAAGAATGGAAAACATCTAGAAGGTAACTGTTTTGTAAATCCTAATCTCCCCATCCACAATACCTAAAATAGGTGGGATTTTATTAACATGCCTGGTCCAGAGAGCTCTACTCTAGATTTGATCTCCTAGCCTTCAATTCCCAAAGGTAAGCGCGTTTTTTGGACCTTGAGCTCTGAGACTGAACGGGGCCCTGGATGCGTCTTGGTCTTGGCAGGGCACTCAGAGTCAGGTCCGACCAGTCCCCGCCCCGCCAGCCCCTCCTCGATCAGCGAGGGACACACCTGTCCGTAGCCACGCTCCTAATGGCCCGACCCTGATACTGGCGTTATGGTGGCAGCCTCAGGGCTTGTCGCCGGAGGGAGAGCCGGCTGGGTGGGGTGCCAGCGGTGAAGGCGTGTCCCGGCCTGGGAGCAGTGGGCGGGGCCTGCGGGAAGGTGTGCGGGAGGCTGGTTGGGGGCGCGGCCGGGGGGCGGGGCGGGGCCGTGACGTGTCCGGGCTGCGCGGCGCGGCTCGCGCACCCGTAGGTAAGCGCAGCGGCCGGCGGCGGCGCTCACTCGGGGCCGAGAGCCGCGCGGAGCCGCCCGTCGCTTGGCAACGTCTCGCGCTGCCCATCATGTCCCTAAGCAGAAGCCTCTCGCGTCTCCCGACGCAAGTGCATTTCGTTCTGAAAAAGTCCGTCCACTCGGTGGCTGTGATTGGAGCCCCCTTCTCACGGGGACAGGTGAGAACCAAGACCTGCACCGTGGGGCAGGCTCTCCGCCCCCTGGAACCAGAGAAAGCGGGGAGGGGGGGGTCGAAGAATCGTGGAGAGGATGGGGAGAAGCCTGGTTCCCGCGATTGGGCACCGGGAGAGCACGTGGGATGGTCTCCGCTAGAAAAGACGGACGGAGGGAGGGGATGGAGGGCGCCCTTTGTGCGACTCGGCAGGGTTTTCGAGCTGGCGGGTTTTTGCGCCCTCCCTGGGAGGAGCGAGAAAGTGGTGGGTCACGCTCGGGGTGATGGAGGAGAGGAAAGGAGGGAGAGGATGCCGCGGAGGGGCTGAAGGAGGAGAAACCGGCGTGAATCCCGGTGTGAAACAGTGGAGGTTAGAGAGCGATTTCTAAGAATTCAGGATTCATTCTCAGAGCATCAACTGGGAAGGAAACTGGCGGGGCAGGCCGGGAGGGGCTGTTTCTTCTCTTCTTGAAAGAAACCTGCAGCCTTGGGGAGCTCACTGGTAGAGAAGCCCGGGATCTGGCCCCTGCCAGCCACACACACCCAGCCACCAGATCCTCACCTGGCTCAGTCTGTCTTGGCTTGCGCTTGCCCTTCACACATGGGCCTTGGAAGGTTAATTTGATTCTAGTGATTGTTGTTTTCCCCTCCTTCCCTGTGTTTGAAATAACTAGACCTCAGGTGAAAATAATGATGTCAGATTTTTCAGAGGGATCTATTGGAAACTAAGTAGAGTCGTCTTCTCCTGGTTTCACTATCCAACATTTCAGTGACCCACGGTCAACTGTGGTCCGAAAATAATAAATGGAAAATTCTAGAAATAAACAATTCACAAGTTTTAAATTGCACTCGGTTGTGAGTAGCGTGATGATATCTCAAGCAGTCCTTCCCTGTCGTGGCCGAGAGCAGAATCATTCCTTTGTGCAGTGTGTTCACCTGTATGCACCGTCCACTGGTTAGTCACTTAGCCATTTATCAGATTGACTGTTGAGATATTGCAGTGCTTGCTCAGCTAATCCTTATTTTATTGTCATAATTGTGCTACTTTATTATTAGTTGTTAATTTCTTACTGTGCCTAATTTAGAAATTAAACTTTATCTATTATAGGGTCCAGTACTATCTTTGATTTCAGGCATTCATGGGGGTGCCTTAGAATGTATTCCTTGCCCATAAAGGGGGAGACTATTTATAGTATAGCAGATGTCTGTATTTTTGTGAACTCTGGTTGTCTTATTTTCAATCATCCCTCACATTTCACTGTATGATTTATGTGACAGAAAAGAAAAGGAGTGGAATATGGTCCTGCTGCTATAAGAGAAGCTGGCTTGATGAAAAGGCTCTCCAATTTGGGTAAGTGGTGGATCTGAGATGTCTGTGCAGGAAGGTAATAGACCAGTTCAGTCTTCTCTCTCATATCCAGGGACCGCAGTGTCAGCTGTGCACACACTTGGGAAGTGTCTCTCGGTCTTCCATTGGATTCCATCTGCAGCTTAAGACCTATCAGAGTCTCTAGGCAAAATCTTGTTGCAATCAAGAGAGTGTGTGGAAAGCAAGGAAGTAGAGAGAGGCAGGGTCTGGAACAAGCTGCTAATGACTGCAAAGTGGTGCTAAGAATGGTGCTAGCTCCAACTCTAACTGCACAGCCAACCTTTCCCCCTAAAATTCTAGCTTTCCTAACTCAGTCATGATGAGGTGCTTATGACTCATCAGTCTAGCCAGTTTCCCTCTTTGAATCATTCATTTCTTCCCTAGGATGAATAGCTTTATATTATATTATAACCAGAGTCTTAGATTAGTGTTCCCCAAACTTTCCAGATTATGAAAATCACTCCGGTTATGTTCTCATTCCTGCTTTGAAACCTCCTCAGCTGATCATTGAGTCTATTCCAGAGGTGGGTCATCTCTTCCCAAAATACAGGGGAATGATGAAGTCACTGAAATCACTTTGAGTTGAGTGTGCTTCATATGCCTCTGGCTACATAGGGGTAGGGTGTCTTGGGCTGAATGCTCAAGACTTTTCTTGTTAAATAATTGCAGTTCCTTCTTCAATAGGGTCTCTTTCTTAATCATTTTACTCCCAAGTTTACCACCAAAGATGAAAGATACATTGTTAAGATTTAGTCTTAATGTGTCACACATTACCTAATAGAGGAAGTTTTTATTCCCACTTATAAATGAGGACACTGTTCCTTTAAATCAGCTATACACATTATTCCTTTTAAAAAGCAATCTCTGGTCATCACAATTTTTTAACACTGGATAAACTTATGCAGCCCATCTGATAAACTGGGTCTGGTGTTGCTCGAATTGCTTGCTCATTGCTGAATTCTGCCTTAAGAAACTCCTGACAAGAATAGTTTTCAGCCCCTCACACAGGAAACAATATGCAGCGGCTGCTGCTGAATGGGGGGGAGGGGCATTTGTAGCAGCCTCTCTTCCTCATGCTTTGCAGTTACTCGTCTTTTCCTGTCCCAGCTCATGGTATTTTTCCACACCAACCTGGGGCAGCCATTCTCCCTTAAATACTATAATACGTCCTCTGTAAACTCTCAACCTAAAATGATGGTGGAGCTTCAGTTTATTTGGTCTTCCCTTGCACTTTTAAAAATATATTTTTAGTTTTATAATTTATGTTCTTACCTTGTAGCTGATTGGTAGCCCAACTGGTAGCCAGAATGCTGGTGAGCAGTCAGAAATAGAATCTCACTGCATATTAATAAGATTGTGGCACTCAGCAGATTTCCAGCCTGTGGTTGGGCTAATCTCCAGGAACACGGTAGAGAAAAGTACAGAGAAGTTTCAGTGCTCTATTCTGAAATAGTACCAAAATAACTTAAGTCCTCTGAGTGTTTTCAAATAAGCAGCATGATCCAATTTTCAAGAGAGAGAAGACCCACAGAAAGGTTAACTTTCACAAATCCCTTTGTTCTTTGCCTTCTGCTCTGATGTCACAGGCTATCAATGTTGCCATGGCATCAGTTAAACTTCCTGTTTTCTCCAATGAATGTGTTTGACCTGGTGTCTGGGCTCGGTTGGATACTCAGTGGGTCCTCTCTCAGGTTACGGCTTAATTTGAATATGTAAAGAGAACCTGAGTGAAATGAAAAGAGGCAGTTGCTCTGGCAAGGCTCCAAGGTAGTGCCTCGATCCTGCTTTGAGTTAGCTTCTACAGCCGTGGTCATTTGCCCTTTTTTCTTCAGAAGTAGAATCAGTGTTCTGTGGGGAAAGATAGCTGTAAACTAAGGTGAACACTTTGAGCTCTCTCTCTTGGTAGTTATGGTAATTTGAGCTTGCTGTGGTACTTAAAAGAGGTGACAGCCTCTGGCACAACTATCTAAATTAATGTGCCACTGTGACCAGGCCAAAAGCCCTGGAATTCAGGAAGCCACTTGGGATCTACTCTAACCCATTTGGGACATTTATTCCCATTTATTTGTCCACAATTTGGGACATTTATTCTTTGTGTTCCCTTGACGTTCCATCTAAGGACAGCAATCTCTTTGGTTATCGCCCAAGAATCTGGTCTGCCTTCAGCAGGAACTGATAAGAGAGCCTGAGAGAATTGTTTAAACATAAGGACCTAAGGTATGAGAGCTGTTTATCTGGGACAGATCGATACGTGAGTTCGGGGATCTGTATTTGCTTTTAGTGGTCGGTAGAGAATGTTAGCAGTCATGAGCTTAGTTACATGATAGTGATGCTTCACCAGCCTGGCTCTCATCAGACCATCCCACTGAAACCATCTTGAACAAGCTCACTGATTTGTCAGCTTTTATTTTGCTGGACACCTTTATTGCACAACTGACCACTTTATTCTTTTTTTTCTTTTTTAAAAGATTATTTATTTTTTTATTTATTTAATCATCACCTGACGATATGTTTATTGACTTTTAGAGAGAGACAGAGAGAGAGAAACATCCAATGTGAGAGAGAAACTTTCATCATTGCCTCCCGCATGTACCCCAATGGGGGATCGATCCCACAACCTGGGTATGTGCTCCTGACTGGGAATCGGGCCCACAGCCTTTTGGTGTACGGGACAATGCTCCAACCAACTGAGCCACACCAGCCAGGGCTGACTACTTTATTTTTTTAAGATTTTTTATTGATTTTTTTAGAGAGGAAAGGAGAGGGGGAGAGAGAAACATCTGTATGTCTTATTTGGAAATATGTCTATTCAGGTTCTCTGCCCATTTTTTAATTGGATTTTTTTGTTTTTTGGTTGTTGAGTTGTATGAGTTCTTTGTATATTTTGAATATTAGCCCCTATTGGAGATATTGTTTGCAAATATCTTCTCCCATTTGGTTGGTTGCCTTTTTGTTTTGTCGATGGTTTCTTTTGCTGTGCAGAAGTTTTTAGTTTGATGTAGTCCCCTTCGTTTATTTTTGCTTTTACTTTTCTTGCTTTTAGGGTCAAGTTCACAAAAACCCCTCTAAGACCAAGGTCCATAAGTTTAGTGCTTTGTTTTCTTATATGTATTTTATTGTTTCACATCTTATATTCAAGTCTTTCATTTGGAGTTAATTTTTGTGTACGGTGTCAGATAACAGTCTAGTTTCATTCTTCGGCATGTGGCTTTCCAGTGTTCCCAACACCATTGATTGGAGAGAGTTTCCTTTCACCATTGTATGTTTTGGGCTCCTTTGTCAAAACTTAGTTGCCCATATATGTGTGGGTTTATTTCTGGGCTCTCAATTTTATTCCATTGGTCTGTGTGTCTCTTTTTCTGCCAGTACCATACTGTTTTGATTATTGTAGCTTTGTAGTATTATTTGAAGTCAGGGAGTGTGATAACTTCAGCTTTGTTCTTTTTTCTCAGCATTGCTTTGGCTATTTGGTGTCTTTTGTGGTTCCATACAAATTTGAGCATTTCTTTGTCCTATTTCTTCGAAAAATACCACTGAAATTTTTATGGGGATTGCATTAAATCTGTACATTGCTTCAGGTAATATGGCCATTTTAACTATGTTAATTCACCCAGTCCATGAACAGGGAATATCTTTCCATTTCTTTGTGTCTTCCTCAACTTCTTTCAACAGTGTCTTGTAGTTTTCAGTGAATAAGTCCTTTACTTCCTTTGTTTATTCCTAGGTAGTTTATCCTTTTTTTTTAACACATGCTTTTTCTTTTTTCTTTTTTAAATACATTTTTATTGATTTTAGAGAAAGGAAGGGAGAGGAAGAGAGAGAGAGAGAAAAACATCAGTGATGAGAGAGTCACTGATCGGCTGCTTCTTGCATGTCCCTCTCTGGAGTTTGAGCCCACAACCCAGGCATGTGTCCTGACCAGGAATCAAACTTCGATTTCCTGGATCATAGGTCGATGCTCAACCACTGAGCCACACTGACCAGGCAGTTTACCCTGTTTGTTGCTACTGCAAATGGGATTGTTTTCTTCATTTCTTTTTCAGATATTTCATTATTAGTATATGGAATATACTAATTTCATATTTTTGTATATTGATTTTGTATATTGATTTTGTATCTTTCAACTTTATTGTATTTATTGTTTCTAATAGTCTTTTGGTGGAGTCTTTAGGGTTTTTTCTATATAGAATCATGTCATCTGAAAATAGTTGTACTTCTTCATTCCCAATTTGGATGCCTTTTATTTATTTCTCTTGCCTAATTGCTGCAGCAAGACTTCCAGTACTATGTTGAGTAACAGTGGCATGAGTGGGCATTCTTGTCTTATTCCTGATCTTAGAGGAAAAGCTTTCAGTTTTTCACCATTAAGTATATTAGCTTGTCATATGTGGCCTTTATTATGTTCAGGTACTTTCTGTACCCATTTTTCATTGAGTGTTTTAATCATAAATGGGTGTTGTATCCTGTCGAATGCTTTTTCTGCATCTATTGATTTTTATCTTTTATTTTGTTAATGTGGTGTATCACATTAATTGATTTGCATATACTGCTGAATCATCCTTGCATCCCTGGAATGAACCCCACTTGATCATGATGTATTATCTTTTTAATGTATTGTTGTATTTGATTTTCTAGTATTTTGTTGAAGATTTCTGCATCTATGTTAATTGGATATTGGCCTATAATTTTCTTTTTTTGTGTTGTCCTTGCCTGGTTTTGGTGTCAGCGTAATATTGGCCTCATAGGAAGTATTCTCTCTTCTTCAATTTTTTTTGGAAGAGTATATGACCAAAAGAACCTTGAGGGTAGAGGAAGTTTCTTCTGCCCCTACAGTTGGCATCACAAATTGGATACCTCACCAGCTGGGTACTGCTTATACTTGAAGTTCCTGCAGTAGAAAGATCCTGGGACCTCTAGAATGAGCAGACAAAGGTAAGAATTCTTGCCGAGGCATACTCTTGGATCTCTGTCTGCAGAGTGTGGTCACATACTCTTACAAAAATTTTAGATTAGAAGAAGATTTAGAGTCATATACCATCTAATTTGCATATATCTTTTGGTTTTTATTTTTTAATTGGATCTAAAGCTTCCTACTTTAAAATGTAAACTGCCTCTACAATAAACAGTGAAATCTCAGGCTTGTGCTAGTTACATCTTTCTAGTACATTTTCATTTTAATAGTTTTACATTTTGGTCTTTGCCTTTCAACCACTAATGGTATGTGTTACACACTTCCACACTTAACAACCAATAGGATAGTCCTCCATAATTTGACCCTCATCTACCTCTTTAGACTTATTTCCACCCACATTCCACCTTGTTTTCATTGCAGCTAGTATTGTGGGCATTTGACCTAGGCTCCACCAACACTTTGATTTGAAATTCAAGGAGAAGGGGCAGGAAAGAACTCATTTAGTGATGGCAGCAATTGGGCAGTAGCTCCTGTCCAGTGTCAGTGGGGTCAGCCGTGCAAATTGCCAGTGCCGGTCCCTAGTAGTGGAGGCAGCAGCAGCAATATCTTCACTATACCATCCTGCACTGTGACTTTTGGGGCCATTAATTCTGGCAGTGTGGCCTTTAAACCAGATTAGGACCTCTTAATTAAAGATTATGGGAATTGCCTGGCTGCTGTGGCTCGGTGTTTGAGCATCGACCTATGAACCAAGAGGTCACCAGTTCGATTCTGGTTATAGCACATGCCCAGATTGCAGGCTTGATCCCCAGTAGGGGAATTAGTAATTTGCCAATCCCTTAGCAAAATCCTACATCACTGATGATGTGCCTGAATATAGGCAAATCTATAATAGACAGATTTCAATATAACTCTCTCTTTCCTGCTTATAAAAGCAGCAAATAATTTAACTTACATCTTTTATTTTCAAAGTTATTTGATATCTAACCTTTACCATGTTCTAGACACTGTGCTAGGCTCTTGCTATTGTGTTATTCTTAATCTGTTAAAAGCAAATTATGATACCCGTTAAGATGGCTAGCGTGAAAAAAAAAGTGTTGGTGAGGATGTGGACATATTGGAACCCTTGTGCACTTGGTGGGAATGTAAAATTGATACAGGCACTGTGGAAAACAGTATGGTGGTTCCTCGAAGAATAAAAAATGTGATCCAGCAATTCCACTCCGAGCATATGTCCAAACATTGAAAGTAGGGTCTTGAAGCGATATTTGTACACCCATGTTCATAGCAGCATTAACCATAATAGCCAGAGGGTAGATGCAATGCAAGTGTCCATTTGTTGTAGGTAGTGGGAAAGGCACCAGGTGTTAGACCGTTGGGGTCACACTGGACCTGAGTTCAGCAACCTTGGTACTTGGATTCTGGCTAGGAAAGAATTCAGAGCCAAGACCCAAACTATAAGAGAACATTTACTTGGTAAAATTGCAGAGATGGAAGAAGTAATTCCCAGAAGAAATGGGGTTAGGAAACAAGGGCCCTTGGAGCTTGGGAGTAAGAAAGCTAATGCTAGTGGGGGCGGGGGGAGGCTCCAGGATGCTCCTGATAGGGAGAGCACACTGGGTTCTCTGTCCTAAGGGTTTTAGGGGAGGAGTGTTTAGGGGTGTCCCAGGGGAAGATCTTAATAGAATATTCAGCAGTTTTCCAGATGTGTCCTTTCAGGATTGTGGTCTCCACTGATTGGTTGGTGCCAGGGCAAGGGTCATTATCCAATGCAGCTGGTCCTGAGGTCAGCTATGGCAGGTTTTCTTGGTTTTCTGGGCCTAGAGCTGAAATACAACTGAGGCCTAGATGTTATCTCTAGGGAGGAAAGGTCAGAGCATTCAAACCCCAAGACCATTATCAATATGCTAGGGGAGGAAAGGCCACCCTGGGGGCGAGGTTCCAGCCTACTATTGTCCTTTGCTAGGTACCCAGGGCTCTCCACCCTGATGACCTTCTGTACCTGGCCCATCATCCTTGCTCTGCTCATGTCTGTCTAACTGCCTATCACACATTGATGGATGAATGGATGAGCAAAATGTGGTACATACATACAATGGAATATTATTCAGCCTTAAAAAGGAAGGAAATTCTGATGTGTGCTGTAACATGGGTGAACCTTGAAAACACTGTGCTAAATGAAGTACACTAGTCTCAAAAGGACAAATACATGTTGTATGAGTCCACTTATGAGGAATCTAGAATAGTCAAATTCATAGAGACAGAAAGTAGAATGGTGGTTGCCAGGGACTGGAGAGAGAGGGAACAGAGAGATGTTTTTTAATGGGTACAAAATTTCAGTTTTGCAAGATGAAAAGAGTTCTGGAAATGGATGGTATTGATAGTTACAGAAAATGATGAATGTACTTAATACCACTTAAAAATAGTTTAGGATGGTTATTTTTATGTGTATTTTACTACAACTTAAAATATAAAAAAGGAACATTTAAAAGTAAGTTAGCCCGGCAGGGCGTGGCTCGGCTGTTGAGCATCGACCTAGGATCCAGGAGCTCGCGGTTTGATTCCTGGTCTGATTCCTGGTCAGGGCACATGCCCCGGTTGCAGGCTCGATCCCCAGTGGGGGGGCGTGCAGGAGGCAGCCGATCAATAATTCTCTCATCATTGATGTTTCTATCTCTCTCTCTTCCTCTCCCTTCCTATCTCTGAAATCAATAAAATATTTTTAAAAAATTATTATTAAAATAAGTAAGTTAGAATAAAAATTTATGAAGATCAAGGAAGGTTACTTGAGGTTGCAGCTTCTTCTCTTAGGGACATGACAGTATTGTAGGTGCAGTTGCACATAAGAGCGGAGGTTTAAGAAATTGGAGTGGCCACCTGTGTTAGTTGATTGGCTTTATCTGGAGGGAAAACAAACTTTTCATATCTTAACACAGGAGGTAGTTTTTCAAGTTGGAGTAAGGCACCTGCCACTTGTACCCATAGAAGATAGCCTATTACTCTGCTACAGGAACTGGGAGGTGGGGGTAGAGGGGCAGGGCTTAGATGTTCGCATTTCAAAAAGATGGTTCTCAGATCCTGAAGGAAACATTCTTGTGTTGTGAGACTGGCTCATTTAGTCATTATAAAGATTTACATACATTTGAAAAAGACAGAGAAAGAAATTCTGAAACAAAGAAGGGGAGAAGTCTATTCCCTTATTTTCAACAGGGACAAGTCTTTTCAATTTGTATCTACCCTTTCACCTTTTAATGTTCACACTGCCCTATTAACTTACACTCTTTATGTTTATTTTTTACAGTTAGAGTTGGGATCCAAATAAGTTCTATATTGATTGCTATCTCTTAAGTCCTTTATAGGTCCCTCCTCTGTTATTTCCTTCCTTGCAGTTTATTTGTAGAGGAAACTAGGTCATGTGTCTGCAGAATCTCTGAGTTTGGATTTTGCAGACATGCATCCCCATGTCAACCTATGACATGCTCTTTTGTCCTCTGTATTTCCTATAAATTGGTAATTGGATCTAGATCCTTGGTCAGATTTAGGTTCAATTTTTTTTTTCCTGGCAATTTGGCTTCATAGGAAGCAGTATATACTTCCACCAGAAGTGATGTTATCAGTCATTAAATATTGCCTGGAATTGATCCATTGTTTCTGTTAGAGGTGAAGTCAGTTCTTGGTTCTTGAGTTCAGCGAAGACAGAATTCAGAGCCAAGAACTCTAGCATAAGAGGAAGTTTATTTAGCATGCAAAGCAAAAGTACAGAATTGAGTGAAGATAAGAACTGAGCGGCTGCTCAGAGAGCTGCCTTGGCCTTTTAGAAAGAAAGTCACCGGCAGAAGTGAGTAGTTAATTTTGAGAAACAGCAGGCATGGGAGAGGCCAAGTAGAAGTTACCTTCTGTAAAAGTACATTTACATATGTAAGGGAAATCTCCATTAGTAAGGGTGTCTCCCTCACTGTAGCAGGCCTGCATTCACTATTAATGTAGAAGGTAGGGACAGACTTAAATCTTCATAACAATCTTACCTTTGTTTACTGTGCTTTTCCTGGTAACCTCTTATAACTGACTCTCTTTATCCCCAACATATTTTGTCTTTTAAAATTTTTTTTTTATGTCTTTATTGATTTCAGAGGGAGGAAGGGAGAGGGAGAGATAGAAACATCAATGATGAGACTTATTGATCAGCTGCCTCCTGCACACCCCCCACTGGAGCTTGAGCCCATAGCCCGGGCATGTGCCCTGACAGGGAATCGAACCTTGAATCTCCTGGATCATAGATGGATGCTCAGCAGCTGAGACATCTGGCTGGGCAACATCTTTTGTCTTTAGCTGAAGATGGTCTTGAATGAAGGTGGTGGCTTCTGCCATTTTGGTGGAACTTGGTGTTCCTGGGTCTCTATCATGTATCAGGAGGTATACATGTTATTACATTTTATTTTTCTCCTGCTAATTTGTCTCATGTTAGTCTGATTATTAGATCAGTTAGAAGAACCTTGAAAGGTAGAGGAAATTTTTCCTCCCCAACACATCCTAGTTTTTTCCTGTAACTTCTGTTGACATAGAACATCCAAACCTGTAGAACATTTTTGTAAGAGTTTATTAGAGTTTGAGTTGTGGTGGAGGAATAAATTTTCCTATACCCTCAAGGTTCTTTCAGTTGGTCTAATAATCAAATAAACATGAGACAGATTAGCAAGAGAAAATAACCAAACTTAATTACATACATATGTATGGAAACCCTGCATACACGAGAGAGTCAGAGACCCCACATACATGAGAGGTTCAAAGACAAGAGAGGGAAATGGGTATAAAAGACATTCTGAGCTAGGGGTAAGGTATGGTGCCTTGGAGGCTTCAAAGGGTCATTTCAGGATAAGAAGAGCAGATGATTATTAAATAGAAGTTTGTCCTGCCCTATAGATAGTATAAAGAGGTTTTCTTTCTAGGCAAGGCCCCTAATTTAAGTTCTTCTAGGTAGCTAAGGGAGCAGCAGAACTTTCTCTTGAGTGCAGCTAAAGTTGCCTTTACCTCAAAACAATCCACATAGCACTGATGCACATGTTGGGTGGCTGTTATGAACCTCCACAGAGCTAAAGAGACGACACACTTGGAAGCAAGATTTTAACAGGGAAGATATTCCCGAGAATGACAGTTTTGCAGTTGCTTTTACACATTTGGAATTGAGGGAATGTAGGAAAGATTACAGAAGGGGTGGGGGGTGGGAAGCAAGGCAGGGATCAGATTACAGGTAGGTAAGATTATGTGCTCTCTTGAGGGTGGCCATGATGCCTCCAAGGGGTCTGAAAAAGAGGATTACTCTGGGATTTTGAAGATGTGTTAACCTGGAAGCACAGAAACAATGGACAGAGCTTGCTTAGGGCATACTAAAAGAAGTTAAATGTTTGGGCGTGACTACCCACCATGACTGCCCAGTAAGTAATTTATGCTTAGATTACCTTGTGAGGTTACTTTCGTCACTGGACTTGTCAGATTTATTAAAGCCTCTTTGTCTTCCACACTTCATTCACATTGTGACTGATGGGATTTTCCCAGATCACTATTTCCTTTGTCTTAAAATGACTTGCTGTCTAGAAGCCATCTGGTTTCCCAGATTTTTAAGAATGTATGACTCAAAGAATAACTCATATTGTTTAACTCTTACAAGATGTTTGGCTACCAGTTGATGAATTTATTCAAGCTAAATTTTTGTAGGTGATAATGGCCAGTTTTTGCTCTCTTTTTGAAACATACTTGTTTTTGAACCAGGACCTGAGTAGCTAATTATGACCGCTTCAGGTAAGGCTGACCTCTAGTTATTTAGACAGATGTTGCATATTTCCTTCAATATCCAAAATAGCACAATTCAGAGGCCCAGAACCTAAGGAATTACTGTGGTTGGTTTAAATAATCTTTGAATAAATTTACTCTCTATTAATAACCAAACTCTTGATAGTGAGTATGTGTTAATATAATAGGTGTGATGGGGGGAGGGGGGAAGATCCTGGGTGGAAGGGATCCATGGGGGGGGAAGGGGGACATCTGTAATACTTTCAACAATAAAGATAAATTTTAATATATATGTGCTCAGATTTGAAGAGAAGAAAGATGGAATCTTCCTGGCTCCCTCCCTCCCTCCTGGAGGCCAGAACCAGGGAATAGGAAGAGAAGTAGAAAACACTTTCCTGTGCAACTCAACAGTTGAATCACTGCAAGGTGTGGCACTGTGGTTACGCATTGCACACTCGGGATCATTTCTAGCCTGTGAACTGTCACAATCTGAGTTTTGTCACCTTTCTCATTTTTCTATATTTTGCATCTAGTATAACACTTGCATAAGCCATAAGAGGAGGATTGGAAGTTATCTTACTCATCCTCAGTAATCATTAGCAGTTGGGATACATAGAAAGCTCAGAGAACAAGTCTAACTATTACTATGACAGACATCATTAGCAGACAGGTGAAGATAGTCAGACAGCTGGTCTCTGAGTTCAGCATCGATCTATGGTATATAGACCTTGTCTGTGTCTTGGAATAGCTGTCCACCTCCCATGTCCTTGAGGAGTCTGGCGCCCATTGGGTAGATGTCCATTCACAGTTATGCACCTGATGTGCTCCCTTACAATGAGGTTAGAGAATGTATTTTATTTGATGTCTTTTCCAATAAATAGAATCTCCAGGTGGCAGTTAGTGATCTCGAAAGTCTTTTGTGTTCTGGGAGCTCTGTGTGAAAGGAAGCCAGTACCTATCAGGTAGTCTTTTTTTTTTTTTTTTTTTTTGTCTGTATTGATTGCAGAGATAGGAAGGGAGAAGGAGAGAGAGATAGAAAATCAATGATGAGAGAGAGTCATTGATCGACTGTCCCCTGCACGCCCCTGCTGGAGATTGAGCCCACAACCCGGGCACGTGCCCTGACTGGGAATCAAACCTTGATCTCCTAGATCATAGGGCGATGCTCAACCACTGAGCCACGCTGGCCAGGCTATCTGGCATTTTCTTAAAGTGACTTGGCAATAGTGTAAGATGTCTCCTTTCAATGATGTCAGCTCGTAAGTGCCTTCATCTAATTTAAGTCCAGCTTAAATGCACTGTGATGTATGAAGGAATGTAAAAACCAAAAAATGGGTTTCGCCAGGGAGCCCAGAGGAACAAGCAGCAGTTTTGGTTTCCCCATGCCCCCACTACTTGCTTAATTTACAACCATTGTTCACCCATACTATATATCCTAGAAGTCTTTTGTGTGTTTTTTAGAATTACTTATTTACAGTGCTTCCCAAGCAATTTAACATTTAAGAAAACCACACACAAGTCTTTTGAGATGTTCCAGGGGCCCTCAGGAAACACCACAAAGTTACTCCTACATATATTGATATTTTAACCCTTAAAACCTCAATTTCTAATGAAACCTAAGAAGTAAGCAATTAGCATTCTTTAGCTTGGCCAATTTATGAAGAAATTTTATAACCTCTGGAAACAAATTTCATAGACATCATTAATTATTAATATGGATTATTTTTGCAAAACCTGGGTAAAATGTATTTAATATCAATAACTTGAAAGGTATGTCTGTCCTACTTAAACGAACAAACTTAAACTAACTTTTATTGACTAAGGATTAAACCTTAGATCACATGAACTTGAGTTAATTTCTATATTTCTGAGAATTTTAGAATTCACAATCCTTACAACCACTTGCCTTCAAATCACTTAATTTATTAAATTAATTTTAATAATATCATCCAGAGGTAGAAAAGTTACCTCACATTTGAAATATACATACATAGACACAGACAGACAGAGAGACCATAGCCTTGAGGAAAAACTCACTAGTTTATAAAAATTTGGATCCAAATTTTGTTTTGTCAGTTGGAATAAGAAGACACAAAAAACAAAAGCAACAGAAAAGAAGACACAATTTGTATCTGTCCTTGACAAATCAAGCAAGTTCAAATGCTCTTCCCCTTTGTAAAGGACAGCTGTGTTCAATACTGCAGAAGAATTGGGTTGCCACCTAAACATCTTACATTGACCCATTTATTTAAATCCTGTTTTTAAAGCTTTGAGGACCCAATTAAATATGTTTCCATTCATTCTGCCTGATTTTATAACTGGCTCTTTCTACTCATGCATGTGAAGATTAGTTTAGGAGTATCAAAGGATCCTCATTTCGTCAAGCTTCCTGCAGGAGTGTTCATGGGAGGCTGACCGTGGTTAGGCTTGCTGGCCTTAGAGGCATGATTTCCCACATTGACTTTAGTTTCCTTTGACATCTGTAGAGTCTGAACAACCTTCTAGGGAAAACCAGCCTTTACATGCATGTCTCTGGATGAGCCAAATGTGGTAGATATTCTGATAGGACTCCTTCATGCCCTAGAGGACATGCAACCTCAGCAACCTCACAAAGATTCTTAGTCATCTAAGAATACCCAAGATTTGGGTTGGGGAAGCAAGTGTCCTATCTCTTTCAGAGCTAAAGAGAGTTCAGTCTTTCATTTAACCAGCAAAGATTTCGTTCAGGCTCTCAGTAAACAATCCAATAAAAAGCTGAAATTAAAAGCAGTCACCCTTTTTTCCCCGTGTCCCTGGGTTATCTCTATCATTATCCACCTCGAGGATTTTATAAGCACAGCTCAAATAAATCAGGACCTGCCACTTAAAGTCGGGAGGTCTGGAATTCCAAGAGAAAATTCATCCACTTTCACCCAGTGCAAAGCAGGGAGCTGGTAGGGCACAATGGGCCTGTGCTGGTACCTAGCTAGCACCAGGTTCTGGTCCACAGGATGATCCTGCGCGGACTTTTTCAGAATGTTGCTCACTGTTGCAAATAAGTTTCAACATCAGAGATATCCAAACCTGTAGAAAATTTTTATAAGGGCCTATTTGAGCCAAACTGGTGACATGCAAGGGGGCAAGATCTCAGATGCTCTAGAGAGTGACAATTTGGCAGTTTCTTTTATACATTTCGGATTAAGGAGGGAAGTAAGGAAAATTATATGAAGTGGGAGAAAGCAAGGTACAGGATAGTTAAGATTATGTGCTCCCTCAAGGGTGATTACAGAAAAGGTCTGGAAAAGAGGATTACTTCTGTCATTTCAAAAGTGTATAAACCTAGACTCACAAGAACAATGGAGAGGGCTTGCTTAAGGCAAAGATAAACCTCTTATAGTCCTGTGCCTAACTACCCACCATGACCTGCTCAGTTAGAATTTTATGGTCACATCACCCTGTGATGTTACTTTTGGTCAGACTTATGACAGAATCCCTTTTTCATCCACGTGGCCTTGGCTTTATACTCTTTTATAGGGAATGGAGAAAATTTGAGCTCTGTGTGAGAGCTGGACTCTTTAGGAACCATTTCAATGAGAAATCAATGGACCTGTGTTTGTTTTCTAATTCTCACCAAAAGGTCTGCCTTTAAAAATGATATAGCGAGCCCAGCCGGCATGGTTCAGCACTTTGAGCATTGACCTATGTATGATCCAGGAGATCACGGTTTGATTCCCAGTCAGGGCACATGCCCGGGTTGCAGGCTCGATCCCCAGTGGGGGGTGTGTAGGAGGCAGCCGATCAATGACTCTCATCATTGATGTTTCTCTCCCTCTCCCTTCCTCTCTGAAATCAATAAAGACATATTTAAAAATAAATAAATTTTAAAAATAAACATGATATAGTGATATTATAGACAGGTTTTGGGAAGTCTTAGGTTACACTATCAGTCACGGAAAAGAAAAAGGGTTGGGTGGGAGTGAAGGGGTTCAGAATAAGTCTCCCCAAAAATGTGCCTCTTCGGCATGTGAATTATTTTCAGCTGAAGTCAATCAAGGCCCCAAAGACTCAGCAAGAGCTTTTTACTTCCCCTTTAACTGCCTAATTGAATTTAGATAGAAGGCCTGGTTCAGGAAGAGAATTATCACAAGAGATAACTGCAAAGAGTATGGGCTAGGTTTGGTAAGGGGGGGGGGGGGCTTGGCAGGCAGGTCCTGTTTGTTCAAAATCCAAGGTGCTCTATTTCTGCCTAGTATGGCAAACACCTGTTTACCAAAAATTGGCGCTTCTCACCCTGTGAATTGTCTCCTTTCCCTATGAAGCTCCAATCACCTACCCCTTTCTCCAATTATCTGGGGGAGTCGATTTTATCAGCCAAAAGAACCTGGACGAGAAGAAAGGGAACATTTTCTTTCCCTGCAGAAGAAAAACCACCAAGATGCCTCATCCAGTTGAACTAATATGTAATTCTTGGCACGTAGGCTTTTTAAAATCTGGTTTAATCCTTGTAACAACTGTGGGAGGTAGAACAAGCTTAGAAACTGTACTTGGTTGGGCATCTTGACTCCTCTAGGAAGTCATGGGCCAGAGGACAGGAATTCTTCCTTTGCATCTGTTGTGGCACTGGCCCCGCGGCGGCAGGATGGGCAGGAGGCGATGTGGCAGCACTCACTCTCAGCCCGTAGCAGTATGGAATGCGGTTTGTCTAATATTAGGTTCCTGGGGAGCTCTCATCATGGTGCTAGCCCGGGGTCTGGGGCACGGAGCTACACATCTGGACTGTTTACTGGCAGAGCTGTAGTCACTAGCCTGATGTGTCTCCCTTTAAATTCTTTCTGCAACAAGGTGGAGTATCAGGAATTTAAAAAAGCAAGAAGGATCACATTCTGAAGAGTAGCACTTTATCCCCAGGGATTGTTGCTGTCTCCTTCTGTGGTTAGATACTGGAATAGCTTGAAGTGTGTCAGCAGATCATTTTTCATTGAAGCTCAACAGTCTTGTCCTGAATGAGGGAAATTTTGTTGTAGCGAGCCCTTTTCTTACCTTCACTCTTGCCTGCGCTGGCACCAGGCTGCTCGGGTGCCATCAGCTGACAGTCTGTGGAAGACCCACTATGACCTAGTGGGTGCTCAGAGGGTTGACATGAGTTTGGTTCATCGGGACACACGTTACTAAGCCTGTCCCCAGATAGTGATACTCTCTGTTCTCCTCTGGAAAGGACTGATGTAGCTGGAGAAGTGCAATTATCAGGTGTTGCAGGTCATCTCAGTTACATGTCTAGAGCCAAGTTTTTATTTTTTATGCAAGGATCACATTTATGCAAAGGCATCTATTAACACCATGTTTGTATCAGTTAATCTTGAGGTTAACTCAATGTTGATGTTTGATGGACATGTCTGAAATCACTGGCCAGGATGCCTGGGGTCACCTTCTTATCAAGGCCGAAGGTGACACCTGGGCCTAAAATATCTTAGTATTCAGTATATTTTTATTGCCAGCACTGGGAGAGATGCAGTCTAGAGAGAGCTTTACTTTTTCCCACTGCAGGTCAGACATGAGAGCCCTTTCAAGTTGGTTCCAAATCTTTTTGTCATTTGAACTCCCAGTACCACTCTCCCTGCACAGTGGTCTTCACTGTGTCTGACAACACCTAGCTGTTGCACACACAACAGGAGAGCAGAGTGGGGAGGAAGGAGATGCTGAGAGTGCTGGTTGGAGTCTTCTCAGGGACTGTGAAGGGGTGAACTAGAACAAATATGTGTACTTGCATGATATGATCTCTTTCCTGAGTGTACCAAACATTTTGGAGACTGGGCCTAGGAAGCAAAGAGCCGATTTTTAGATACTCCAGGACATGTGGTTCTTGAGATTGTATAGCCTTGGGGAGTTAAATGCACTAAACAAAACTCAGACCTCTTAATTTTATTGGTGGTAACCAAATGAGTTTACCTTAAATAACAGTCTCTTCTAAAGTTATTACCCGAATCACATTTTAGGGATAAGAGCAATTCTGTGTACTTCAAATGGGCTGAATGAATTCAGGCGCTCCTTTCCTAGTTTAGGCCGCCTCCAGGAACACTGCAGCTTTGTTTTCAATAGCAGGTTTTCCAGGTACAGCTTTGAGGTTCTAAGAATTAGCAGGAGCATTCCTTCATTTACAATGCTAGAATTCCCTGTGCGTGGAGCTACATCTTAATGTACAGTGTTTGACTCTATAACTTTAAAATCCATTAGGATTAGGAGTCGCTCAGTACCAAATGAGACCTCAGTGTCTTTGTTTTTCTCCAGGTTTCACTGACTTGTTATTCCTGACGAGTCATAACACTCCATCCTATTCAGGCACAGTTTGAACCCTTAGCTTTTCTCCAAATCCATCTGCCAATGGACTGCCTGGGGCTTAGTGGACTCTCCCTTGTGTCAGCCCACTTTAAAAACCCCATCTCTCTTGACTTGCTGGCAGCCCTGGGAGCAGCTGGGGTTCCCCATAAGTGGAAGCCAGAGCAGTAGGGAAAATGAGTTATCTTTATACTATGGAAAAATGCCTATTCACTCGTAACATTGTCTTCTGAGTCTCCAACCAAAGGGTGATTCCGGCTTGCTCTAAACAGCTGGAGCTATTTAACTTTGCCCAGTTTCTCCCTCCGCAGTATGTGATACCAGCAGAGGATGTGAGGATGAGCAGCTGTCTACAAAGCATCGAGCATAGTGTGCTGTGTGAAGGCAGATAATGATGTTCCTTTTCCTTCTTTCCTGTCGCTGGCTTCTTGCAGGGATTCAGTAGCGATCAGGACCCTAAATAGAAGTGCTGCCTGCAGACACCGCTGAGGTCAGGCGGGGCCATTTTGATCTCTTCCCCAACCAGCTGGTTGCGTCATTCTGTTGATGCCCTTGTGTTCTCGTTTCACTCCAGTGGTGCCTAGAGATGTTTATCAAGGCCAAAGGTGACACCTGGTACTAAAAAATCTTAATGGCGTTCAGTGTATTTTTATTACCAGCACTGGGAAAGAAGCAACGAGGCTGTGGCAGTCTTTATAGAGCTTTGCTTTTTCCCACTGCATGTCAAACAGGAGAGCCCTTTGAAGTCTTGTCATATGAGCTTCCTTGAAGTTTCAGGCTCATTCTGTCCTACAGTGCCTTCTTAAAAGAGAGGAAAGAGCAGCAATAAAACACTATGTCTCGCCCTGGCCAGTGTGTTCAGTGGTTAGAGCATCAGCCCGTGCACCTAAGGGTGCACCTAAGGGTTGCAGGTTTGATCCCCCGCTCTGGTTCAGGCGCTTGAGAGGCAACCAATTGATGTCTGTCTGTTTGCCCTTTTCTCCCTCCCTGCCTCCCCCTCTCTTCCTCTCCCTCCCTTCCAATCTCTCCAAAAAAGTAATAGAAAAAATACCCTCAGGTGAGGATTAACAACAACAAACATTATGTCTCATCTGATCTAGATTTGCAGATGAGTTGACCTGAAGCTCAGGAGAAGTTCAAGAAAGGGAGGGCCCCCTCGAGCAGGACAGGCAGATAGATGGCCCTTCCATACAGTATTTGCTCTTTCCACTATTACTTTAGGATCTTTAAAAATAACTGAGACCATTCCTTGTGCCTTTTGAACTAGACACAGCACCCTGACGAGTCATAGCTTCATTATTTACTCCGTTTATTGGGCTCTTACGAAAAATAGCCTCCCATCTGCCTCCCTACTCCTCAGAAACTCTCGCCTGTGGGTTGCAAATCATGCTCTCCACAACCTCATATTGCATTGCTCCAATATGCAAACTTATTGTTTCTATTAAATTGCTCAACTGTTTTCCAAACATGGCATGTACAGTTCTTCTTTCAGGCTCTTATTCACTCTCTAGAAACCAATGCTGGGCTCTATTCCAGCAGCCCTTTGAGTGCTACAATGCGCCTGGAACAGTAGGCATTAGAGGAGACAGTTCCTTAAACGCTATATCAGGATACATAGTATATTCACTGATTCAGCTCTGTAATGACCTAGAATAGTTGGGGTTACCAATAGTTAGGATCAGCAACATAAGTTTTAGTATTTGAGTTCTGAATCACTTAAAGGTTATGGCAGCTGCCCTGGCTGGTGTGGCTCGGTTGGGCGTCATCCCGTGCACCAAAAGGTTGCCCGTTCGATTCCCAGTCAGGGCACATGTTGGGGTTCCAGGCAGCCCATCAATGTTCCACTCTCACATTGATGTTTCTCCCTCTTTCCCTCTCCCCTCTTCTAGCTCTTTAAAAAATTAATAAAAACATTAAATTTAAAAAAAGGTTATGGCAGTGGAATTTTAAAGTACTAGCTGTGGCAGAGTTTGCTAGCTACCTGCCCAAATCCATTTGCATCATCTTCTGGACATAACTTAGACCTGCGTTTGCTGGCTAATGCCATGTGAGCAGGAGTGGTGTGCCACTTCTAGACCAGGGCCTTTAAAAGCAGAGGTGTGCCTTCCCAGGGTTTTCTTCCTCTCCCGCTGCCTTGAGCCTGGGGCCCTAGGTATGGCAGAGGCACAAATGAAAAGGAGCCTGGTGTCCGAATCGCTGCATGAAAGCCTCCTGCTGACCTAGAACATCCACCTGGATGTTAAATAAACAAGAAGCCAATTGACTGTGTTTGAACTGTTGTTTTGGGGAGGGTTCATTACAGCGGTTTAGCCTACCCTAACCTTATTCAAAAGAATTGTATGGATTATGCTTATGCAGAAAGGTCTGCCGGGATAGTCAAGCCTATGGAGTGGGATAAGGGACTTTCACCATCAGGCACTTCCTTATCAATTTTACAAAAATTTTCTATTGCCAGTAAGGAAACAAAAGTTAGCAAAATAGTGCAAGTACAAACTTTACTTGTTGTAGGAATCGTCATTCCTTGACCACCTCAATTGTCACTGAATTTCCTTTCACTCCTTTAGCACTTTTTCCCTAGTTCTTACCCGGAACTTACTGTGGAAATTAAAAGAGCAGAGTTGGGAGTCATAGAGGGTAGGCCGCTCAGGTAGGGCCTCTCAAGATATTAATCCCTTCAGGGCATCTGTCCCTCCAGGAACAGAAGTCTTGATGTGTGCAGAGCTCAGCAGGCTTTCAGACCCAGAGATTCATGCTAACTGTGATGTACAACCCCAAATGCCCATGCATAATTATGGAGCAACAGCCCTCCCAGCACCATCAGGAAGCCCTCTTGCCCATACGAGGGCAACTGGGAAACTAAGTGAATAAGCAGAGGGCTGTTCGGTGAGCAAGGAATCAGACCAAATGGAGTTGCATAATCCAGCCTATGAATTAATCTAGTGATTCACTCCGCAGTTACACATTTGATGACCAAAATCCTTTTATGAAATTCAGTCTCTCTTCCTTGGAGAGTGTTGCTGTGAGATTGCCAAATTCTCTTTAGATTCCTTTCTAGACTTTCTGCAGCTTCTGATCAGTAAATAACAGCAAGTCAAGTTCTGATTTCTGTCACACTTCTCTGAGTCTACATCCTAGATGCCATGACTGGACTTGAGTGTTCCCCAAGTTCTGTCACTTATCTACCAGGTTGATCACTTTAATTTCCACGTACTTCTTGGTCATGTGAGGATTGAGTTCGAGTTGTTTTCAAAAATTAGTTGTTATAATTTGATTATAAACCTTTTCTAATTATACACCTAATGTAAAACACCAGACATGCCCTGGTGTCTCATACCTAGTAAGAACCTAAATGCTTGATGTGGTTTAAGGAGGTGCTGAGATAAACATGGATATGGAAGTAGAAGCATCCAGGTGTAGGCACTGCCACTCAAAATCTGCCCAGCCCAAGGTGATGTTGCCAACAATGACCTTATAGACTTGAAAGTTAGTTCAGTCTTCCTTTCTCTTCAATCTGAAGTGTCCTCGCATATTTTGAGATTTAGTAAAGTGCATAATGACTTTACTCGTGGTTGTTTTTTTTTTAAATATTTCCATAAATGTTTTATTTGGTCTTTTTTTCCTCTAGATTCCCAATATGTCTGGCCTGTCATCATATTCTCCTACCTTCAGCACCTTTCCCCTTTCTTCTTATATAGTTGCCCAGATCATCTCTAGTTCTAGGCCTTTTAAATGACTATTATTTTTTTTAATGCAGTAACCAAAAGATACATACAGGATTCTAACGGTAGGTACATCTCACCTTTGAGAATAGGATAAGGTTTTCTGTTTTGCTTCCAGTATGGATCCCTTTTGGTGGTGATCCCTTGGTTGGTCTTATGTTCCAGGTCACTGTTAAGCTCGATTTATAGGCCAGGCCACTGCTTCTCAAATTTTTACATTTATCAGTAGTTTGGCTTTGGATTCAAGAAGTATAGCACAAAGCTGTACAAATTCAAGAAGGGTCCATGCTGGTCTTAATCCAAATCTTTAACACAAATCTCTGAAATATTAAGATGTCTCTCCTGTACCCACTATCCTTCCTCCTCAACATACCTAGACTACAGTTTAAGAAACGGGGTCTTAAGGATATAAGCTGTGGTATCGTTCTGTTCTCTGGTAGTTCAGACCCCTTCCTGATAGAGTTGGATTATTCAGTCCTCACCTTCAATGAAGCGAAGATGGAAAGACTAGTACTTACACCAAAGATAAAAATTAACGTGTAGTGACCGGTGTCACAGGTTGCTGGAATATGTGAAACCTTGAGACTTTGAGACCTGGGTTTATAACATGTAAATTTCTGTATATGTATTTGTCCTAAATTAGCTTCCTTTAAATCCTGTTGGTATTTTACTTCCATGCTATAATTCTGGAATAGAGGTCTAATTGCTCCAAATTTTGTGATTGTTACTGTTCACATTTCTGGGCTTCACTTTCCAAAACCCCTTCATCTGCAAAATGGTGTTCCTAGTAGAATCTACCCCACAGGTTGCTGGTAAGTAACCCTGGCAGCCACGTTACATTTTGAATTTTACTGTGACAAAATGAGGATGATGTGCACCTTGTCACAAGTTGTTATTTGTGGCCCAGGCCACTAAGAGTTATAATAACATTTCCAACTAATCACCCTCCACTTGTTTCCAGGCTGCCGCCTAAAAGACTTTGGAGATTTGAGTTTCACTCCAGTCCCCAAGGACGATCTCTACAACAACCTGGTAGTGAATCCTCGCTCGGTGGGCCTTGCCAACCAGGAACTGGCTGAGGTAGTTAGTAGAGCAGTGTCAGGTGGCTACCGCTGTGTCACCGTGGGAGGAGACCACAGGTAAGCTGGGAGCCAGGGGTGGTGGTGGGGGCTAGACTGCATGGGGCTTTGGGCTAATGAATTAGCTTGTCTCCATTTCCTGAGTAAAATACCCTTCAGAATTTAGGGTATGATGTAAAAAAAAAAATTAACAAACAGAAACCCATATGAAGTAGAAAGGCCAGGAGAGGACACTGTCATGCCCCGTCAGTTGATCTTAAAGCATAGCAGGAGGAACTCTGTAACAGCCTCCCAACTTCTTTTCCCCCTCTGTAAGAAATTTCTTCTTTGTTTTAGTGGAGTTGCACGTAGCCCGCCATGGTTGCATGTTCAGGGTTACAATTCTCTGTTCCTGAAGAAACCCATTTTTCTAGAGAAAAACCTGGCTGACTTTTAAGGTTAGCAATGCATATTAGCATTCTGATGTCTAAGATTATGAGCTGCTAGAGGCACATGTGGCTTTCTTTGTTAGGACACGTACAGAAGTTCAGAGATGGACTAAACAGAGTTTTTAGACACAGTCCCATGTTTTGTGCTTACTTCTTGGAAAGCTTTCTCGAGAAGCTGTCTTAGGGCTTTTCATTTGGCTATTGGGAGAAATGGAAAGATTCATCGATAGGCTGAATTTGGGCCTTTTTTTAAATTTAAAGCATTTCTGCTAATAGGTTTGTTCCAAATTCCCCACTTGTCATATGAATACTGTATTTTCTACCTCCACAGTAACTCACCCCAGGTGACACAATAGATCCTTTCTCTCAGTGAATCAGCATGTACCTTACTGAACACTGTTCTGATGTGTTTTCTCAAGCAGCACTAGGGGTTGTGGGAAACTTGTGAGCTATTGGGCCTAGATGAAATAAATACACATGGAATGAAAGTGAATTCTACAGAATTTCAGAGGAGATCAGTCTGATCTAGTCAGATTTCGCAGAGGAGTATGATTTGAGCTAAGTAATAAAGGTTTTTGTTAGGAAAAAAACGGCTTTTAAGTACTAGGAGTACTGAGCACTTCATATATATTTTCAGTTAACCATCAGAATAATGACATGAGGCAAATATAGTTTTATTTGATTTATTGCTGGGAACACTGAGGGTCAGCGGTTAGATAACTTACCCAAGGTCTAGAACCAGGAAGTAGAACGGATTCAAATCCAATGTGACTTTTATAGGCAATTAACTTTTCCTTTGAGATCCAATCTAGCAACTTTCCTTACGGTGCTTAGAGAGCTTTTCAGATCATTTAACAGAAGTTAGATCTTTGGTACAACTAGAAAGGCAGGTAGATGCTTCTTTATGAGTAACATTTTTAGGTAGAGTAAGAAAGTAGTCCCAGATTCAATCAAATCAGCTAGAGTGTAGGTCTCCTGCCTCTTAGTTTAAGTACTTCTCTCTCAAAGTTCATTTATATTGTCTTCTCGTCTGTTTGGGGACCGCTTATCAATGTGATTGTCATAGTCCTTGGCTTTTCTTTTGTCTGTAGCTATCTATATTACAGCCCTGTCACTGCTCCCAATTTCCAATTCAGTGCTAAAACCTAAGCTATCTGGAAGGTTCCAGACAGGAAGGGATGAGCATAAAACCTGAGTAGCTATTGAACATATTACAGGAACAGGAATTTTTAGGTCACTCTGCTCCTTTCATATAGTACAACATACAGTAATTGCCTTAATCATCAAACCAACTCTAACTTAAACAGGCTGAGATTATTGTCCCTGTCTTCTAGGGAAGGAAACTGAAATCTAGATAAATTAGATGACTTATCCTAGATCACACACCTCTTCCTGGGGGGAAAAACAGCATTCTGAATTAACCCACTGCCTTTAGCACTAGTCCATGCTATCCCTCAAAAAGGCCGTATGTGGAACATGCGGCTTAAAATGCTCTCTCGCATGCTATATTGACCAAGGATGGCTATAGTTCGTTCCTAAGATGCTTAAGCTGCATTTCCACCTATGTCAGATTCTTTGGTTACTGGGAAACTGGGCAGCTTTCCAACCACTGTTTCATCAGCTCTATTCCTACAGTTGAGATGGGACAGTTGGCAGAGACCAAGGACAAGGAAAGGCAAAAAATAGAAACAATGGTATTTAAATGTCATGCTAATGTATATAACATACAAATAAACTTGTATTTTATCCAGTGCTCTAAATGAGGTCTTTAATTGGGTTGCCCTGTTACTTTAAAGACTTGTTAAAGACTTAACAACTTTGATTTTTTTGTTTTAGAAAGTATCATGATATCCTCTGGTGAGGATTAAAAAAAAAGTATTATGTATTTTAAAAAGCTATAAGGATTATTTTTATCCTTAAAAAATTAATGTAACTAATTCTTTGAAAGTGATAATTAGATCGCCCTGGTTTTCCTTAAGAGGTATTAAGCAATATTTGTGAGTTGTTACACAAAGGCCATATCCTTTAACTGGATTTCATTCTTGAACAAATATTTAAGGTCCTTTTCTGGGCCAGGGCTAATGGATCAAATTTTAGGGATTTGGGGGCAGTAATGACATCTGTCACACTGCAAGGAGGGTAACCAGTGGTCAGTTTTGACCCTTTAGAGCCTGCCATTTCTCCCTAACTCACTCAGCGTTAACCTTTGGGAACTACAGCCCCAGGGATTGTCTCATCCCAAACCAGCCTTAGTCTGGGGCCCTGACTTTGCCCTGAGGGCAAAGTATGAGCTGCACTGGCCAAGGATATTTGTTACTGGTGTTTGCCAAGCAGAGGGCCTTGAAGATTATTGTACAGTTGACCCTTGAACAACTCAGGGGTTAAGGGTATCCCCCACCCTGCACAGTTGAAAATCCAGGTATAACTTTTGACTAACCAAGAGCTTAAACTGTCCTTGGTATCTGCATAGGACTGGTTCTAAGGCCAATACCAAAATCAGTGGATGCTCAAGTCCCTTATCTAAAATGGCATAGGTCAGTGCATAAGTTGGCCTCCACACCCACAGGCTTTCAGCCGTGGATTGAAAATAGTTACAGGTAGTTATTGGAAAAAAAATCCATGCAGTTCAAACTGTATTTGTTCTTTACAGCCTGGCTATTGGTACCATTAGTGGCCACGCCCGGCACTGCCCAGACCTTTGTGTGATCTGGGTAGATGCCCATGCTGACATCAATACACCCCTCACCACTTCATCTGGATGTCTCCATGGACAGCCGGTTTCATTTCTCCTCAGAGAACTACAGGACAAGGTCAGTAGGCCAAAATGAAAAGAAAGTTGAATGGCTTGCAGGGGCTTTGAGGGTGCAGTTCAGTAAGATTTCTGTGAAGGATAGGTTGCCAGTGGTAGAAATGCTTACCACTCCCTTCATATGTTCATCAAACATTATTATGGGCAGGCAGTCTGTTAGATGCTAGGGATATAAAGATGGTCCTTGCTCCCAGGGGGTTCATAATTGTCTAAGAAAGGAAGGTGGTACTGGGTAACTCTAGTGATTGATGCACCCACAGCCTGAAGACTTCTTGGTTAGAATCTCCCAGGCCTCACTTTCAGGCCCATTGTCTAGAATCCCAAGTAAAACCAGGATTACCTCTAGGTAATATTTTTCTAGGCTGTTCAAGACACAGGCGTCCAGGCATAGACTAGAATCTGTTTATCCCTCCCTTCAGTGAGGGGTCAAGTTAAACCAGGAATAACATGGGTTATTCATTAGGCAGAATTCCTGTTCTGGCTGTCAGCAACTTGAGATGACAACTGTGTTGTTTCAAGAACTGATCTGTAAATAATTCAGTAACATGAAAAGGGCTAATCAGCAGTATTTCTGCTATTTAGGTAAGTTAATGAGAAACCAAGACCACCTTAGAAGAAAATTTTTAGTTATTCTTAAGACAGCTATACTGTGTTCTTCAGTTGCCTTTCTGAATCATTTCCCAGATCAAGTGTCTTGTATTGCATTAAGCATATCCTGTAGGCAGGAGGAGAAAGCAAACTGCATACAATGGGAAGCACATGGTGATTATCTTGGTGAGACCAAAACTTCTTGATGAATCCTGTTCATTCCTCTCTTCACAGGTGCCACAACTCCCAGGATTTTCCTGGATCAAACCTTGTATCTCTTCCCCAAGTATCGTATATATTGGTCTAAGAGATGTGGATCCTCCTGAACAGTAAGCTGACATATAGGGTTAAACTTTGGGCCCATCCTGGCCACTTATGTTCTATTTGATAGGTTGCTCCTTGCCTTAACTTTTGTAGATCACTATAAAGACAAAACCCCCTCTAAACGTGCATTTGATTTAAAATGCTGTTTAAACTAAGGATTCCTTCCTTTATATCTCATCACAGTTTTATTTTAAAGAATTATGATATCCAGTATTTTTCCATGAGAGAAATAGATAGACTTGGTATCCAGAAGGTCATGGAACAGACATTCGATCTGCTAATTGGCAAGTAAGTAACTACAACAGATGTCTACTTCTAGGTCCCCAGAGTAATAAAGCAGCTCCCAGGGGGCAGCACACTTTAGCTTTTCTCTTGAAGATAGTAGCTTTTCTTTCAAATAAAAACAAAACATGTACATATAAAAATTTCAAATAATTAGAAAGGGAGAATCTGAAACACAGGTCATATTCTTCCTCTGGAGTTGGGAGGGGGTTTCCTTGAAATCACTGCCTAGAGTCTCTTTCTCGTAAATTTCTCTTTAGCTCCATTTTTAATGCTTATCTTTTGAGATGAGAAGCATTTATTGTTCCAACTATCCCATTCTGCCTAGCCTCACTATTTCTTCATATGAAAGTTTGTTTGTTTTAATCCTCACCGAGAATATGCTTTTTAAAAACTGATTTGAAAGAGGCGGGAAGGGAAAAAGAGAAACATCGATCAGTTGCCTCCAGTATGCACCCTGACCGGGAATTGAACCTGTGACCCTTTGGTGTATGGGATGACACTCCAACCAATTGAGCTACACTGGCCAGGGCCAACTGAAAGGAGTTTTATATTAAGCAAAACTTGGCAGTGGATAAAGATGGCAGATGAATGCTAATCAAATGCTAGTTTTAAGAGCATTTTCCCAGTGCTGAGTATTCCTGGATGATGAATGTAATTAAGTGCCACCTGTTAAGAAACTTAGTTTAGTATGTAGTTGTTGTATGTTAGTTTCAGCCACTGGACACCTGGGCTAAATTAGAACTGGGATATGATAAGATTGCAGACCTAAATCAGAGTAAGTTTAGCTGCTGTTACACTGAGAGAATAAAAGCAACTATAATCCAAATGAAATTAGAGTCTATCACAGCCCAAGGTCACATGGAAGTGAAGAATTCCCTCTGTTGACAGTTGTTAATGTAAGAGGCTTTAATGCTTAGGGTAAGTCAGAAATATAAATTGGAATTAGTCTGAGACACACAGAACAAATGGCAAAATTATGAAATGGTGTATAAAAGCTAATAGGCAAATACTCAGTAACCTCCAAAATAGGAAACCTGGAAATGTGCTGTATTAACAGAGTACCAGGATTAACAGCAACAAAATCAAGGAGTTGTATCTGTAGGGAATATGAATGTTCAGACACAACCAAATGACTATTCTCTTACTCTTCTCCTTTCAAGACGACAAAGGCCAATCCATCTGAGTTTTGATATTGATGCATTTGACCCTACATTGGCTCCAGCCACAGGAACCCCTGTTTTAGGGGGACTGACCTATCGAGAAGGCATGTATATTACTGAAGAAATACACAACACAGGTAAGTGGTGATCAACCTGTTCACTAGATAAGTAAATATGCTGAAGCCTCTATTCATGTCATGTAGACACTGTTTTTGCTTCAACTTGTTATAGCTAAAAGTCATGTAGTCAGGCTAATAAAGGATAGTAATTAGAGTTATGTTTGCATCTGGTTCATATAAAAATATGGTAATACCGAATAAGAAGTTGTCACCTTAAACACTTACTAAATACAATAACCTGCCAAATTAATTCAGTTCTTTGCATCTGGACTGTCTAAAGGCAGATTAAGATCAAAAGGCAAGGCCAAGTAGCTATTTTTACCTTAATTTAAGAGGTTGGCCCAGCTGGGCGTGGCTCAGCAGTTCAGCATTGAACTATGATCCAGGAGATTGCAGTTCAGTTCCCAGTCAGGGTGCATGCCCAGGTTTCGGGCTCGATCCTCAGTAGGGGGCATGCAGGAAGCAACCGATCAATGACTCTTTCATCATTGATGTTTCTCTCTCCCTTCCTCTCTCTGAAATCAATAAAGACGTATTAAAAAAAGAGGTAGGTTCACTGGGAGTTGGGAATGTGGAGTTAAAGCTTCTCTTGAAGATATTTCAAAGCTACGATACCTTGGGTCCTTTCATGTTGGGTAAGTCTTAGACTGGATCCTATTTAACAGGAGCTTTAACACAGGGATACTGGGAGATGAACGACTGACAGAAAGATTAGTAAAATGAGTGCTAGATAATCAAGAGTGGCTACCAAGGGGTTACTATCCCAAAACTCATACATGTTTGCAAAGTTTCCATTTCTGTCAGAAAGCTTCTGGTTTTAAGGCTACTTTACATGACCTTTAGTTGCAAAATTTAAACAACTACCTCATGATACTTCAACATCATCTCATTAAATTAGGGTCTAAATAGCAGAGACCGCAGACTGAAAGGTCCAGGGCTATAGGAAACCCTCGACTTAGTTGGGATAGATATGGGAATTGAGAAATGGTCTCCTTGGCTCTGGAGCCAACTAGTCTTAGGCACGACACAAAGGAAGAGAGTTTGTCTATTAGATCTGACAGTGGCAAGGTAGTCTCATTCTCAGACCCACAATCTTAGACATTAATTGTCCTTGGGTTAGTGGCCAGTGACCCTGGGAGTTCAATCCTCCATTTGGGTTCCCAGTAACACCACTAAGAGCGGCTTGGTAACCTCTAGCATTTACTTAGATGGGGCAGTGGTCATACCTTGACCCTCTCTCTCTTGCTGTAATGTTACTCTATTCTAAAAGACTGTCTATCATGATACTGTCAACTAGATACATAAGACAGTTTGCTTAAACTAATTTACAAGGTGGCAATAATCTGGAAACGTGGGTAATATATATTTTTAATAGCTTAAACCCTTTTGATTACTTCTGGGCTCTGCTGAAGACCCAGCTTTAGTAAGTGGAACTCAGACACACAAATTCTCAGAGGTGCAGATGCATGTGCAGGAATTGGTAGATGTGCTACAGTAACGTGCCTGCTGACCGCAGTTTTGCACAGTGCACTGAACTATGCATTGCTAACAAGGGATGACATGCTGAACAGATGTAATGGCAGTGAGCACGTCATGTACTAAGTTACTGTAAGATCAGTAAACAAGTACGTATATTTATTCATCCATGTTTCCAGGCTTTATGGCCACCTTAAATATTCTCAGATACTTGTATTCTCGAATACTAGTTTGTTCAGATAACTCTTGAGAGGTAGATTAACTTCACTAAGAATATCCAACTAAAAAGTTAACTATCACAGAGAAGGGGAGGTGGGGGAGAAATAGAAGGCAGGTCTAGACAGGTTCTTTCAGTCTAATCTTCCCTTCTCAAACCCTCTGGCACAATTCTCAAACCCTCAAAGACACTGGAGTCTAAATTAAATATGGCCAGGTCATCCCTTCACCAAGTGTAAGATACTGGGTCAGTCTGATGGGAGACCTAGAAACAGTGTCAGACATGGAACCTGCCCTGAGAGCTCAGACCTACAGGAGCAAGAGTAAAACCTGCAGGAATAACCATACTTCAGGGCACATGCCGCCTTAAGTATGCAGATACAGCATCATTCAAAAGTGGGAGTAGAATTCTGGTTATATGCAGGCAGGCACGTGGGAGGTTCCTTAATATTAGAAATGGCACACATTTTCGCAATAAGTACGTTGGAAACTCCTTGCCCCACTGCACCCCCCAAGCTTTCTTTATTCTCTCCAGAAAGCCTGACAGCTATGCCTCGTATGTTAGTTGAAGAGGGATGACTGATTTCGTTACCTTAAAGGTCTCTTTCAGTCCTGTTCTAATATAGCAGTGGTTTGTTTTTTAAAAAATGTTTTTATTGATTTTAGAGAGGGGAGAAGGGAGAGGGAGAGAAACATCCACTGGCTGCCTCTGCATGCCCCCTACTGGAGGATCGAGCCTATAACCTTGGCATGTGCCCTGACTCGGAACTGAACTGGTGACCCCGAGGGACAGTGCTCAACCAAGCCACACCAGCCAGGGTGATATAGAAGTGTTTTAACAAATTCATACCCAAGAGGATGATGTGTAAAGGGCTTCCTGACAGTGGATAATTTTATAGTAGAAAATGACTTGGTTTTTTTACCTTGGCCTATTCTGTGCAGGTGGTACAACCCACACTGAAAGCAGCAGCCAGGGGATTTTCTGAGGTTTTGCCACACTTTGTTCTTTCAGGGTTGCTGTCAGCACTGGATCTTGTTGAAGTTAATCCTCAGTTGGCAGCTTCAGAGGAAGAAGCCAAGGCTACAGCTGGCCTGGCAGTGGATGTGATTGCTTCAAGTTTTGGTCAGACAAGGGAGGGAGGGCCCAATGTCTATGATCAACTTCCGACTCCCAGTTCACCACATGAATCAGAAAATGAAGAACGTGTGAGAATTTAGAAAATACTGTGTGCTGACACATGTTCATCACAATGGGCATTCCAGAGTTGTAAGGTGTTTGAGGGGACAGATACTACATGGTCATCTGGGTCAATACTGCCTTAATGAGAATATTTGCGTAATCTCACAATTATAAAGTTTCCTTTCCCTCTCCATTTTGGTGACCAATAATACTACTGTAAATGTATTTGTTTTGGGGTTTTTTTTTGCAGTTCACAGGGTATTAATTTGTTGGAGTACTATGTACATTTAAAGAAGTCATAAACAGCATTTATTACCTTGGTATATCACAATGGTCTTGTTGCTGTTCCTTCACATTTAACTGGTTTTCCGTCTTCCCTCCCTCTTCCCACAGTCTGGCTACACAGTGCATCCTTGAACCGTTAGCTCACAGCAGCAATACTCTTATTCCACATCTCTAACACCATTCGTTCACAGGGTCCAAGTTCTGGTCCACAAACCCTTCCCTGCAGAAGTTCAATGCCTGTGAAAGAATTTGTAATAAACCAGGCCTCCCAGGATGGCTATCTCCAGTAAGATGACAATGGAAAGTAGCAGCTTGTTGGTTGTCACTCTATAAACAGAAGCAAAGTGAGCAGTCAGAAGTCTGGATAACCTTATTTCTTTCCCTTAATTCATAGAGATTTGACTTGGGGCCAAGGCAGACTGAATTTCTGTTCGGTCTCACAGCCACTCAGCAGTAAGTATATACAGGCATACCTAAGAGATATTGTGGGTTTGATTCCAGACCACTGTGATAAAACGAATATAGCAACAAAGAGAGGCACATGAATTTTTTTGTTTCCCAATGGAATTAAGTTAACGTTTACACTAGGCTGTAGTCTATTAAGTGCACAATAGCATTATGTCTAAAAAAAAAAAATGTGCGTACCTTAATTAAAAAATATTTTATTGCTAAAAAATGCTAACTATCATCTGAGCTTACTGGAAAAATGGCACTGATAAACTGGTTGACATAAACCTTCAATTTGTAAAAAAACACAGTATCTGCAAAGCACAACAATTCAAGGTATGCCAGTATAAGGTTCTTTAGCTGGTTAAGTGACAACACAACAGCTTCTTTAGCTGCAACAGAGAAAACACCTCACAGAAATGTTGAAAACTGGGATAATATATACCAAAGGATAAAAATGGTTTCTGATGCTAAAATGTCTTCAAATAATAGTTCATTTTATTTATTTAAATCCTCACCCAAGGATATGTTTTTATTGACTTTAGAGCGCGAGGAAGGGGGAGAGAGGGGGGCATCGATGTGAGAGGTTGCCTCCTGTACATACTCGACCAGGGATTGAACCTGCAACCTAGGTATGTTCCCTGACTGGGAATCGAACCTGCAACTTTTTGGTATACAGGATGATGCTCCAACCAACTGAGCCACTTACCCAGGGCTACTTCCTCACTTTAAAACCAGCTTTTCTAGGAGGGTTTAGTTAGAAAAATAGTTATAATATGAAAAAATATACCATTTCTGAAATCAGGTTGAATCATATTTCAAAATAGCAATAATAATATCATCTAACCATATAGAGCTGCATCAGTTACATATACTGTGTGCATATGTTGGCAGAAGTGTTTGTGGCAGACTCGCCAGTGTTGACATCCAGCTCACCCATCCAGAGATGGGTCCTGAGTAACCAGAAGCTGGGTAGTACCTCCGACGCACTAACCACTGCGTCAAACCAGCTAGGGCTGCAAGTCACAGTTTAAAGCTCTGACATTCTTGGTTGAAAGACATTAGAGTTAAGAGAAATTAATTTTGTGACTATTTTTAAAACTTACTTTCTGGACATTGACCGAAGAATCTTTCGACTTTTGCTCAAGTTTTCATTTGTGTTTACCAGCTGAGAAGAGAAAATAGCAATTATTTCCCCTTCTTACAAAAGTTCACACTCTAGAATTTGCACATTCCTAAACTGACAGTGGGCATAAGGGGTATATGTTGAAATCAAACCAATTTCAAAGGTGGCCTCTGAGTATAATTCAAAGAAACTGGAGAGGACAAGACACTTTAGTACATGTCAAGTGGGTTTAGGAATTATTATATCCCAAGGCTGTGTGAGGGACTTCTGGGACAGAGCTAATCCTTGGCTATGCAAAACAGAAAGGCTTCAACTGTACCTTGCCAGTAACTGTGAAGCAACTTAAGACTTGAATTTCACCAGCTAAACTCCAGGAGAGTCTCTTGAATTATAGTTTGTTTTTGTAGGCTGGTGGATTATCACTCTTGGGATATGGTTATTTCTTCTTTACTCCTTTAAGAGATACTTATACTGAATTGTGAAAGGAGTTAATACTTTTAAGTCTTTTTTTTTTAACCTTTCCCTTTTGGTTGCCTGGTACTAATCTAGATTGCTGGAGGGTATTTCAACAGATGCCACCTGCCATCTGTCCCCAATCCCCAGTGGCCTTGGTAAGTTGATCTCTCAGATCATTCCTTGGCTTTTAAATTCAGCCAATCCACCTGGTATCTACAAAAGTCAAAAATCAAAACAATCTGTAAGTATGCTACCTCCTCTATGGTTTACCTTCAATTCAGTACTTTACTGTGAATTTTCATGGAGAAAGGCATCATTCTGATTCATTTTAAGAATGGAAAATTACAGCCATTAAGATGTATCAGAAAATTATTGCAAATCCCCAGTGAACTATGTTTTCCCACTGAGGTCTTACCCACATATCTGTTTTTTGGTTTGGATTTCCCTCAGCATTCCACTGACAAGTTGTAATATTTTCAAAATTTCTATGCAGATGTATGGAAATGAATGTTAGTTTTCACAGCCTCTTAAGAGTGATAGATGAGCCATCATTGGCTTATTTCCATTTTCTTCCCATGGCTTACCTTGGGTAACAGTACAGAGTTACAGTCCAGGATTGAACCTCTACAAATTGTCAGTGGTACTATTTTATGACATGTAGAAAACAGCCTTGGTTCTAAATGACAGGAAAGCTAGGATCTTTTCAGTAGAAGATGCTTTCATAAGAAGAGCAGAATATTCCACTAGATGTAGGAGAAATAAAAACCTCAGAGTGGTAATACAGGAACAAAAGGATGGAGTGGCTACAATCTTATGTTTGTTTATTGACAATCTTCAATAAATGCAGAAAATAAACTTCTTCAGTCTTTTTTCTCCTCCAGTGATCTCTACGTCTTTGGGGTAAAATTACTTCCAAGGGGGAGATCTCAGCCATGCAAACTAAAAACCGAGAAAAGCGTAAGAACCTAAAAGGCCATTTACCCTGAATTCAGAACTGCCGTAGTTTTAGGCAGTAGCAAGGCATCGGGGTTTAATGGACCCACCTACTTTACCCACTCTTGCCCCTTTCCTCATCCACCCAAACTTACTCTATTCTTGGTACGTTCCAACTGGTCACGTTGGTCCCCCAGCTCTTCTATGATTTCTGAGCCAATCTGGTCAGTCTCTGTGGCAATCCGATGTGAACGCTCAATACTCTGGGTGGCCCGGTTCAGGCTGTCAGTGCCTTGCAAAAGCAATGCCCTCTGAGACTGTAGCCGATTCTGAGAGGATTATGAAAGGGAAATATTAGATTTCTTCCATTATAAATTCAATGCCAGCACAATCCTTATGAACACTCTTATGTAAGAAGGAATACAGTATGCAATAATTTTCATTTTTTAAAAGTATATTATTGATTTTGGGGGGGAGAGAAAAATACCCATCAGCTGCCTCCTGCACTCCCCCACTAGGGACTGAGCCCATGATCTGGGCATGTGTCCTAACCAGGAATCGAACCAGCAACCCCTTGGTGCACAGGACACGCAACCAACTGAGCCACTCCAGCCAGGGCCAATTTTCATTATTTTAAGATAACCAAGGATGCCCGGCCAGCCATGGTTCAGTGGTTGAGCGTCAACCTGGGATCCAGGTGATTGGGGTTTGATTCCCAGTCAGTGCACATGCCCGGGTTGTGGGCTCGATCCCCAGTCGGGGGTATGCAGGAGACAGCCAATCAGTGACTCTATCATTGATGTTTCTCTCTCTCTCCCTCTCCTTTCCTCTCTCTGAAATCAATAAAGATATATTTTTTAAAAAAGATAACCAAGGATGATAATGAACTATAAGATCCAATTCAAGATAAGACTAAAGCAGAACTAGGAATCCAATCAGGATCACAATACCTCTCACTCCATTGCTTGTTACACTTAAGTGAAGTAAGAATTAAAGGAGCATTTTCCCTGTGTTTGTAATGAATTTGAACTGGTTCATGTGCTTTCTTGACTAGCAACTTCTTAGAGGCAGCAGTTCAGATCTGGGGTGCAGGGGCTACCTGCATATAGCCTAGAACTTTGATGAGCAGCAACCAAACCAACTAAACTCTACAGCCCTAGAACAGATTAATTCACTGAATATTCCTACCTGATTGGTACTGGGGAACCATGTATAAGCTATTCATTTTCAGTGCATACAGAAATCAATTACAAGTCTGGGTGGGACACTGCAATATTCTGGAAGAAAAAACTAAAATGGCCACACTCTTGGTAAGCCCCAAAGAATTTCACTTCAAGCCAAACAAAACAAAAACTCTGAAGTTGCCACACTGATGATTTGCTCTCAGGGAAGGAGGTATTTGGGGCCAAGTAAGGTGCCGTAGCTGCCCTAATTTCTCAAGTGCCCTAATTTTCTAAATCCCCATCAAAGTTTTACTCCACCTATAATCCTAAGCACAGAAGATATGAGGACAGAAGTAGCATTTGTCAGGCCAATGACAGAAATGGATATACCTCTATGTTCTTAGCTACTCAAAGCATACACACACACATACTCAAAAAGGGGTCAGTTCCTATTACTGAGTACTAGACACCACCATGAAGAAGCCAAAAAATGGGTCCTGGCAGGTGTGGCTCAGTTGGTTGGAGCATCATCCAATAGACCAAAAAGTCACAGGTTCAATTCCCCATAAGGAAACATACCCAGATTGGGGTGTGTATGGGAGGAAACCGGTTGATGTTTCTCCTTCACATTGATGGTTTTCTCCCTCCCCCTCTCTCTAAAATCAATAAACAACAAAAAAGGCAGCCAAAAGAACAGGTTCCCAGATCACAAGTAACAAGAAGTCTTCAAATATGGCATTCGGACCTGTGCGTGAGGAAACTACTGAATGAAGCTGAACTAAACCCGTTACTTTAGCTTAAAAGAAGCAGGAATAAGGCTTTTTAGTAATAAAACGGGTTTACAACTGATTAGGTTGAGAAAGAACAGGAAAGGACGGTAAAATCAACCTCAGCTTTGGAACAATAATTTTACTGAAAGTGGTATATATAGGGTGGGACAAAAGTAGGTTTATAGTTGTGAATACACAAAACAGTTTATTCTTATAGTATTACTTAATTACTATATTACTTTCCACACAAACAACTGTAAACCTACTTTGCCACACTCTGTATATATCTAAATTGTTTTTTTATTTTCTGAAACTAATACTTTTAAAGCAAAATTATTCTTTGGACTTATCTCCTCTTTTTTGTTTTGGGTTTTTGGGTTTTTTTTGGTAGTAAGTGACCAAAGTTACTTTCACCTCTCATCTCCCTTTAACAAGCTCCACCTGCCTGCCTTTGTCCAGTTCCTCCCTTCACAAGTGAACTTAGAAAATTTTACGCCATTCTCAAATACTCTAGTTTTGACATCAGCAACGCCAGGCCAGTAACACCTGTTTGTCTCTTCAACTATAATCAGGATGAATCATGAAAGGAAATTTTTTTATTTAAAATACTATCAGTTTTACGCCCGGCCGGGTGTGGCTCAGCGGTTGAGCATCGACCTAGGATCTAGGCAATCGGGTTCGATTCCCGGTCGGGGCACATGCCCGGGTTGCGGGCTCGATCCCCAGTTGGGGGCGTGCAGGAGGCAGCCGGTCAATGACTCTCTCATCATTGATGTTTCTATCGGATATATTAAAAAATAATAATAATAAAAAAAATAATAATACTATCAGTTTTTCTGCATACATGCAATCTGTTCTTCCATTTCTCTCCCATGCCACTTGCCAGGCCCTTACAACTTTGTACTATGGAATATGACCCCAAATGCAACACATTCAATTTAAGCTTTGTGAAGTTTTATTTCTTTACTCTAGCTTCTCTAGACAGTTTCAGAATACAGATTTTCAATCTAGTCAGTCAAACTATAAATCAGAATACTGGAGGAATCTGGCCCACCTTCTATTACAACAGAGCAAGGCATTAGCCCCTTCTTAAGAAGCATCATCCTGCCTTCTCTACTCTATCTAGGCTACTGGACATCTTGATACAAATGTAGAAGAAAGTTTGGGTTAATTTTGTAACAATACTCTGATAAATTAAAAACCTAAGTGAATTTGGGGGGCATGTATGAGAAAAAGTGGATCAATGGGTCAGAATAGAGTTCAGACATAACACCTGTACTACATACCAAGCACTGTTTTATATATAAAGGATACAAAGAAAAGTAAATAAGCATATGGTTTGGGAAGATCTGCATTAAATACAGTAGGGGTAAACACCCAAGGGAAGAAGCGGAACTGGATGCAGGAAAGAGGATAGGGTGGGGGAAACCAGAGTGTAGGATACACTGTAACATGGACTGTACTCCACAATATGGTTAATTCTTGTACCACAGCCCTGAAGGGGGAAAACCAGCTGAAGCTTACCATATGCTCATTCTCTACAGTGTATGTACCGTATTTCATGTCCCCTCGGCCCCCAGGTGTGGCTGTCAAAGGTGTATTTCTCACTTCCCGGTGGAGTTTGGCAAGGTCCTTCCGGTAGTTTCGAAGCTTAGACATCATAGGGTTACGAAAAGATAGGGGTGCATAACGTAGTTCCTCTTCCATCTCTGCCAGCTAGGAAGGCAGAAAATAGTGAGTCGACAGCCTCATCTGGGCATATGCATAGTTTGGACTAATCAAACCCAAGTAAGTACTCAACCTATGCTCCACATGTGGCACATTCACTCCACTATGACGTCTGCACAGTGCCGACTGAGCACAGAACAGGCATTCAAAAAGCATGTGATGAATGAGTGAGAAGACTAACAAGTATCTTATAGCTTACTAAACATTTTTATATACATGCATTTAATCCTCACAGCGAATCAACAAGGTAGGAAATACTATTTCTATTTCCTATGTAAGACTTGAAACCTGCTCAAGATTACACAAAAAGAGAAGTCAGGATTAAAATCTTCAAATTCTCTTTTCAGTATACTGAGTTCTTAGCCTGTTGTGGTTCAAGTGCTGTCATGAAGCACTCTGATGTCTACTGTTCAAAAATGATAAGGGTCTGGCATCAAGGGTCTTCCCTTCCTCCTCCTCTTCCTGAAAACCAATTGTTTGTCTCCATGTCAGAGATCACCATCAAGGGTCTTCCCTTCCTCCTCCTCTTCCTGAAAACCAATTGTTTGTCTCCATGTCAGAGATCACCAGGCGTCCACATCAGATTTCCATCTTTCTGGAATAAGTAAAATATAAAACCTGAACATGTTCACAAGAGGCCATAAATTCTTCTCATCTGCCTAGGATGGGGTTAAGCATCAAACAAACTGGTATTAGCTAAAAGATTTTTTAAATGCTACCAAGATGTTAACTAAAAAAGAAGACTGGTTCTGTAACATGGATATGCCCAGTTGTACTCAGGTATTAAGAAAAGTCTGTAGTACTCCCATTGTGAAGGAAAAAGTTTCCGCAGTCTGGTGGCCTGACCCTTCCTAAAACAGATGTGCAACAGAGAAAAGGGTGCAGGCAGGCTTAACTTCTCAGAACGTGACTGGAATAGGGAGGCGGTTCTTCAACAAGCAGGAAGGAAGTTCTCTGGTTTAAAAAGAATTTTTTCTCAGTCTACGCTGGGGCAGCAAAAATTAGGGGCAACTATTTCTACAGAGTACTTCTAGCAGGGACCTGGATTTTAGCCTCAATCTCCTGCAGGGTTTGCTGAAGATAGAGCATAACGGAGACTGAAGGACTCTTCTAGTAGGTAAGAGCAAAGCTTTTTTTTTTAAGCCACAGATTAAGAGAAGCAGTTGTTAAACTGCTCAGCAACCTGGACCACTTCTGACAGCTTTAGGTTCTGACTGAGAACTCATCCTGACCATGCATGTCTTACCCAAGATACCAAATCCAACCACTATGCTGTCTTTTAAAACAGAAGGGAAAGTGGCTAGAACCACCTACCTGTGAGCTACATTTTTGTGACAGTAAGTTTAACAAAGAATAATGACTGATCTTAATGGCCATCTTTTTTTTTGTTTTTAAAGTCACATGCATCTTTATTTAAACAAACTTCAGAGTAACTTGTTAGAAAAAAGGTTCCTTTGGAAATTTTTGTTCCTTCTAATAAGGACTGGTGACCAGCTTTTAAATGAGATTTTAAAAGACCACCCAGGTAAAGGTATGAGAATGCCCTTTACAACTCACATCAGGAATGTATTATCAAAGCTTCATTTCAGGACAGTCTTCTAAGGTTTATCCATTTGTTTTTGTAAACTCCCACCCCCAACACCCATCCCCATCCTCATTACTTGGCCTCATTTAGTCAGAAATAATAAAAACCAGGATCAATAGGCAGAAACAGTGAATATGTGATCAGGAAATAAGCATTACTTTCGGAAAAGATGACCACCAGGTAGAAGAAACAAGGACCATTCCCTGTCTCACCGTTTCATTTGCTTCCTGCTGCTTTTCATCAAAATCTCTGATCAATTTCTTCTTCTCTTCTAGAAAAGAAAAGTTTCAAATGCTCAGTCTTGTTTCCATACATTTGCACAGCCCATTCCCTTTGCGTAGAATAAACTCCCCATCCCTCCCTTGTTGGGGGTAGTACTTAATCACTCCTAAAAGGCATTTAGAAAAGTATGGGGACTTGCTATCACAACTGGGGGAAGGGGAGAGGGAGGGTATTACTACTGGCATTTAGTGCCCAGGGAACAAGAATATCCATGCTTGGGACAGTCCTGCATAACAATTATCTGGCCCCAAAGGCCAATAGGGTCCCTACTAAGAAACACTATAGGTGTTGTTAGTCATTGTCAATCCCCCCCAACCCCCCAATCCTAACAGAGAGACCAGGCACACTATCATCACTAAGAACTTTTTAACAATACTGGTTCTGAAATCCCTGTCCCCACCTTCACCCACATCATGTATCACTTCTCAAACCCTTAGCCATTGCTTTTCTGCAAAACAAACCCAAAACCCACCTAACTCTGCTTGCTGGGGAAACTGCACAGTACGGCACTTGTTTCTCTGCCATATCCACTGGCGGTGGCATGGAACCGACTCACACAGAAAGTCATTCCCCTCTTGATTCTCTTTCAATCCTTTGTATCATGTCCTTTTGGTGCTATTATGTCTTTAACACCTAAAAATTACTACTATTCCCTTTTAATAAAAATGGAAGGGGCTTCAGCTTCAAAGCAATTAACGTTGAACCAAAACAGCATTGTTTTGCCTTCTCTGTATTTTTTTCTGATCTTTCAGATAGGTTCTACAGATTTTCCATTTAAAGTAGTAATATAAAATTTCCTTTTAAATAACTTCATGTGTTAAATGTATTTTACATGAAATAAGTTGTTATAAAGAAAACGATTAATAGTAAAAATGGTACTTGAACATGGCAGAAATGATGAAGGAGTCCTGGCATGCTGTCACCTGGTGAACATTGGACAGTGGAGAACTGCTGGTGAGTAAAGGGGATTCAGTCCTGGTCCCAGCTTTGGGCTTGGCTTAATGTGTAAGCTTGGATAATTCTCTTCATCTCTTTGGGGCCTGACCTTCCTTGGCTATATAGTGAGGTAGGTCATTCATTCATATCTAACAAGCAAAAATTAGTCCTATTTATGAGGAGCTTGATTTTTTTAAATGTTACATTCAAATGAATGTTCTCCCTGGAAATCTACTTATTACCACAAAGTTACCATTGCTTACAATGTTTTTTGAACTCATCTTTTGAAATTACCTTCACAGTCTGGGGATAACCTTCCTTTTTCAAAAAATATATTTTTATTGACTTCAGAGAGAGGAAGGGAGAGGGGGAGAGAGATAGAAACATCAATGATGAGAGTCACTGATTGGCTGCCTCCTACACGCCCCCTGCTGGGGATCGAGCCCGATATCCGGGCATGTGCCCTAACTGGGAATCGAATCTCGATCTCCTGGATCATGGGTCAATGCTCAACTGCTAAGCCATGCTGGCTGGGCTATTTTTTTATTTTTTTTAATAAATTGTGGATATATATCTATCTTACCATTTTTAAGTATACAGTTAAATGGCATTAAGTACATTCACACTGTTGTACAACCATCAACACTATTCACCTCCAGAGCCTTTTCATCATCCCAAA